>NC_072836.1:977500-1315000 GCF_027744805.1 Dunckerocampus dactyliophorus | reverse complement strand
TTATTATATCTTCCCAAGGGACGCTGTCTTAAAATTGAAACTTGGATACTCAGTAGTCCCTTCGCCACTTTGCGTCCTTGAATTCTGCGGCTTCACTCTCACGGCTTTTCAATATTAATGAATGGAGTCATGCTCTTTCAAAACAAAACATATGCATATTGTAGAAAATTCTCCATATTTTCAAGCATTTTCAAGCATAAACATGATTAAATGAAGTAGCATACAAACATAAGGCATTCAGAAGACGCATTTAAGGACGTTGTGATGATATGCAGTGTTCTCCACTGGTCACTAGGTGTCAGTAATGTTACATTGGTGACACAATAAGCACCACAGGAAGTACTGTACGGACCAGGCAGCAAAAAGGAACTGTGAGTCCATATAATGTCTTATTATTTCTACTGTATAAGTGTAAAGGTGACTTTAGTGCTGTTATTCTGTGTCTAGAGGGCTCTAATAATGTTAAAAACCGTACTTAGAAGGCTGTGAACAGGTTTTCTATGCTCTATGAAAATATTCCATTAATAAATAAGGAATCCTACTTTGCGGAAATTCACTGATGACGGTCGGGTCTGGAACCGATTCACCACGATAAACGAGGGATTGCTGTACTCTCTTTTAGAGTAGTCAGTGTACATCTGGGAAAGCAGCTTAGAGTTACAGTTGTTTTCACGGATTGTCTGAATATCTGGTTCACAGCAAACATGGCCAAAGCGTCAATATTTAATGTGCACCGCACTGCCTTAATCCTCTTGGGCATGGACTCCACCAGAGCTGCACAGGTTCTTACTGGAATCCTCTTCCAGCACTCACGCAGCCCCAGACCATGACCATGCTTGACTTGTAGGCGAGACATATTGGAGATACGCAAGTATGCCCAACATTCATGTCTACCGTGTTGTTCCTTGAGAAGATCTACTGTAACACAAACCTTGGCAAGCTTGTGTGAGTGCGGTGGGGGAATGTACGAGTACAAGGCTGCGAGGCCTCGATAAAGAGCCATTTCCCTCCAATTAAGCAATTCCCTGTCCCTGAGCCTCATTGTGCGCACACGGGGAAAAGGTTTAGGATCTCCTCCCATTGGCTGCCTCTCCTGGGCCCATTGTCCCAGACTGACCATGCCAGGGGAAAGAGCCAGGACCCTGCCAAGGCGGACCTAACAAGCCCCGTGTGGCAGAGGGACTAAGGCCTCAGATCATTAAAAAGCATTCGGACGCAGTGGAGGTGGAGGCACGCTCAGGGGGCTTCATTTGGGATCCCAATGGGACTGCTTGCCAATGCCAGACCCCGTATTGTCCCCATGCAATGACAGACATGCATCTCCAAATGTTAGCCGGAAATGGGTGCTGTTGATTTGTCCTGATGAAATATGATGATAGAACTGCGACTACCTCATCACTACTACCAGGAGGACCAGAGTATAGAGGGGGAGGAGCACTTTATTGGGGCACACGCTCCGAGCAGCCGGTGTGACGCCACAGAGGTGTCTGGCAAACCTTTTGCACTTTTGAAACGCGACGGCGCTGGCGTTTCAGGTGGCTGGTAAGGTTTTTTGGGTGCTCTCACCTGCGCAGTACGGCTAAACTTGCTTCATTGGAGCGTTTTTTTTAAATGATCAGTTATCTGAGAAATTTTTGATGTTATCGGATTTATCGGTATGACGTTATAATTCCCTCATATCGGCCAGATAATCATCGGCCAGCCCGACCCAGACCCTTTCCGATGGAAAACTGCTTGGTTGAAATGATTATCTTCTGTCCAAACTCCAAGCACAGGTGCTCCTAAGCCAGCACGCTGCAGTGCAGTGTTTACCCAATCAGCTGAGGTTCAGGTCAGGTCCGGGTCATTCATGATATTCATTTGAGAAAGAGGGAGAGGGAAAAAAGTAAGATCCAGATGTGGAGCTACCTATCATGCACAGCTTTCTCGCTCTCTCTCCCAAACACACACACACAAAAGGCTCCACCTCTCAAGCAGCCACCGCAGGGATCCCCGCTGTGCACCCCCTGCGGTGGCATTCCTCGGGATGTGTGGCCAGATGTAGCAAGAACATCTAACCCGATCCATGCGCTTCTCACATCCAACAGCCCAATTTTCCTTATTGACATCCCAGCCCCCACACCGCAGGAGTGTGACATCACAGCCCTGACAGGCTTTATGGTGGAAAAGGTGCACTCCAATGACATGTTCCTGCGTCACAGCGCAACCGCGAGGTATGTGCTTGAGGCACGGCGGGAACCCACAGCGCTCTCGTACTTAGGCCAGGCTAGTAAACGCTAACCACATCTGATGGAACCGACGAGAGGCGCCTGCACTTCATTCTTACACCTGTATAGAAAGTACGCTAGCGTCTTAGGGGCGGCACTTCATGACACAGTTCTGTATTACCGCAACTTTCCTGTGCGTTATTTCAACTCTTTCTATGATGCAAAGTGGCTAAACTGCTATACCCGTGGGGAGGAGCGAGGTACACTCATGAGTTCACATCAGAGCACTCACGCTTACTCAAACAAACCCAACTTAAGGTGTCAAGTGTGCCCAAGCTCGCAATGTGAGTGCACACTTGGCACCTAAGACTTCTTACTGTGTCACATGTGTGTTATGGCTACTAGAAAATGTCCACAATGTGAGTGCGCCAGGAAATATCACAGCAGGGGTCCGTACGTAGCAGCAAAGGATTATCTTATTGATCACGGCTGCAAAATAAGCCACGATGGAGCCAAAGAAAGTTGCAAGTGGCAGCATTTTGATAAAGAAGCTACCAAACGCTGTTTATTTATCCCTGGCGTTCATCCTTTATATGCATTTTCATTTCTTTTCTGCATGAAAAACATTTTCGGGTGTCTGGAAGGGATTGATTGGATTTGCATTACGGTAATCCCTCGTTGATGGTGGCTTATTGGTTCCAGACCCGTGATAAGTTAATTAGTTAGGATTCAATATTAACTCTTTCACTGCCAAAGACGTCTATTGACGTCTTTTGCTTTTTTTGGCGGGAGCTACAGATCAAAGTCTTATTCATCTTGTGTGTGAATTCCTGACTTGTAGGCAATGTATTTGTGTCCTAGTAGGGGGGCAACAGTTCTCTTTTCCCCCAACCGGCAGCGACAGATTCTCTATGAAGAAGACGGATTGTGGGTTGAGAGAGGAAAATGGCGAAACACATGCAGAAATCGAGCGCAGGTAGCTAACACTGTGACAGAGCTTGTCTGGCGGTGGATCTGCCTTTAGCAGTGGCGCCATGGCGAAAGATAGAGGTGGCATGGGTGATTAGGTGACGTAGACACAAATGCGGTTGACAATGGCAGCCGAAGCAACAAGTTAGCGTTGCTGGACCGTGTGGCGCGACACCGGAAGCAGTTCACAGTCGGGTGACTCAGAATCCGACCCTGATTCTTCTGATGAGTGGCTGCCGTCTGGATGGGTCAGCAGCAGGGATTCATCCCCGCATCCAGCAGACGCCACCGTCACTCTGCTTGAATTTGCTTTCTGCAGAAAAACTCGTTTTCTGTTTTTTTGGTCCAAATCAGGCGTTTTTGCTGGAACGACCCTTTGTTCTACCGCCAATATGTAAACACCCTAAAAGGCTTGAAACAAACTTTTTTTCCTGATGAAAGAAGAGAGTCTAAAGATTCTTTAGATAGTTTCAATGTTTATGTAGACCTAAAACCCAACATTCTGTGGGTCTTGAAAGTTCAGCAAAAATGCCCAAAAACTCAGTATGGAGCTCTCTGCTCTGAACATGGCTGGCAGTCAACGGGTTAATAAATGGAATATGTTCAAAAACCTTTTACGATCTTCTGAATACAGTTTTTAGCATTATTAGAGGCCTCGATACATGAAGTAACACCCCTATAGTCACCTTTACATTTCTATGACCCAATATCAGAGAAAATAAGACATATTAGACATAAATAAGATAACAGACTCACACGTTAGCAGTTCCTTGTTGTTTTTTTTGCTGGAGCAGTGTCAGGGAACCAACCCTATGGAACCTTAGTGACGAGTCTAGTGCCTGTCTCACCGAACACAGACACCTAGTGGCCAAAGTAGAATACAGTACTGCATGTTTAAAAAGCCATGTTACACGCACTGCTCGGCACTGTTCAACTAGTGATGTTACACACACTGTTTAACTAGTGATGTTACACACACTGTTTAACTAGTGATGTTACACGCACTGTTCGGCACTATTTAACTAGTCATGTAACCCACACTGTTCAACTAGCCATGTTACACGCATTGTTTGGCAGAAATAGCTCAAGTAACCCCCCAAAACATGGTTTTGAGTACTTGCAGTGTATTTCATTTCTTCTAAAAGCCTGCAAAATACAAAATATGTGTTTTCGGGTCAAACCCATGTGTGTATTTCCAATATCATTGATATTGAACAACAGCTCGTGTATTGCATTGTGTGCAAGGATAAGAATGGCATGCGTACAAGTCTTGTCATTGTCAATCGAAAGAGCACATGAGCAGAGCTGCACATGCCGCTTTATTAAGTACAACTTTACTTTGCAACTTTGAACTGAGTCTCTGCGCCGTCTTATCATTGAAAGTCCACGTCGGGTGCTAATCATTTCCCCGTGTGCAGCAGTGGGCGTGACACGGCAGAGCGGTGCAGCGTGATGCGTATACGTTAAGAATAGCCAAGCCTGACTCACGCCAACTTGTCCAGGACAGCATTCTGCTTTGCTCCCTATGAGCATTTTTCTCCAGTTAAAGTGTAACCACTAATCACCTCACGGCCTCGCCGTTTCCTCCCAGAGAACACCGTTCCCAAGTCCCCCCCGGGTGGGCAGCAGGGCCCTCTTTGGGTTTATATATATATATATATATATATACAGTACAGTATATATATATATATATATATATATATATATATATATATATATATATATATATATATATATATATAAAGACAATCCTGGATGCGTTTTTTTTCCTCAGAGGATCTACAATGGTGATGTTTAAGGGTCAGTTCCACGGCTGCAGGCCTGCATTTCCAAAATAAACACTCTAACTACCCCACCCTAGCCTCCTCCCGCTCTTTTCATGCTCTTTCTGTGCAGACAATATGCAGGCCAAGGCAACATTCATGGAAAGGATAGAGCTGAAGTTTCCATCATGAATGCAACATACATGCTTTGTGTTCTTATTCTCATGCTTCTTATTCAACACCCTGCCTTCTCCAAGATGGAGCCGTGTTTGCTTGTTTGAAGAGATAGAAAGGGAGGATCTTCTCCTCTAAGCATGGGTGCGGAATCAGGAGGGGTTTTTTGTTCCAAGGCTGAGGCGCTGTATTGAGTCAAATCAAGCTCTCAAGTCTGGGCTTGGCTCTGGCTCGCTGTCTGGGCATATCCAGTCCTGTTAGACGACAACCCCCACCCCACCTTTCTCCATCCCCTCCTCGCTTTCAACTTCGTCCCTCCCTTGCAGTTTTGGTTCCCACTTTCCATGAGCCCCCCCGTCTCATTATATAAGGCTTCAGCATATATATTCCAGAAGGAGAGACGTGTTTACCTTCTCTGTGGTGTTATGGAGACGCGTCAACACTAATTTAATGCATATGGACGCTGGCTGTTGTGTGCTTACAATGGTGTGAGGTTACATTTTGCGCTCGGATGCGTACGATTACATAACAGGCCCTGATATTAACAGTGGGACCTCTAAAATCGGACACCCTGAGGTTGTATAATTCACAGTTAGACAGGAAAAAGAAGCCTCTAAATTCAGACACAACTTTGGTAGGGATGACGTCACGCAAGACCTCAGCCTCGCTCACACGTTTGATAGAGAAGTGCTTCTGTTTTCATGTCGGGATAGATTTGCACCCCACATTTGAGGACGGATTGTGCCAAGGAGGAGACAAAAGTAGGGAACAAGGCCTTGAACCACCTTGAACATTTCCATTACAGAAGATGCGAGTGTCTTCATCACATACCCAAGAATGCGCAGGCACACGGCGGAGACAAATATTAACGCACCGTGTTTTGTGAGATCACATTTTTTTGAGGAGGCATCTTTGTATGTATTACTCTTTTGAGCGCACCTTGTTTTACTTAAATGTCCCCAGCAACTACGCAAAACTACGTTCATCACCGAAGTCTGACCAGAACTGGCCTTGGGAGACCAAGTGGGGGGGTAAGTCGCTGTAAATGGACTACACTGCTGATGGGGATGTCATACAACGTCATGTCAAAAAATTGGAACTATCCCTTTAACGTCTTTTATACTTGAGTTCAATTAGGTGTTTTTATGCTTGAAAATGCTTAAATTGGGCAAAAGATAAATACATAAATAAGTCTAAATTGCTTAAATATGCATATTTTGGGCCTAATAATAGGCTGTCAACCATGAAACACTGATCATCTGTTAATTAACTAATTAAACAATAGATGTAGTGATGTGGCGAGGGATACTGTACAATATTTCATGTTATAAAGGGTGATTTTGTTGTATTTAAATGTCCGATGTTCTTAGCAAGCGGTTCAGTCAGTGGCATTGAACCGAGCCATCGCCTTCTACAAGTCGACATGAGCGTGGAAAAGAAGTCGCCGTTTGACTCTGAGAACTAATGAAGATCCTGTCTTAGCTTCATTTTTCTTTCCGAGGCGGATGAGACATAATTAGTGCGCTCATTAGCCTCGACCGTCCACAGTGTTTAAACAAAAGAAAGATCATTCCTATAACGAAGGCAGAAATCAAGACTAAGCGCGAGCCTCCATCTGTCCCTTTGCATCTGTCTGTCTCTTTTGGATGGACGCCGCAACAGATGAAAGTGTCAGGGTGGCGCCAAGAACACAGGAAGAGCGAAAGACAAGCGGGAATTGACTGTCCATAAATCCACACTGGACTTACTGGTACACAGGTGTCCCTGCTGCCTGTTGCAGCGACAGGGCGTGTCCACGTTACAACGCCAGACTCAGCAACAGCCCACACCCACAGCCACCCGCTGCCCCCGGACGCCATGTTGCATAAATCTGTTGGCGGGATCGTATTACCGTAGCTTTTTGAAAAACGGTGCGGCGTGGCCCCAGTGCAGGAAATGACTGGGAGACAGGAGCACTCCTCCCAGTGCTGCTCCGACGGCCAGAAAGCTTCCACTAGTGGAGAGTCTCTGGGTGACGGACGTGTAATAGCACCGCAGTCAGTCAGCGGTGAAACACAACCACATATTGCTGCTTATTATACCTCAGTTTCCATACTGGAGGCAGCGCCATTCATCTGCACTCTGTTTGAGAGAGACACATTTCTGGACGGACTCCCGTTCCGTCTGAACTGGTGCTGATGGAACATTGGGGTGAAGCTGTTGGACACCTGTGTCTCTCCTTTGACTCTTTCCCAGATTGTGTGTGTGGTATTTAAAGATTTAGGCAGGTGTCAGCGCTTTGAATTCCTGACCTGACCTCCTGCTCGTTGCTGCTGCCCTTGGGGGAGGTCTAGGTCTGCAATGCTGATAAACTAGGGTGTGTGTGTGTGTGTGTGTGTGTGTGTGTGTGTGCACATGCACGCAACTCTGACATATTCACCTCAAGGCTTAAACTTGGACTGTCTTTCTGTTTGAAGTAGATTTTGTTTGACGAGATCAATAACGGCATGTGCTCCAATGAAGAGAGTTATCGGGACACCTGCTGAGTCAAACAGGGAGTCGTGTGAGAAATTCTCCTTCAAGTCCGAGTCCATGGTTCTCGCCTGGAAAAAGGTGGCGTGTGATCTCCGGGTCAGGGATGGCATCCTGTCCCAAGTGGAGGAGTTGAAGCACTTTGGGGTCTTGTTCAACAGTAAGGGAAGCAACACGACAGGCGGATCGGTGCGGCGTCTGCAGTGATGCAGACTCTGCATCGGCCCGTGAGCTGAGCTGAGCCGAAAGGCAAAGCTCTCAATTTACCGGCCGAGCTACGTTCCTTCCCTCACTTATAATCATGAGCTTTGGGTGGCGACCGAAAGGACAAGATGGCGGGAAAAGCGGCCGAAATGAATTTTCTCTGTAGAGTGGCAGCGCTCTGCCTTAGAGTTAAGGTGACAAGCACAGTCATCAGGTTTTCCCAAAAAAACACAACTGATGGTAAACTTCAACGTGTGCATCCCTACTCAATGCATGCCACAGAAACGCACTTCGAAGTTGCAAGGGATCAAGCATTTTCATGACGTCACAGTCACTGTTTAACTAGTCGTGTTACTCACACTGTTTAACTAGTCATATTACATGCACTGTTTAACTAGTCGTGTTACTCACACTGTTTAACTAGTCATATTACATGCACTGTTTAACTAGTCGTGTTACTCACACTGTTTAACTAGTCATATTACATGCACTGTTCGGCACTGTTTAACTAGTCATGCTGCACGCACTGTTCGTCTGAAATTGCTCAAGTAAACCCCCACAACACTGTTTTTGACATGCAGTGCATTTCTTTTCTTCTAAAAGCCTGCAAAATACAAAATATGTGAGAACAGGCTGTACAGAAGCAGCCAAACGCCCTCACTTCCGAAACACAGACCTCATCCAGCAACCCCAATAAAGCACATGCAGCTGCTTAGTGAGGACTGGGGGGTGTTGATCTCCTGCAGCCTGTAAGAAACACTACAATGGAAAAAAACAAAACATCTCCGGGCATGCAAGCGCAGCAAAACATGTTTACCTAAATATGTCGTAAAACCGTGCAGTTAACTTTTATCACCTTCCCTGCATCACCCCCCAACCACGAGCTGGGACTGTTTTCCTACTGGCTTCGCTTCTTTCTTGCCTTCCCCCTCCTGGTGAGAAGCAGTGCGGCCGACGCCTCCACTTGGCTGGCCGCGCATGCCGTGTGATTGCAAGCAGGAGTCGGTGGATTGCATCACTGCCTGTGGGGAAAGGCCACAGGAATGGACTGAGATGGTGCGGGGGGGATTAAAAAGGAAGAGTGAAGGGCATTGTGCGAGTCAGTACGGAGTTAAAAAAAGAGAGGAAGGATTACAGGGACTAAACACACCAAGGCGACTCCAAATGGTGGCACGCGGGGCCAATCCAGCCCACGAATGACAAGAAGCGTTGGATATTTATTTCAATCCTACACCTATTTGTTCTTACAAAGAACATGCTTTGGGCACAGCTGATGAAGGATTCTGACATGCACATTAGCTCCACCTACAGGAATGGAGTGGAACAGTACCTACTAGAGTGGAAATTCCAGTTGTCTTGTCTGCACGTCTGTCCTCTGCTAGAGTGAAAGACAACACCGCGTGTTTACAGCTTTAAGGCCCAGTGATGTCACGATGTCGCCACAGCAGTTGGTTCGCTGGCTCCCGGCGCTGCCATGTTGCCCCGTGCCATCGTAAGATGATCAAAGCCGACTGTACCGTTGTGTGAAGTGCCTCAAGCGATGCTTCGTGAACGCGGCAGACTTGTCGTCCTCTGGGGGATTATCTGTTGACCTTTGATGCTCGGCTGTAGCGAGAAGCATTTTAGTTGATTAACAGCGTATGCTTCGTGGAGTGGATGCAAGGAAGAGAGCCAGGGACTAAAAACATGTCGCTGCGCACGGAGCCTGCGGAGGAGTCTAATAAATACAATTTAGCAACATTCTGCACAATTGATTTACACAAAATATGTCATTGTCTATGTCAGCACATCCAAACTTGTTGTGTGGAAAGCCCCCTACAGGATTGGAGTGGGATGTCCCTTCTACGGAATTATGACGTCATACCGAGAAATCCGATAAATGAGCTCTGATGACCTATCGACTAAAAAAACGCTTCAGTGAGGCGAGATTACCCATATTGTGGCGGGGGTGAGCAAATCAAGCGCTCCTTTTTTCTCCTGCCTGTGACGGTAACGGCCTGTCGTAAGCTCACCTGTAAACAAGCGATGACGGAGACGTTTTGCGTGCTAGTTGTACCAAATGGTCCGCCATGAGGGAAAAAACCCATCAAGCACACAAAAAACCTGAAACACCAGCGCCGCCGCGTTTGAAAAGTGCAAAAGCTTTGCCAGAGACCTCCGTGACGTCACACCGGCTGCTTGGAGCAAGTGTGCCTGAATACAGTGCACCCTGCTGGGCCACGCCAGGTGGTTCCTCCCCCTCTATACTGTGGTTCTCCTGATGGAAGTGATGGTAGTCGTCACGTCCTGATATTTCATTAGGACTAATCAACAGGTACAGCTGGTCAAATCTAGGGCTGCAACGATGTCTCAACAACTATTTTAGTAGTTGATTCATCTTATTTATTTATTTTTATGCAACTGTCCTCTGATTTCAGCCTCAAATGCCTTAGTTATCCAGAAAGCAGACCTGTTATCTTTGTGTTTTAGCCAAAACAATATCAGCTTTGACTTTGGAAAACAGTGATGGGCGTTTTGGCCTCTTTTCTGATATGTTGTGAACCAACGGCTAACTGTCGGTGTTTGCTTTACATCCGTTTGGGGCATCTCCAGCCTAACCCATTACTCCGTTCATTGAAACAACGAGCTTCAGATGAAGCCACCAAGAAAATGATCATGATTGTATTTCCGTGTACGTTTCTTGTTTAACTGAAGCTGTTTATTTGATTACTTAACATGATATTACCTGCTGTTTGTGCGCTGGTGTTTTATTTGTGCTGTCAATTCAAATCTCCCATTTCTGAATAAAGAGGCAGAAATTAAAAATGTGTTTTTTTTAAACCCAATTCATCGATGCACCTAAAAAAAATAATCAATTACCCCTCAATCAATCAGTTATTAAAATAATCTTTAGTTGCGGCCCTAGTTAATCCTAATTTGTTCCAGTCCTTCTTTCCTCCAGGTGTGCACCAACTACAGTTCAATCTCAATTTAAAAAAAGCAGATATATCGGTTATCGGTATCATATCTGTCTTGAGAAGCAGTTCTCGGTATCGGTTTGAAAAAAGAGTGTGCATCTCTAGTTGCTAGCATTTCCACACCAATGGCCCGTCTGCGGGCTCCTTCCATCCCGACCAGGAGTCGAGTCGGGTCACTGTGCCGTGGGATATAATCCCATGGTTTACTAGGCCATAAAGCTTACTGACAGTGTGAAATCTCAGTCAGATGGCCGTTTACGGATCACTCCGGCCTCTAAGCTTGACGACACGGATGGAGTGATGTCCTTGAGTCTGAGTGTCCACATGCATGTCAGCCAACAGCCAGAATGGTACCCACTCGGTTGAGAACCCCCACCACGGCACAAACAATAATGGAAGAAAAGCTAGCATTAGCGTATGTTAGCCCTAACGTCACTGCCAGTGTGTGTGTTTTTTTAAACGTTTTCTTCAACATTCCAACAGGCAGACAAGATAGCGCTGCTCATTTAGCGTCCCGCTCTTGACAACAAACCGCAAGTGTGACCCCGCCCTCCTCCATCTTGACTCCCTCCCTCCCTCTTGGCACCTAGCCCCCATCCCTCCCTCCTCTCTGCCTGGAATTCCTCCGTCTGAACGCTCTGGCAGGAGGCCATCGGTAGCTCGCTGAGAAGCTTCCTGCTGCTCCGTCACTCGCTCTGTCCCCTCTTGTTGTTGTTGTTGTTGTGTTTCCTCCTCCTTTGATCCTTTCTTCTGCTTCCACTACTTCCGTCTCTTCATTTGTGGGAGTTGTATTCCTTTTGCCCACGTGTCTCCACTCCCACCAAGCAGCAAGTGTATTATCCCTACTATTACATAACACTCTTTTTACAGTAGAAAAAGGAAAGTATGAGCAAAATCCATATCGTACACGGTTAATTTGTAAATAAATGGCAAAGAGGGGGAGCGGAAAGGCACACTAACAGTGGGGAAAACAGTAAAAAAAAAGAAAAGAATGAAAAGTCAACAGAAAAAGACTAAAGGAGAGGCCCCAAGACGGAGGAGTGGATACTGAGGTTTCCTGTCTGGGTGAGGGCAGATGCTTGGAGAAAAACTAAAAGTGCTTGTGTGCTGGTCATCCATCAGGTGGGTGGAGGACGCATGCAGGAATTGTGCTTCTGCTGTTAACGGCCAACAAACAGGCCTACAGTGCTTCATGATAACTGCCACCTTGCTCACGCATGAGCACATGCAATCACTCCTGCCAGTTATTAATAATATCTACCAGCTTTCACAACACAAACATGTGATGAATGCAATCCCTCGCCTGTCAGGGATACTGTGGGTCCTACCATGCACAACAGGCATGCAGTCGTCCCTCGCGATATCACGGGTCTTCAAGTGAATGAATTTCTGCAGATGAAACACATACACGCACGTCAACGTATCGAGGGCCTCATAATTATCCACCTGTTGTTTCTTTTATCGTTCAATTCATCCATTTATCCATTATCGTGACAGGTGTAGCGTTCCTATGTTGCTACGAGAAATCAATGCGCCCAGGAAGGAAGTTCCGGTGCTTAAAAGGACCAAAATGCAGCAAAATGGTGTTTTAATAGCAGGCCTTCTCGGCGGAATAGGTGTGTCCCATCACGTGCACTAATGAGCTGTCTCTTTTTATCCGTTTTTATATCTTTAGAACACACAGAAAAGAGAAAGACGTGTGTTCATGTCTCACATAGATTGTGGATGATGGGCAAAATCTCCCCCCCAAAAAAGTGCAGTTTTCCTTAAATAAAATTGAGGCTAACTGGTTAGCTCACTAGCTGTAATTGAAGTTGGAATGAAGTGATGGCTGTAGAACAGTGTGAGCGAGGCCTGGTGTGAGTGCACCCCTAGAATGTCCGTATAAGAAGAAGATGAACGCGTGAGGGCACAGACAGACCATCCGTGCATTAGAAGATGTCTGACGTGCACGCATGCCAGGTTCCATCGCAGTCAGTCCAGTGGCCGTGTCCTTCCCATCGTGCTCTTTCAGCGCACATGCGTGAGAACCAAAGTCCTGGCGGGAGATGATTTACCTCCTTGAGACCACCTCCCAGGGTCACAGCAGGGGGGTTAGATTAGCTTACAGCCAAGCTCAGTGGGGGCCACACACACATCTTACACCTGAGGGTTGTTGTATCTTGATGCCTGTGGTTGTTTTGTGCACAATCAGACCTGAAACCGCATCCTCCCCCAGTGCTGCTCTCATCCAGCTAAAGATCAGTTGATCAGGGTCAAGGAGTCACCACTGATCCATGTGAGCTTAGTCTCACAGGAGCACGAAGGTCCACAAGCCCACCGACCCTCCGCTAGCTCGCCCTTTAATCAGCCCACCTCTCTCACGCCTCTTACCTAACCTTAAGTCACCCCAGAAGGCACTCGGGTCATCCTAATGCAAGGTGATGATGATGCAGGGCCTGGAGATCAGGTGGTCATGCACAAAGCCTCGTAGCCCTGGTGGATCCTCACTTTGGCCCCCCCTCGCCTCCGTCCTCGCTCTCTCTCTCTCTGGAGCTGCTACAGCCTGTGTTTACTCTGCTCCAGAGCGCCAGGGCCTCGCTGAGGGGACAATGCTGCCTTTCAGAGAGACTCTCGACCCCACGGCCGAGCACGGAAGTCTACATGGCGGGGAGGAGGGCGGATGGGGGACGGCCGACACCCCTTCCCCAAACTTCACAGCCACCCGCCAACTGGACATGCACACACAACCGAGCAGCGCATCTTTCACTTTATCCCTTTCTTTTTTTTTGCTTTTTGCTTTCACATTTCCCACAACCCCCCTGGTGAGATCCAGCTAACATCCAAATAATGTGAGTCACTTCCCAACCGCTCCAAATTCTTAAGAATGTCCGATGGTGGCTGAGTCATCACTGGGAATACTTTAAAAAGGTAACACAGTCAAACACCCCCGAGGTCGGAATTTTTCCAAAATTTGCGGCTCTAAAGTGCAGTTTTATCTTTGGGTTAGCTTGATTTTGTGAGATTAGAAAACCCACCAAGAGGTTGTGCGGTTTATGCTAGAATCAACCATGTGACTGGTTGCTGATCCAATCCACTAATGGATCCATCAACTAATTGACTCGTCCTTCATGTAATGCAGGTACGGCTGGAGAAGGCGCTTCCATGTTTGGAATAGTGTTTCACACAGCATGGATTACAATACTAAAAAAGGAGGAGGCCACCTTTCTGGGTGTCCCCACACAGAGGATGAGAGTGGGATTTGCTGAAAAGGTTAAGCTGGTCTACGCCTCTGGGTAAGGGGCTTACTTCTTTAGTGGATGACAGGCGATTTTCTGCTACTTTAGCCACAGTGACTCGTGGCTTCCTAGGTGGTGTGAGTTCAGGTGAGTAGTCAGACATCTACACTTGACTTTGGACGGACAAATAAGCTGTTGGAGGTCAGAAGGGTGCAGTCCTTCATGCTTCCGATGTACAGTTTATAGCGGTTCAGTGGTTCCAGACCCGACCCCGATAAATCAGCTTCTGTGACGTACAATTCACTGTTAATCAATGGAATATTTTTGGAGTTAAAGCACAGAAAACCTGTTGATGGCTTTCTGAAATACAGTTTTTAACATTATTAGAGCCTGGTAGAATATGAAGTAACACCCTGTAGTCACCATTACACTATTATTAATTGTTTACAACGCAGCAGACAACTCTTATGCTGGAGGGACTCGAGACAGCCGCCAGCTAAAAAAACTAACGAGCTAACCAGTTAGCCTCAAATTAATTTATTCTAAACTTAAAGAGTTTCAAATTGAGTGGGGATAAAAGTCAAAGTAAGAAGCCAAAAACGTACCACTCCCACACGGAATAGGAGGATAACCTTTTTTCCCGCTCTGCGTCCATGGCTGGTTACATGAGTGCAAGGTGACATTACTGCCCCCTAGTGACCGGAATACGACACATCACTTGTATTTCAATATCACCAGACTAATAACGGACCACAGTCTACCACAAAACAGCCAACATTTATCCATACTGCCATACTGAGAAGGCCGACTGTAGTCCTTTCTTGTGGTGTCAATCAAAACGGAGCAATGGATGTCATCAGCGTGCAGGTGTACTTCATCAAGTGGCTTTTTTTAATCCACGACCCCCTACTGGGTTGTGCCTCTGTGAGTGGAGGCCATCCCTAACTGGGCCGGTGAACCTGGTCACATCCCCCGCCAAACCCCCCCCGTACCTCCCAGACACACGGCCTTTCTCATGTGGGCCCCCGGCCAGCGTTTCTCAAAGCCCCCCATTCACCAGCGCAAGTGTGTCTCGTGTGTGTGTGCGTGTGTGTATGTGAGGACTAGAAAGGGCGGAATTTGCTGAAATTAATGTTTAATTAATGACTTACGTGTGCCGGGCTGCCCACAAGTTCAACTCGAGGACTGAGCTACGTGGCGCGAGGGATGACGCTTCCACGCTAACTGCACGCTGCATGCCATAAAACTCCATGACTGCAAGTCGGTATTCTCATTCGTCCCGGCCATCGTAGTCTCAGGGCATCGTATCGATGGCAACTGAACTGTTCAGGCTGCCTTAGAAGACGTTTCACATGGCACCCCAGCGGGCTCCATCAGTTCATGCTCAAAGACAAGACAGGACAGCTCTAGGCTGACTAGACGCAGAGAGAATTGCCTCCCAATTCTACAAACCCAGTTTATACGCCAGCAGCAAGCAACTCAACACTTTAAAATGTCTGCAGAGAAACAAACTCATCAAGGACTAGAGTTGTCCTATCCAGTCTTTCAGCATGAACTGGTGATGCTGTCCTATCTGGTCTTTGAGCATGAACCCGAGTGGTTGGACGGGTCTAGTCTGGATTGCTTCAGTCTGACTATAGCTGTCCTATCTAGTTTTTCGGCATGACTTTGTGACACTCTAGTATGACTACAGCTGCCCTATCTAGTCCTTGAGCATAAACAGGTGAAGCCTGCTAGGATGAGCGGTTGGACAGGTCTAGTCTGGACTGCTCCAGTCTGACTAGCACTGTCCTATCTAGTTTTTGATCATAAACTGGTAAGGCTCTAGTCTGACTAGAGCTGTCCTATCGAGTCTTTGAGCATGAATTTATGAAGCCTGATAGATGACAGTTTGCTTCTCTCCCCAAGACAACAGAGGACCATAACTGCAACTGACTTGACTTATTCTGATGGTTGCTATTATGCAAGATGGCCGCTATGATTAATAACTGGCAGCAGAAACAATTGCTTTGGTTATACGACAAGCTAGGTTAGCGTACACCTCTTTCGACTATCCGGACTTGAGCTGACAAGTGTACATACTTGTACATACTGTGGATCTGTTGGAGTCATCAGGGTGTAACTGGTCAGATTATTCAGTCTTACATGCTTGACATTGTGCTCCTGCTGTGGTTAGGACGTGTGACGGCTACATATAGCCATGTGGCGCCCTGGCCACACCCCCTCAGGCTGGGTCTTTCAGGCCTAACAGGAGGTGGAGTTCGTGCAGCTGGACTTAAAAGCCTGGGGAGGGGGGGGTTAGCGGTGGGGTCTAAAAGGTCTGCAGGGGTCTTAAGGTGCACACTGGAAGGTTGGTGGGTTGGTGTGACAGGGTGCAGAGGGGTGGGGTGGCCGAGTGCTGGCGGTGAGGGTGACCATCTGGATTGGATTGTAGACATTCCTTAGGAAGAGTTTGCGAGTAAAGGTCAAGATGGGAAAAGATGGGGGAGGGGGTGTGGGGCGCTGTTTATTGTTCTGTAGCTTACTCAGTGTTTCAGTTTACCATTGTTGGAGAGAAATATGCCGGAACCGAAGATGCTTTGAGATGTTCTCCACCAGCCAACTTGATATTTCATTGCCTAGCTGTCTTTTGTGGACACCAGACACCCGTCTTCCGTGGCCTAACTTGGCCCCTCATGCGTGTCTGCATGTTTGTGCAGGTGTGGTCATGCTTTCGCTGGATGAGCCCCTGGACCTGAAGCTCCCTCGGAGGCCCAGTGGGCGGGATAAAGGGCCGCACTCGCCCCCCCTCTCCCCTTTGTTCCCCAAACGAGCGCACCACCTCCGTATGGCGGATGACGGCACGGCGGTCATTGATCCCGCCTCCCCAGCGTCCCCGCACACAGGTGGGTAACATCGCTATCGCCTCCGTCGCCTTGCGACTCATCTGACTTATTGTGCATTTTTGTATGCTGTGTGTCGCAGGCGGGCAGGTAGCCCCCCACCACCGAATGGACACCCCCACCCCGCCTGCGGTGGATCTGAGCATGTCACCTTCCTCCCTACGGCACACCCCAACCTCGCCAGAGATGACCAACGGAAACTACATTCCTTCAGCGGTGGGTGCAATACAGTAAATACTCTTAAATGTTGCAAACAGCAAAGATGATGCGAGGTTAGCACAATACAAGTATTTTCATATTTAGGTTAGTCTTACTAATGACTTTCAAACATGCGTTTCCATTGTTTGTTTCGTTTGCATGGCTTGTTTGAGGATCATGTCTGCACGGTCATCACCAATTCACTGGTGTGTTACGCCGCTATACCGCACGGTTAAAGGGTCCCTGACATGATTCATCCACTGTGCTTAAATATGTTATGTATTGTTTATAGTTTGAAAGCGAACACTAAATTGGCAAAAATGACATTTATAGTTCACGGCGCTACCCATGACGAACCAGCTGCCGCTGCTCAGCCTCATTTAGGGAAGTGACGTCATCGGGGTGACACCTCTCAGCTAAAGCAGAGTAAACAAACACTTCTCGTGGTAGATGGTCGGCTTGGTTCAGTATAGTTTTCATCCAAATAGTAGTCATGCCAAAATGTTGTGTTGCTGCTGGATGTTCACAGGATCTGAGCGTTTACTTTTCCAAAAGAGAAAAGTTTAAGACAAAAAAAGGACGAAGCTAGTGCAGAGAACGAGAGACAAATGGACGCCCACCTCGAGTTCTGTTCTTTGCCGTGATCATTTCACTGATGACTGCCATGAAAGAACACCTTCACAAGAAACATTTGGCTTGAAAGTACGCTATAAACGCATTTTGAAAAAGGATGCTATTCCGCCGATACACAGGAAAAAAAAAGACAAGTAGAACAACGCCAAAGTTACCACAGAACAGAGTAAGTCATGTCTTCTTTATATAATGTCTTCTAAACACTATTCCATGGTAGCGACAAGGCTGGAAACATTATACATGTTATATACACATCTTCTCACAGCAATATGTATGTTTACTGTGGGGGTGGCGGCGGCTGCGACAAAATAAAAAGAATCAGGCTATAAAGACCCCTTTACGCTCATTAAGAAGCCGATTTAATACAATAACTGAAGGATAAGCAACTCCAGAGTAATTTACACTTTCCAATCTGTGTTTTAAAGGCAACCAATCTTCACCTCCATGTCTTGAGTCTAAAGTCCATGTTCTCCAAGTTCTCCATTTCATCTCCAAATGTTTCGCCCTTCTTTTCTCCTTGAAAACTATTGACTCATGGCTTAAATCCTGGGTATAATCACAGTAAACATCCTCTGTCTCGTACGCCTCTATGTTTGTTTACCTGAGTGATAGTACTCTCATGGTGTCACCACCGGGAATGAGATTGAACAGCGAGCGCCAGCTCGTCATGGCTGGTGCCACGAACTATAAATGTCATTGTTGCGAATTTACCCTTGGCTTTCAAAACTTGACCAACATAGAACATAATTGCAAACAATATAGAACACTTTGTCAGGGACCAATTAAATTCAAGATTGAAGACTTTTATTGTCATATGCAGTAAAACAGGTAGTTATACTACGCAATGAAAATAGACCACTCCAAATCGTAAGTCAGCTGGTTGTGGTTTAATGTTAATGGGGCCTGCAAAGGGTGGAGAGGTGTGTGTCAGCGTAGGTTGAATCTTACCCAACACCTCTTGTGTCCCGAACAAGCGCCTCTGTCTGTGCACTGACTGGTATGAAGCATGGTTGTGTGTGTGTGTGTGTGTGTGTGTGTGTACATGTATAATCGGATTTAGGACAAGGTACAGCCGCATGCCGACTAATTCATTTGACTCCCAATTGAATTGAGACGAGCTGGCTGGAAGCATTCACCCGCCCCCGCGTCCCACCGAGATACTAACTCTCATCGTACTTAAGTTGACCCCACGCGGTTGCAAGTAGGACACCGTCTCTCCGTCTTACTCTCGCGCAAAGAACAGCGCAGGCAAGCTACACTACACTGTGCCTGTGTGTCCTCTTTAGTTGAGCCCCAGCTGAGGTTTGGACAATTGTGCATCTTTCACGCTGAGCTGAAGGGAGTGAGGTGGTTTTGTAGTGCACAGCAGGAGACAAGAGGAAAGGTAATAGGTTTTTTTTAAAGAGTGAAGATGAACATAGTGGTATCCTTGGGTAAGATACTGAACCCCCAGTTGCTCCTAATGTAGGTAAATGTGGTACGACTGAGTACCGTAAGTGAAAGTCCATTTCCCATATCAAGGTGTCAGCAGATTGATGGTCTTGTTGTCCTTTGGGGTTATATTCCGCAGAATTCTCAGCTCTCGCAAGCCTTTCAATTTTTCGTTCCCATCGGAGCCGGGGCGGGACTTCACCTGCCGTCCTCCATGTTCATTGGCCAGATGAGTGACAAAAGGGCCTCCCCTGACCTCTCTGCAGATGAACAACTGGCTTGCCGCTGGAAGAAGGTGATGCCCAGAAAGCGGAGAAGCAGCCTCATCGGCAAAATGAGTGCTTTAAAATGAAGCATCTTCTTTTTCTACAGTGCCGCCTGCTCTTTGACTCTCTCCAAGACCTGGTGGACCATGTCAATGACTTCCATGTCAAGCCAGAGAAGGATTCAGGGTACTGCTGCCACTGGGAGGGCTGCGCTCGCAAAGGGAGGGGCTTCAACGCCAGGTGAGCGCCTCACTGGTACACGATTAAATGGAAGTCGGACAGGAGCTGAGCTGGAGACTGATGTTGTGCAGGTACAAGATGCTCATCCACATCCGCACACACACTAATGAGAAGCCTCACCGTTGTCCCACCTGCAACAAGAGCTTCTCACGCCTGGAGAACCTCAAGATACACAACCGCTCACACACAGGTCAGTTGTGGAGGCGCAGTCAGTATGTTTGTGAAGGATGTGACATCATTCATCTCCCCTACAGGTGAGAAGCCCTACATTTGTCCATATGAGGGCTGCAACAAGCGCTACTCCAACTCAAGTGACCGCTTCAAACATACACGTACACACTATGTGGACAAGCCCTACTACTGCAAGATGGTGGGCTGCCTGAAGCGCTACACAGACCCCAGTTCGCTACGCAAGCACATCAAGGCCCACGGCCACTTCGTGGCCCAGGAGCAGGGCTCGCCGGGCGGCGTGGGGTCCTTGCTGAAGGGAAGTCAAAATGGAGGTCTTACTGGCAGAGTGGGCAAGGATTCAGAGATGTCCTACATGAGTGGGGCTCACATTATCATCCCAGGGGCAACGGCCGCTCTCCTGGGAGCCCACGCGCTTCAGGGCCTGGGTGGCTCCCTGCCATTGTCCCCCCTCAGTCCTCGGCCCCTGGACCTCAGCACATTGGGTTGCCCTAGCTCCCCACCAGGCGGGCTGGGAAACACATCTGTCCTATCTTACAACGGCTCCCCACTGGGCCTGGCCAAGTCGCCCATGCTCCCCCCAGCGTTTGCCTCCTCAACCCTGGGCATGCCCATGGTTCCTGTGCTGGGGGCGGCTGCCAAGCGCAGGGCCCCCAGAAAGGCCCGAGGCGAGGAGGCTGAGAACGAAGTGACAGGGGGGGTGCTTAACCTTTCCACAGGAGGGTCTCATGATCCCTTGTCCTGGGTGGTCATCCCCCCGGGGACTGTGGTGCTCAAACCAGCTGTGGTCAACTGATACACACACACACACACACACACACACACACACACACACACACACACACACACACACACACACATTCCAGAAGAGCTCAGGGGGTCAGGATGGGAGGGTGAACACCTTAGTGAGGGTACGGGCAGTCAAGGGTGGTGGGGGGTGGTGGTGCGGCTCACACAATAGGTTCAAAGAGGGCAGACAAGATACAACAATTTGTACACTTAGACTCCATACATGCACGACATTGTATGATAATTGTAGAACGCAGGCCCCTTTTGTTGTTGGGGGCCCAAGCTCGATTTGTATCACACAAGTCCTATTTTATACTTCAGACTTCATCCATTCCTTGTTTCTTGGTTCTGTGGACAGAGCCTGTGAACGTGGCAGTCGTGATTCCTTTCAAGTATTTATAAAAGTTTATCGACCGTGTGCCTCCAGCCAAGCAGTGAGATCGAAAACCCCGCAGAGAAACACAATGACGCACTGTCAGCTGGGCAAATGTTTATTATTGCAAAGTGATAACATACAGGCTATTGTGATTCATAAGACAAGCTTGCCAGACCAAAGCAAGTGAACTTAACAGTTTAGTTATACACAGCACTTAACTGGTTATGATCATAAAAACCTCAAAACTGCTGCTAAACTCTCCCCCTCCTCTGGGAGCGGGTGCTTTTTTTCCCCCCTGACAATCTGTCCCCATTTCGGGGAGGCTGACCAACACGGACCAGCCTGGTCCAGCAGAATGTTTGCCAGGCGTCGCAGACCTGCAGCTTTTAGAGCTACTTGTGGACAGACAATCGGTGTAACATCACCTGGCAAAGACCAATAATCACTTCCTCTTCTGTAATGGAGGGCACTGCTGTGTATGGCTCCCCCCTGTGGCCGAACGAGGCGCAAACGTCCCCTTGGATAAAACCGGATTGGCTCCTGGATTGTCCAGCTGCTTGCCGGTGATTGAATCAACACAGCCAGTTTGTGTATGAAAGGGCCAGTGTGGTGATAAACACTGCTGTCTTGTGTTTTCCTTAAAGATCCACCCGGCTGAAAAGCAGTTGTGAAAAACAGATGGCCCTCCAGTAAACGCTTCACTTTAGTCGGTGTTTTGTCCTGCCTGCCAAAATACCCAGAAAAAGTAAAGTGGGATGTACATATTGCACTGGGGGTGTTTGTCGGGGGGGGGGTCCAAACACTTAGTGCCAACTACAGTTGGACTGACAATGAAGCCACACTTCGACTAACTGCCTCATTTTCTTGTGTCCACTATGGGTCCAATCAAAAAGTCTTATTGAAAACGGTTCGATTAAGCAGTCGTCATGCACTTCACACGGATTGTGGTTCAAGTCAGTTTGGTAACAAGTGTCATTTTTAGTGGTGGTGGGGTGGGAGACAGGAGCACGAGAGGATCAACACAAGGAACATTCCCTCAAGAGACTTCTACACACTTCCATCCTCTCTCTCCTTCTCCCATCTGCTCAGTTGGCAGTCTTTCCATGGCCGACGTCCACTTTTACAACTCAGATCAGTCGAATATTTTTGTCTGTACGCATTTAGACGAGACATTTCTCTTTGATGTTGAATTTTGCTTCTGGTGTTCTGTGAAAACTGCTCTGACCTCAGCTTCTCTGCTGTCCAGGATGAGTCCTTAGGCAAGCAGGATGAGGTGTTTCGCAATTCTCGGTCTGGCTCGTTAAATGCATTCCATCCGTGGGAAGTTACACAAATCAATCGGCGTAAGCGTCAAGATTTGTCCAGAAAGGGAATTGTTGAATGAAATTGTATAGCACAGGGGTGAGGTGGAGGCGAGGAAACAACTTCAGTTCTGTCAAAGGCAAAATGGACTGAGGTTTAGCTCCTACAAGGAAACTCCAAAATACCATCCATCCATCTTCTATGCCGCTTCTCCTCATTAGGGTCGCGGGGGTATACGCTCCAGAAAATCAAGTTTCACGGGGAGCAGGGGAGGCCCCAATTGTACAACATATTACTGTGGTGCCTTGGTTAACATCATTGATCCGTTCCAGAGTGTCCGATTCAAACCAAAATGGACTCTAACCATAGAAAATTATGTAAATCCAATTTATCCGTTCCAGACACTAAAAAATCTTAACACAAAACACATTTTATAGACAATAATTATAATTATACATGCAGAAAATGATGCAAAACGAATTACTAATGACAAATGAACATTTAATATCAAAGTTCTGCAACCAATAAACATGGACCTTGCCGTTTAATATAGAAAATGAAAAGATTAAAAAAAACAACAACTGCTGGTGGCAGTGGCATCGCAGAAGTGCGTCGGCGAGGAAGCCTTGTTAGAAGTCTGGTGAATAGCGGGCGAACGCAAGCCTAGTTTTAGCAAAAGTTTAGAATGTTAACCGAAAAATGTCCTAACCGGGGCGGACGTTAACCGAGGTACCACAGTATATTGAAGTTTAACATGCAATTTAACAAAAAAAAAATGTATGCAGGGTTCCTACGGATTTAACATTCCAAAGCCAACATGCTAGCCACCAGGCCACGGTGCAGCCGTGGTATCATGTAAATAAATGATGGAATCAATCGTTTATTTTCATTATCGCTTTCATTATCCTGAAAGTTTATGCCTTTATGTCACCAAAGATATTTTCCAGGAGATTATGGCTAGGTAAAGTAGCTTCTGCCTGCCTGTTTCGAGGCGAGAGACGAGGGAAACAGGCACGCGTGCACATGGCAAAATACTGACTTCATTTTCATTTATCGGGTGATTCATTCATTCATGATTGTCCCAGGCCTAGTGCCCACAAAACATTTTTTTTTCTGAACGTGAAATCTTGTCATGTTTTCATCTCGTAAGATCTTGTGACACCCCAGGTGGACTTTTCCAGGCCCGGAAATGTCTAAAAATGAAATTGCATACTTGCGTAGGAACCCTGTGTATGCCACAGTGGGTAAAAGAAATGCTCAATTATCAGTCCATTCCCGTGGAAACAGTCCAACTAAATGTTTCCCCTTTGCCCACCCTGGCTACAGATGACAGATATTTGAGAGGCCATTTTGCAAAGTATTCAACCTTCCCCGCCTCCCCAACTACTGCCCCACCTTCACTTTCCTTTCCAGACTGATGTCATCTGAAACAGTTGATGCGCAGTAGGATAGATGTTTCCGTGGCAACAGCGAGTCCCACAGATGCGGCAGGTTGAAGCCGAGGACAGGCCGAGTCTGGCAGCAGAGAGCTGGCTAACGCGACACGAATCCTCGTCGGGGTTCACATGACGTAAGCTCCATGTTCCATGAATGCGTTGATAAACCCTTTGAGCTCTGTAAACTGCACTTTTGATCCCGGCGTCGAGGTCGTGGGAGTGTCGAGCTTTATTCATTCCTTCAGCATCCACCGTTTCATCGACTTGAGGCTGAATTCTAAACCATACAAAGCGGTACGGAGGGCGTCATCCTTTGTGTTGGCACGCGTGGTCGGTGTCATTTTAAAAAGGGGTGCCACTGACTGAAGTGCTACAGTGTTGCACTAAAGGGTTCCTATAAGAGAAGACTAAGGCCAGCTGAGGCCTGTTCCAAGTTTGTTTTTTCTTTGCACACGTGTGAGATATTCTGTCAGTATTTTCATTTTTCCAAGTGCCTTTTTTATTATTATAGGTCAAATAGAGAAGTTAAACATTCTATGGTAAAGATTTTATGAGATATATATTTTTTTCCTGGTTTCATGTTCTGTGGTGGAACATGCAAGAATGTTAGCGTTGTATGAAAGACTCCAGTTGCTACCACATAGCCGCGTTCTCCCGTTTTAGAGGAATTTTATTACAATATTGCTAATAAGGTCAATGAAAAGGAAAGTGTTTAATAAATACATTGGATACACCTTGTGTGTTTCTGCGTGGTTTGTAGTAGAGATTCATCCAAGCAGTATTAGCGCCACACTCAAAAGAAAAAAGTAACATCTACGTTTTTCAAAAAAGGGTGTGGCATTACAAGATTAAATGTGTAATATTATGAAAACATACAAAAAGTTTAACTCACAATATTGTTGCTTCATTCGATAATGGAGTCACATAATTCAACTTTTTCTAACAACTTCATTGATGTAAAAATTGGATTTCTTTTTTATTGAAATGGTCTGACTTTAGTAGTGCAAAAAATGTAACTTTTTCTTCTTTTTGCCACTTTTCTTTTTTCCCCTAAAAAAAACCAACAAAAAACGTACGAGTATATTATTTTAAAATGATGACTTTAGTCTCACAACCTTTCCTAATACGACAGGTTTATTCTTACACATTGGCTATATTACTTTAAGTAATATGACAGGTTTATTCTTACACATTGGCTATATTACTTTAAGTAATATGACAGGTTTATTCTTACACATTGGCAATATTACTTTACAATAAGTGTTTCCCTAATATTTGATTTTTTTGAGAATATTATGAGTTCTTTAAAATTGAATTTTATAATATATCCCTGAGGCAAGATTTGTTTAATTTCTTGTAATATCAAGAATATTTTTTTCCACCCAATAATGAATTCATTCTTAGAAAAAAAAATCTTGTAATATTTTGCTTGTATTTTTTTCCAAATTATTTTAATCATATTATGACCTCATTCTTTTTTTCATAAACATGATCCATTTTTCGAGTAATACTTAAATCTTGTAATTCTATGCTTCCTGGTGCCCCCCAATGGTAATTTTTAAAACATTTGCCATCACACAAAAGGCTGTTTTGAACATGAAACGCAAACAGTGGAGAGGTAGAGAAAGGGTGACATTTATTGGGGGTAATTTACAGAGGGTGGGGGTGTGTTTCATATTTCATGTTTCCGTGTTTTGCGGTGACTTCTGCTTTTGTTGTGCTTCAATATTTAGTTCCTCATCTAGACGCTCTTTAGCCCGCACCACCTGCGTACAGACACAACGTCACCATGGTGACTTCACATGAGATTTCAGTGGGTGGGAGATGGGGGTAGTGGTTAGGTTAGTGGCGAAAGATGAGGGGTGCTTTTTATGATCACAACTGTCTTATATTTTGGACAACATGCCTGTTTTCATAATTGCTTGAGCGGTCTGAGGCAGCAATGACAAGCTGCCAGACTTGCGTTTGACAGCAAGGTTAGGAGCAACGTAACCATAGCAACACAGACCTTAAGCTCATGAATACTTACTTTTGATTGGAGGTAAAACGAACCGCCCACAGACTTGTCATTCACTTTGAAAAGATGTTCATAGCTCTGCAATGCAACACACAATGACATCAAGTGTTAGCAAACAACAGGCAATAAATGACAATGGAACCTGAAACCCCGAGGTCGTACAAGTCTGACTTTGACGAGAATCTGAGGAAAAGACACAAAACGTCCAACATCATAGCTATCTGATGTGTCTTATTTACTATGTGTTGTGTAAAGCTACGACTGCAACAACATCAAATTAACAGCACGACAAGAATACAGACAGAGCCACCATCCATGAGACTCTTGGATGTGTGGGAAAACAGGCAGTGTGCTGGCACGCATGAACTTCAAGGGAAACCTGCACCCAAACGTCTTTCCTAGGGGCACTGATGTGACATAGCCCATAGGAGCGAACACTACTTCCATCAACAACAGCAGCAAAGAAACAGCGACGACACTTAAGATGTCCGCTCTCATTGGGACGGCCGTGTTACTCCGCCAGACAAATACAGTTTTTGGTTTTAGCTTCTACAATAAGAATATCGCTGTAGCTTGGTTCATATCAGGTCACTTGTGGAAATGGAACTCTGTTGCCGTTGGTTTGAGGGTGTTTTGGTAGGGTTTCAGTGTCAAAATAGGTACCTCCCATGACGTGCATTCTTAGCTGGCTCATACTACCTCATTTTCTCTCGTCAGAATGCACTAAAAAGGGAAAGAAAGATGTGTTCATGTTTCACATAAGGATTGTGAATGATGGGCAACATTTTTGTTTTTAAATGCAGTTTTCCTTTAAGGTTGTGCACCAACAAATATGCACATTAGCATTCAATAAGGTCATCAAAACTTTCCTTGATTCATTCCCACATCGTATCAGCTTTTCAGACCAAATATGAGGTGACGGTAAAAAGACAGTGCAGTAGTCTGTGCAGTGTGGGAGAAACTTAGCATACCCACAACGGTGCGTCGCAACAAACACACACATGCAAAAAGTATGGGATTTGTAACTGCATATTAGTTTTTTCATAAAATAATGGCCCATATTATCCGCAAATAAATGATATTTTCATAGTTAAGGCATAGAAAACCTGTTTGCGACCTTCTAAATACAGTTTTTAACTTATTATTAGAGCCCTCTCAACATGAAATAACACCCCTATAGTCACCATTCCACTCCTATTACCCAACATAGTAGATACAATCACAGGAGCCCAATAAAACCTCTGCTCGTGTGTGTCACAGTAAAGGTGTTACCTTGGGGACACTTAGTGGCGGGTGGACAGGAAGTGACGCCGTAGGTTCAGAGTTGTGTTTCAGCTTGCCGTGGTGTATGGCCCCCACAGTAGCCGTGTTATTATTATGGTAATATTACTGTGCCTCTTGTGAGACCATTTAAACCTCCAATAAAAGTCTGCTCTGGGATCACAGCTGGCCCTTCCTTGTCTCACCGAACAATTACTGACAACGTGTGGCCAATGTAGAATACTACAATCACAATCAAGAACGCTTATTCTGCCTTGTATTTGTATTGCCAAGAATAAGTACAATTCGCTTAAATATGCTAATAGTTTTTACTAACAATAGGTCGTATGCAACCACAAAACAGCAACCATTTATTAAGGAACTAATATGTGAAAAAACAAGATAGCGGGAGGGACATGATGTTCCAACTGCGATGTAGCGAGGGACAACTGTACATAAAAAACACTTAGTATGCACTTTTTATCATGTCATCACATCTTCTTTGTGTTTGTTTCCTCCTATCAGACATGTCAAAAGTGTATTTTTCACCTTCTGGATTTCCTCTGGGTTTAACGTGGAGATGTTGAGAATCTGTTGTGCCTCTTGCAAGCTCATCCCCGTGATGTTGGTAGCTGCTGCCGAAAGCGGAGCTGCGGAGCTGCCTCTTGCACGCGCTGCCGCCTGACTCGCTACAGAAATGTGACAGGAAAGCACCTTTGAAGAACTTCACTTACCACACGTCAATTCATGATGCTAATGATGGGCTTTTTAAATATTTGTTTAAATTAGTTTTTGGTAATGTTTAGATTTTTTAAATGTAAATTTTAAAGACTTACCCTGCTCCACAAATGAGATTGACAGGAAGGTTTGTGAATACAGTAGTACCTCGCATAACGTAAACCCCCTTTTACGTAAATTCCACTGAACGTAAAGAATTTATGTAAAGTTTTTGGATGTACTATGTAAGGAATTCCATATAACGTAAAGCGTCAAGTCGGTGCAAGCGACAGAGAGACTAACAGAGTACACTTGGTGACGCCTTCTGACGCTTCACGCTCTCATTGGCTGATTATCAGGGCACCGCCTACGCTCTTATCTCATTGGCTGACTTATCCAGCACGTCCATGGTTGGTGTGTGAGCTCCCTTCCTCATCGTAGTCGCCCTTAAACTAGTTTGCACGCATTGAAATCTCTTCTTAATTTCTTTACTTTTCTTTCTGTTAATATTACCGTAATCATGGGCCCTAAACCAAGTGGAAGTGGTAAGAAAAAAGGGAAAAGATGTCGATCAAAACGAAACAGGAAGTTATCCACAAATTCTGACGCTTCATGCTCTCATTGGCTGATTATCGGAGCACCACAGACGCTCTCATCTCATTGGCTGACGTGTCCAGCGCTTCCGTGTCTGTGTGTGTGTGTGTCACTGATCTAAAAAAAAAAAGACTGGATCGAGCAACCTATTGTTTTCACGCGCCAAAATTTGAAGCCAGATTTTTTCGATCGCCGCCATCTTGGTGAGACCACCGTACGCGCCACAGCTTTGTGATTGTGCTGGTATACGAACGCAGAATTAGTGAAAAATCATCAAAAACATCAGGAGTGCCAGTGAAGGAAGCGAGGATGAGGAAACACAACTTAAAAAGCACTTCCCAAGAACCTTCCACTCGTAAGTACTTTTACTTGGCACCTTTTTTTGACCTGATATATGTGCCACTACTTGAACGGCTTTGCTTTGAAAAGTTCTCGAAATGTAACCAAAAGTTAAAGTATGAACTTTGATGGGTGGTTTTGCAAGAATTTTCTAGTTACACCTTCCTGTAACAACTACTGTAGGCCTTTTTTTGGTGCCTAGCCTAGCAATCAATGATAAAATTATTTCTATGCAGTTTTTTACAGTAGGCTTTGAGTATTTGCACTTATCTAATGTCTTTTTGTACCAAAAAACAGCTTTTTTAAAAGCTACCACAACTACCAAGTTACATTAATTCTGATACCACACATGATTCACGCAAAGGTAGAAGACATGTGACAAAATTTCTGCTTTCTTCCTGGCTTAACCTTATCCTGAGATAAAAAAAAATAATGGTTTACCGTAGGAAAATAATTAGACAAAGATAGACTTTAAATTCCGTACGTAAACAATGTTTGCAGGCTGCCACACAGCCAATTTTTCGTCCGTCTCGAAGCTAAAATACATCTTACTAGCTTGATAAATGACACAAAAGCGTATAAATCTGAGTAGTTATAACCTTTAGCAGTTGATTTTGGTGGCTATACGATCAATCGAAGTTTTACCAGTGCGTTGCCATACTGTTGTCTCACAGCAAAGTGGTCTCACCAAGATGGCCGCCGCAAATTTCCATTGGCTTCAAAAATAAAACAATAGAAGCTCGATCCAGTCTTTTTCTTTTAGATCAGTGGTGTGTGTGTGTGTGATAGAAATGGGACCAAAATGGGTGTTTGGGAAGATCTTGGAGCGGATTAGGCTATTTACATGTGTTTTACGCTTTGTATAACATAAAATCCCTATAACATGAAGGTTCTCGGAACGAATTATTTACGTTGTAGGGGCAATGATGGCAATGAGGTAGTGTCCACTACCACTTTCAGGGTGGTCTTATATTCGCGTCAGTACGGTAATACTGTGGCCAGCGTTCCCCAGATATGACAGTTCCACTCAGCCTGTCTACCGTGTCAACCGACGACATGAGGCAAGACACGTGTTCAGAAAAGACAATGTTTGAATTTAGGTTATCTTACCTGCATATTCCTGCTGTAAAGCCCGAGCAAAAGCACGACCCACCACCTGAACTCCCATCACGATGACTTGTGCTAAATATTTAGCCTGTGGGAAACAATGGAACCATCATTTAAAACACCGATGACAACAGTACTGTAGTGCCCTTTAGGCAGTATATAACGGCTATATTACTGTACAATACAAAGTGTTTAGCGGCAGTCTGGTCAACATTTAATCTTTTTCACAAGCGACGGACACGACTTGAGGCATAAATTGACTGAAATCAATAACATACCGCGGGAAGCAGAGCGTCTTCTTAAGCAACTGTGACAACCGCGAAGCTACGATAACGTCTCTCACTAAAGCAAACAGCCGAGAATAACAAGCAGAAGCAAAACCTTTACTATAAGTCAAATTAACTCATTTTCCTCACCATTTACGACGGTTTCACGCGTCCTTAAGGGGACGGAGGTCTTGTTTTCACATGCAGGAAGTGCGTGAAGGTTACGGAAGTGTCAAAGTTCACAGCAGAAGGGAAGTACTCACGTCATATTACACTGACACCTTGCGGCCGGGAGGAAAACCTGCAGCTTTTGTTTTCATGCCCTGCAGTCACACCTTTATATACAGTACGTGTAAAAACAAACCACTGTGTTAAATTGAATTGCCCTCATATGAAAGCTGAACTATCTTTAATTGATTAAAAAAACAATGTACACTACATTTTGAGGCTTATAATCGGCTACTGTACATATGAAGCTTATTATAATTACTTTTTTTCCACTAGCAAGTACATTGTGTATATATATATATATATTTTATTGGTAATAAAGCACAAAAACTTGTTTCTCTGTCATTTTTTTATATATACTTTTTTTTCAATTCATTTTTTTAACTGTGAGCTGTCAGAAAAATCATTTAATTTCCTAAAATGTCTTCATGTGGCTGCTTCCCAATAAAGCTGACTTTTGATTTCAATAATGGACACGATAAATGAGCACACACTCATTGTGCAAAACAACACCCAAAGAATTGAATGTAAATACTGTTTTGTTTTTGTATTTATTTTGTATTTCTTAAGTGTTTGTGTAATATATACAATAAGAGCTCATTTAACCAGAGTCATATTCCTTGATTGTGTAAGCATACTTGGCCAATAAAGCTGATTCTGATTTGGTTTATTTATTCTAAACGAGCACAGAGTAGGAAAAAACATGAACTAAACTAAACAATGACTTTAACGGTGATATAATAACACAACAACAAACAAATTGGTCAAAATGTGTTTAATGTGAGACAATGTAGGAAAAAACAGGAACCCTTTTACCATCATATTCATATTTTTCCATTAGTATCCACAAATGACTAAATGTGGCATTAGAGCAGCACAAGTAAAAACATTTGGCCCTTACAGTATATCACTGCACAAACACCGAGGACACCTGCAGTTCACATGCATATGCGTGGCTGAACAGCTGGCTTCAATTGGGTCCATCAGAGCTTGCAAGATGGATTTTATACTGCGTGTTATGGCTTCATTGCATTTGACTAATACTGTCATTTTACTGTTAGTTACACCGCATGGTCCCGCATCAAGACACACCGGCGTGTAAGAAACATCCCACAAAAGACGTAAATCTACAACTACATGTTTAGAAAAGAAATGGTCCCTTTAAAACGACAATATAAGAACATCCCCCAATGTAGAAAATCTATAAATGGTACAAATACAGTAGCAGTAGAATTGTAGTCACTTGGAAAAACTCGACTGTATTAATATTGCAAACTACCCTCTGTAAAAAAAAAAATCCAGTTCAGCCAAATATGAAGCCTGGCAACCCTGTGGTGTCCTTACTGTGGTGGTTTGCAATTAATAAAAAGCATTTATCACATTTTTCTTGAATAGACTGATTGTGCTTACATGACACAGTGTTGGAAAAAAGCATGCAATAAAGCAATAAAAATACGCCAGAATAGTAAACATACTGTAAAGTTAATGCCACCCTGTGCATCTTTCTTGTAGTTCTCATTACAGTAATCCCTCGTTTATCACAGTTAATCTGTTCCAGACCCGACCGTGAATTTCCGCCAATGTCTTATTTATATATGGAATACTTTCATAGCTAGAGCATAGATAACCTGTTTACAACCTTCTAAATACAGTTTTTAACATGATTAGAGCCCTCTAGATATGAAATAACACCCCCGTCGTCACATTTACACTCCTATTACACAATAGCACACATAATAAGAGAAAATAAGCCATAACAGACCAGTGGTTCCCAACTGGTTTGGCTGCGGGACCCACAATCACCCCTCAATGACAATTGGTGATCCAAATTGCGGGAATTTTTCACCTCAAACTGATATTTTAGGTCCTGTTTTCAACACAACCTGAGCTGCAGTGCTGAGACACTGTCTCTTTATGGCACGCTCTTATCCAGCAGATATCTGCAGCTGTGTGTCGGACGGCCGGTGCGTCACGCCTCCGCTATGTGTCCTTCCTCCCCGGAAACATGGTGTGCACCTTGTGCCGGCGTAGCAAGCACATAGTGCAGACAAGAACGTTACATTGAGAGAGTTCCTTGCTGTTCTTTTTGTACTTCCTGCTGTTGTGTCATCAATGTAACATGACTGACACCTAGTGACCAGTGTAGAATACTACAACACGTCTTTGAATGTGTCTTCTGAATGCCTTATCCTTGTATTTGATCTCATTTAACCATTTTTATGCTTGGAAATGCTTCATTTAGCTTAAAAATACACACAACTTGCTTCCGTGTGCATATTTTTGGGCTAATAATAAGCCGTATTCAACCACGAAACAGCATGACGAATGAAACTGTGAAATTGGAAGCGGAACGTGTGGAGGGATTACTGTAATGAAAGATTGTGTACCTAATGCTGGAGTGTGCGTTATTCTTTCTCAAGCAAAACTTGAAGACATGTAGCCTGATGTATCCCTGAATGTTGGCCGGCACATTAGAGACTTTCAGCAAACAGTGAAACAGCAGTTACATCCACGACCCGATTATTTTGCAGATTCGTCGGAGTGCTGCAGTGTGTGGGTGTTAGCGCGTACTTTCAATTGGCTCCTCTCTCCCCGCCGTCGTCGGCGCCGCTTTTAATCGTCCTGTGAGGCCAAACAAGAGAAGCATATCTCATCAAGACACTTGCGGAACAGGATCATCCTCACGGAAGCTTCGCTTTCTGCCATCCACTCACCCACTCGTCCTCGTCGACCCCCTGGAAGGACTCCTGCGGCAACGGCTCATCCATGTTTCCCAGCTTGGCAACCATGGCAACCAGGAGCTATGATGCATTACAGCTTTTATTCCAATGTTTTAATCAGGAGTCCCAAGCGGTTATTTGTTTTTGTCTGACCACTTAAGTTAATAAACACAAAAACGTCCTCACCTCCTCTTTCTTCTGCTCATCCGTCTTCTCCTCCAGGTAGAACGAAGAGGGCATGTACTTCCTCACCGGGGCTTCTTTGGGGGCTTGGCTCACTTGCAACACATCAGCAGCACGGCCGCGTGTCACATGTCCAACCATGTCCAACCATCGTGTGTAAAGGTGCGCATGTCCTACCTGGCGTCATGTCGGCGGGCCTCAGGCTGATCTTCCTGTGTTGGCCGTTGATGTCGCTGAGCCAGGCGGAGGCGGTCAGCGCCGGCTCCCAGCACACCGAGGTGTCGGGATACACGTCGTCCTGGAAAAACTCTTTCTGGGGATGACAGAGAAGGGAGCATTGAGGACGAAGGAGACATTTTGGACAACTCTAGGCTTCCATCTTCATGGGATCAGTTTGGTTTGGATGAGTTTGGTGTGGAAGAGCTTTAGTGCAACCCGTCTTATAGAAAGTCCTCACAGAAGAGTGAAAGCTGTATCCATGTTTTATCAATTTGCACTTGACAACATGTCTCATAACTTTCTGTCCGCATACTTTCTAAAAACACGCTGACTGGCAACCACTATTATCGGCCGATATCAGCGTAAAAATGAGATAGTGGTTCATATCAGTATCGGCTTTTCCACGATAATGATATCGCCGTGATCAGGAACTACTGTAGTGATGGCAACCTCTATTCCTTTTACTAACTCGACTTAATAAAGCGCCTTTCTACTAAGTTTCTGGAGGTTGGTTTCACCGTGGGGACCCCTAGTATTATGCCACAAAGTCATCAAATTCTGTTTGTAAACCGATGTTATAACGGCCAAATACAATCTAAAGTATTTCATCAGCCTTACCTGTGAAAGGTAATGCCGTGAGATCTTGTTTGGACTGTAAACCGCTTGGTACAATTTCATGCGGAACATGAGGTGGGCATCTTCCCCGTTCTCTCTTGCCACATCCAATAGGGCGGGGTCGTCACGTCTGATTCAGCGCCGCTACGTCACCAGAGAAACTCGCACATGCGCATCAAGTCCACCTACCCGACTCACTTCGCCCTCATGCGGCGTCAGCGAGTAGTGCCCGGGTTCGAGTGCTCCGCTCGTCGTTAGCGAGCGAGCAACTCAGACAGGAACAAGAAGTGGAAAGGACAGTTGATTTGAGGCAACGAGCAGGTCTGTTGCTTTTATGCAGTCGGAGTTACAGATGTACAATTACTGCCATGTTGCCTGGTTTCCCTGTTTAATTTGCCCAGCAGCAACGACAGGGACAAACACCCGCCAGTCACCATTCAGTAAAAAAACAACAACAAAACGCGAGTTTTGAAGTACTCCACACACGGCGACAAGCTTGCTAGCTCAGTCAGCAGTGTGGAATTATTCCCAAGTTTTGTATTTGGATCGAAAACATGTGTAACTGTAAGTCTTAATAAGACGCCCGCTGACGTTGTGCAAGCTTAACACGACGAAACGACGACTGCCATGAAGCTCCGGAGGTACTTTTTATTAACACGTCGGTAGCTTACTAGCTAACGCCACACAACCATCAAGTGCCCAAAGACAAAACAGCACACTTCCGGCCTTCACAATAAACACGCTGTGCGTTTGTCAGGCGACATCTAATTTAGAAAAAACGAAAGCTCTGGCTATGCTATGGGAATTAAGGCGTCTTCCTTTAATTGGTAATGATTTTTTTTAAAATGACGTTTGTTGAGGTTAAAATAAATACGGCACTTGTTCTATAACTTGTATTGCATATTGCAGCATTTGTCTTATTTTGTACAAGCAGCTTCATTGTGAGAAACATCATGTGTTCATTCATTACACCACATGTCACCTGTATCGGTAATGAAGTGCTGGACAATATCGGTATATCCGATATGGGTAAAAAAAAAAAAAAAAAAAAAGGATCAACACAAACTGTTACATTATTATGTGGCATAACTTAAATATCCCAAACCAAAATGCTGTGTCACATATGTAGGGTAATTTTAGATTTTGCTGTTTTTACCAGCGTAGATTACAAGCGACAAACAGCTTGTAAAATATACTTCTAAAGAGCGCCACTTACTTCACACAGCAGACAGAGAGAGCAGAGCAGAAGACAGCACTTCCAACACTTTTTTTTTACATAGTTGTCATTCCTGTGTGCTTCCGCTGTCGTTTTTTAACGCCGTTCTGCATCTTTGAGCGTTGGCATTTGCAGACCGAGACACCTCAAGCCTTGTGCTTGTGTCGCGTGAACGTGGAACCCAATGCCTTTGTTGGATCTAAATGGCCGCTCATTCAGTATAAAACGTGTACGGCGTGATGTTGTGCTCCCGTGTGTCCATTAGCTCTAGCCCCACCTTGACCCGTGGCACCTTGAACACCACAGGCTCGATGGAGGTCTTGGTGAGCATCAGCGCTGCAGCTATCTCTACTTCCCGCACGTTGCACTCCGTCTTCGGCAGGAAGGCCAAGCCCTGCATCACGAAGCACCACCACAGGACTTGAAAGTCCTCCCAACATCTGGCAAAGTGTGGAAATGTCCATGGCGTGCAGTTACCTTATGTGGTTCGGGACTGTAAAAACTGCTGCACTCCAGAAAGTAGGGCTCTTCGGGCAAGATCTCGTAGATCAGCACCCTGGTGTCACCCTGGAAGGGGAATCAAACCCTTGAACATTTCAAACACATTCTCCTTTTGGCTGCGATTCTTCCTTACTTTCCCAGTGAGGATGACCACGCTGGTGTCGGGGTCGTAAAAGGGGATGAGCGTTGAGGGGGAAACGTCCCCAGAGACGCTGGCGACCGCTCCGGAGGACAGGGAGACAGCCGAGTACAAGTAGAGCACTCGCTCACTGCGGCTACACAGGAAGTTTCATGATATTCAAGGAAAAGTGCAGATTTTTGGGGGAAATTTTGCCCATCATCCACAATTGTTATGTGAGACATCAACACACGTCATTCTCTTTTGTGTGCACTCTAAGGATATAAAAACTGCTAAAAAGAGGCAAATAATGGGATGAACCTATTCCGCCTTCTGAAAACACCTCCAAAAAGCGCCAAGACTGCTCCATTTACATCATGTGACCCACATATTAACCAAGCTACAGTGAAATTGTTGTTATTATTATTGTTAGTAACATAGTTACGCCCAAGAACTACGTTACTGGCGTAGTGACACCTCGCCACACCACTACTAGCCGGCTAGCGACTAACTACACCACACACTCGCTCACAATGCCTCAGGCCACTAGCCAAAGGTAACGCTACATATTAGAGCTGCCGCCACTGCCGCTGCTTTTGACGCTAGGTGTAGCGTTCCTTTCTATGTTGCTATGTGATGCGAAAAATGACCAAAATATGGCAAAATAGTGTACTTATTACATATCATCATGAATGTAGCTGTTACTACATGCTCACAGCATGGATAGAAAACCACTAAACCTTGTTGGAGCTTTTTGGAGGTGTTGAATATCGGCCTTTCTAGGCGGAGTAGGTGTGTCCCATTACGTGCATTAATTAGCTGCCTCTTTTGACCTGTTTTTATATCTTTAGAACACACAGAAAAGAGAAAGACGTGTGTGTTCATGTCTCACGTAAGGACGGTGCACTTTTTCTTTAATAATTTGAATAATTAGCAGTACATTGCGCTAACACGGATGCTAACATCTCTTGCTTCAACAGGTGTTTGTTCAGCAGGAGTCGTGGCAGAATAAGACATCACGAATAACAAGCATGAGGAAAAACAGAACAATGATCACAATGACGTGTACGTTGTGCCAGGTACCTGTCAAATCCGGACACCAGAAGGTACGTGCCCGCACACACCCACACCGCACGAGCTCCTCTGTGGCCCTCAGGACCCGGACCCTCCTAAACATTGTTATATGTTTATGTGTGAAATCATTCAAACCCATAACTGGCTGTAGAGCAGTGATGTGTGGATTGATACTGAAATATCGATACTTCTGATACCAGCTCTTCATGCACTAAAATCGATTCGCAAATCAATGAAAATATACTTCAGTCATTTAAGATAATGTTTGCCTGAAACGTGTCTGTCGAAACAATGACCCACCGTAAACGGCACCACGTGTGAACTGTGAATAAAGTTTTCATTCTTATCGTAGTTTATCGTGTATTTTAACTGGGGACAATATGAGTCGATTATGATAAAACTGATAATGTTAAAAATAGCTCAGATAAACCACAATTTCAAAATGGCATTTTACTCAGTAGAAATCAGTGGTATCGCACATCGCTACTGCGTAGTGCGCGATCGCAGTCGTGTGCACTGACCTGCACAGGCACGGTGGACTTGCGAGGGTCGTATATGCGCATTTTCCCATCTTTGCAGGCGGTGGCCAGCAGCTTCCCATCCGGGCTCCAAGCCATGCAGAACACCTGAACACAAACAACACAACAAAAAGAAAAGCGACACCATCAAAGTACTTCAATTCAAGTTCAACCTTTTTTTTAATTTAAAGCGGAACACACTTTGAAAAGCGACCCTACGTGATTGATCAACTTTGCTTAAATACCTTCTATATTGTTTGGAATTATGTTCGATATTCTTCAAGTTTTGAAAGCCAACACTAAATTCTCAAAAATGACGTTTATAGTTGATGGCGCCAGCTCGCTGTTCAGTCTCATGACGCCATGGGAGTACTATCGCTATCGCTCAGGTAAACAAACATGGCGGTGGATGTTTACAGTGCTTAGAGCCAAGATTTGAGCGTTTGTCAATAGTTTTCCCGGAGAAACATTTGGAGATGAAATAGAGACATGGAGGTGAAGATCGGTCGCCTTCAGAACACAGAACGCTAAGTGTAAATCACTCTGGGGGTGCTTATCCTTCAATTATTCTTTTAAATTGGCTGAGCGTAAGGGGGTCTTTAGATCCTGATTTATTTCAGATTTTGCCCCCTCCCCCACAGTAAACATATGGCTGTGAAAAGATGCTTATATAACGTATAAATGCTTTGCCGCCTTGTCGCTATCATGGACTAGAGTTTAGAAGATGTTATGTAAACAAGACATGATTTTCTCTGTTCTGTGGCAACTTTGACGTTGTGCTTCTTGTCTTGTTTTTCCTGTGTACCGCTTCAGGATAGCATCCTTTTTCAAAATGCCTTTATAGCGTATTTTCAAGCCAAATGCTTCCTGTAAGGTGTTCCTTCATAGCAGTCGTCAGTGAAATGATCACTGCACAGGACAGAAGTCGAGGTGGGCGTCCATCTGTCTCTCGTTCTCTGTGCGTGCTGCGTCAATTTCTGGAATAGTATGAACATCCAGCAGCAAGACAACCTTGTGGCATGACTACTATTTGGATGAAAACTATACTGAGCCAAGTCAACCATCTACCCCAAAGTGTTTGTTCACTCTGCTTCAGCTGAGACGTGTCACCCCGATGGGAATGAGGCTGAAGAACTGTGAGCGCTAGCTCGTCATGGGTGGTGCCATCAACTAGAAATGTCATTTTTGCAAATTTATCGTTTGCTTTCAAAAATGGATCAATGTAGAACATAATTACAAACAATACAGAACACAATTAAGCAAAGGTGGTGAATCATGGCTGGGACCCTTTAAACTGATTTGGTTTAGGAAAGTGGCCGACCTGATCCTGGTGTCCGGTGAGGAGCTGCACCTGCTCCCCGTCCTCCAGGTTCCAAAGTCTGAGGGTGAGGTCATAGGATGAAGACACCAGCAGCCCGCTGGCCAACGGGTGGAACTTGATGGAGTAGATTTTCTCCGTGTGGCCTGCCGGCAAATGAAAAAGTTGTTTGTGCACGTGCATTTCCTCCTCCGACGCATCATTTCCCTCCTCCTACCTTGCAAGATGAGCTCGGGCTCCGTGAGCGTCTCTTTGAGGCCACCCTCCGGTACCTGCCACACTCGGATCTTTGCGTCATCACCAGCTGACGCCGCACACGTTCATGTAAGATTAGACGCCGCTTATGGTCAGCATCCAGATACGCGGGCGTTCATCACTCACCCACAGCCAGTCGATGTGCGTCAAAGGGGTCCCAGCAGAGATCGGCCACGTTGACGGAGTTCTGCACGGTGGGCAGGGACGCGTCTGGCAGTCTGCCGGGCTGGGAGCGCTGGGAAAACAACCCCGTTTTGCTCACATCCCCCGACATTCACATACGTCACCCTTTCTTCCTCCAGCTTACCTCAAAGATGGCCACCTGTCCTCCGGATATGCCGAGCGGCACGGCGGCACGCTGGCGGTTGACACAGAAGCCGTCGCATTCGCCCGGCGTGGTCAGGCTGAGGTCTCGTATGTTTGTGATGTGTGTGTCCCGGTGTGTCACGGCACCCTGGATGTGACGGAACTTGGAGCTCGGTCCTGGATCACACAACATTCCATTCAGGGAAGAAAATGTTGCTGAAACGTCCTGCCGCGTCTGCCCAGTACACCTACGCTAGCTACTGCGCTGCTGCAACCGCTCCTACACAAGCTTTCTTTGTGGCTAAAATTAGATTCAATAGCCAATTAAATAGCTTTGAAATGTAATAAAAAAAATTAAATAAAATATTAAATACATAGAAATATCATCATCAAATAATAATTTATATTTTTAAAACACATTTAATAATATTAGCACTGTGTATAGAGGTGCCAAAATGAAATACATAATATGAAACCAACTACATCGAAAAAAAGCAAATTAAATAAAGATTTTAAGATTTTTTTTAATGAATACGTAACAAAATCAAATATGAAATAGAAATAGAAATATCATTATTAGGTCGACAAGTAGTAATATTAAGACTGAATTGGGTTTTTTTTGGGGTGGGGGCCAAATGAAATAAATATAAAGCCAACAAAACAGAAATAAAGAAAATTAAATGAAAAAAAATGAATACAATATAAAATAAAATATGAACTAAATAGAAATACCATAATCCATAACCATAATAATACCATAATCTTTGAATTTTTAAAATCTATTTATTATTATTAAGACTCTATATTGAGGGTTTTTGTGTGGCAAAATTAAATAAATATAAAGGCAATTAAACAGAAATAAAGCAAATTCAATAGAGATGAAAAAAAAGTGTAATAAAATCAGTGATGAACTAAACAGAAACACCATCATCTGTGAATTTTTCAAATCCTAACTACTAATATTAATATTGACTCCATAGCAAGGTTTCTTTTTGTGGCAAAATGAAATAAATATGAAGCCAATGAAATCAGAAGTGGTGATAAATACAAATGAGGTCAATAAAGCTAGTATTAAAAAATAAAAGATGCTATTAGATAAATATAAGGTCGTGACATAAATCAATAATAGATGCAACGAAATGATATTTCACAAAAAAGCAGTTTGCACAAAATATGAAATAAAAGTGTGACCAAAGCACTAAATTAGAATGTTGCTGCCGCGTGTTTCTCTCTTGAATTCATTTACGTCTTTGAAAGGCTCAAGGGATGCTAAAGGTGGAGAAAACAACAACTTAAGCGTAAGCGAGCTCACTAACAAGGCAAAACGGCAACAGAAATATATTATATCAAATTGTCTATGGGGCCGATAGAAACAACAAAACGGATGCCTTTGGCCCCCCTGCTGCTATGTAGCGTACTGTATGTCAGGTGTGCGTGTGCGTGTTCAAACCCAGGAAGTTCTGGAAGGCCTTGGCCCCCTGGCTGGGACTTGGCGAGGGGAGGAAGCCTGAGGAGAGGCCAGAAGTGGAGGAGGGCGAGTGGGATGCGGCGGCGCTGCTGCTGGGGGAGCTCAGGGGACTGCTGGAGGTGGAACACCCGCGTGCTGCCCCCTGCTGAACACAAAGGATGTTTGTCAAGCTGAATTCCTAAATATTTAACACAAACATCATCTTTCCCACCTTGCTATCCCCACTGACAGAGTCCGTCTTTGCTGGCTTGAGATTGGCTGCTGCAGTCTTGACTTTGGGCCGCATGTCTGGATGGAGGCTGACTCTTTGCACCTGATTATTACACATGACTTTGAAAAATAAGCTCAACATATGAACCACGTCAAATGTCCCACCTGCTTGTTCCCTCCCTGCCACCACTCCTCAGCAGCCATGGCCGGAGTGACACCCGCCGTGTCAGGGTAAAGGTCAGCGTGGAAGTCGTGGCCTGAATTCTGACAGGAAATACACCCGGGAAGTCAAAAGCTATTCTCAAGCGCGGGGCGTCCACTGCCGGCGTGTAAAAAGAAAACCTTGCGAGGGACTTGGTAGCTGATGGGGACGATGCAGCTGTCCGTCAGCTGGAGCACTCGCATCACTTCGCAAGACATCACGTCCAGCGCCAGCTTGGGTACCGTGGCCACGCCGCGTGTTGACACGTCAGTCAGACAGTGGCTCACTGTACATCAAGTAGGAGTGGAGTACACTTGACACAGTCACACGGCCATTGACGTAACAAAACAAACTGTTTCTTTCCAATAATAATCAAAATACAAATATTTAAATATCAAATAATATATGGTATACAAATAATTATATTAAAGACAAATATAATAACATATCTAATAAATATATCTAATAATGGATATTGTGTATGAATTATTGACAACCCACCTTGAGTGAGGAAAGGCTCTGAGGTGGAGATTTCGAAGCAATCGGCCACAGTGTCGCCCTGCATGCAGAAAGATTTACATTTTATCAACACACTGCACCACAACAATCTAATTAAAAAAAAACTCTTCTAATCCTAAAAGAGAATAAAATAACATTACCATAGCAGCTAGGACCAGCAGACCAGTATCAGCATCAAAAAGAGGAATCAGCGTCCTAAAAGACAAGAATTGGTCACTTCTAAAAACGTCTGAGAATCTGAGAAGCGGTAAAACATGAATACGGCAGCGACGGTCGTGTGCACTTCTGTGCTGCTATTCAGGGTGTGGGCTGTAGAGGGCAGTAAAGTTCCGCATGCAGGTGTAAAGCAAGCCTTTAGGACATCAGTCAGTCGAAGGAGAGAGCCGAAAGTGCTCACAGCTGTTGGCGGTGCGGTGGCTACTGTTTAGCATCTGCCTGCACGACATTGTCGAGTGCTCTGTGTCTGATTACACATAAAAGGCTGACTTATTTACAGCCTTCATTACAATATTGTTGGTTGAATACCTATATGAAAACTAGGGATGTACCCCGACCTTTAGTATTGCCATTTCAAATGTAAATGATCACAAAAACGTGCTTGATAACCCTAGTTTGATGACTCTGCTCATTTCCTGGACAAGCAACCGTGAGTTACGTTGTGTATCTTTCAAAGCATCAATTTTGATATAAACAACAGGGATTGCGTTCAAAATATGGCGCCCGCGGCCCACAATGCATTGCGCGATCACGTGTCCTTTCGACCCCGGAAAGCGGCAAAGCTAAAACGGCGCGCATGCGCAATTTGCAATGTTGGGCTTGGCCGAGCAAAATATATTGTGCGTTTTTGTTTGTTTTATAAAACTTTGTTACACTTCAGTGTGTGTATCAGTACTTTAAAAAACATTTCAAGCACATTCAATAATACCGTGATCATTTTGGTCACAATAAAGAAATCTTAATATCATCGATCTAAAACTACACACGCCTCATCCATGAGAAGTTGTATTACAGACATTCACCACTAGATGGTACTATACAACCAAGGAAAAAAAAGCCCTGACATATGTAGGTATTTTTCACCCGTTTAAATCAAATTGTCATCTTGTCAACATTCTGGATTATTTTATCTCCATTACAGATCACTTCTCAGGTCCACCAGAACAGAATCCTAGTCACCTGCTTCATGTCACACTTTGAGCAGGATTAAGGCGATTTAGGGATGAGGAGGAGGCGTAATGGGATTTTACGTGAGTGAGAAAAATGAGTATTTGGCCACAGCACCAAACAGGAAGTAAGGCTTTAGTGGCATGCTAGCATAAACACACATTATCCTTAGTTTATGACCAATAACAGCATTATACAGTGGAACTTTGGTTAGCCTCATTAATCCATTCCAGAAGGTAAGACTTGAACCAAAACGTACCCCCTGTCACTGCGCAATACGTACCCGGAACGCAATTGGTTCAACTGGGTTCTACGCATGTGCAGGACGTGTTCACATCCGGTCGGCCTATTTTCAGCAGTCACGTGTTGCATGTGTCATCTACGCCATCCGTCATCTTGGTGGATGTCACAAGACACAGGTGTCAAACACAAGGCCATTTTATGCAGCCCGCGAAACCCTTGGAATAATTCATGTCAATAATGCACTTCACCTCTGCCCTTCTAAATGTATTTGATCCGTCATTTTGACAGAAAAATTGTACTGCATGCGGTTCTTCTAAACGTCAGTATCATCTAATCATGCAGCAAGATATTCCAAGCGTCTGTGTAGGCTCTCAGTCGTACAGGAGTTGTCCGACGAGGGAAAGGCATCTTGAGACGTCATCTGTACTTCTGTGAAGAAGGTGTCGGACGTTTCGCTCCTCATCCGAAGAGCTTCGTCAGCGAACTAATAAGTGCTGGTAGCCTAGGCCTTAAATACAGTAAGAGTGGGCGGAATTGGTGTGCCAACACCCTCCTCCTATTGGTTCCTTACACTAAGACTGCAAATGCAAAGAGCACTACATTGGGGAAACTAAGCAAATGCTCCAAAAAAGGCTTTATCAACATCGCAGGGACAATTCTAGTGGTCCTCAATCAGCAGTACATCTACACCTTAAAGCTACCAATCACTCTTTTCAGGACAGCGAGGTAAAGATTTTGGCCAAAGAAAACAGATGGTTTGAAAGAGGAGTAAAGGAAGCTATTTTTGTCAAACAACAGAACCCATCATTGAATCGGAATGGTGGTCTGAGGTTTAATTTGGACCCTGTGTTCAGCAGGTTACTGAGACCAAAACCCACAGCTCTTAGTCTTGCAAATGAGGTGGAGCCAGGGCCGAGCCAGAACAATAGATGCTAACGAGCCAGTATCAGAGTCGTTCATACCCAATTCAGGGAGCGACACTTCCCTTTTATCGGAGGTGCTAATGGCAGGATAGGATTATACCACTACTCCGCCCAGGCTTAGTGTAAGGAACCAATAGGAGGAGGGTGTTGGCACACCAATTCCGCCCACGCTTACTGTATTTAAGGCCTAAGCTACCAGCACTTGTTAGTTCGCTGACGAAGCTCTTCGGATGAGGAGCGAAACGTCCGACACCTTCTTCACAGAAGTACAGATGACGTCTCAAGAAGCCTTTCCCTCGTAAGATATTCCAAGCATTTTTCAAAAACAAATACTGGGATGTCTGCTTGTCACCATGACATTCTCACTTCGAGGAAAAGGCTTCTTGAGACGTCATCTGTACTTCTGTGTAGAAGGTGTCGGACGTTTCGCTCCTCATCCGAAGAGCTTCGTCAGCAAACTAATAAGTGCTGGTAGCTTAGGCCTTAAATACAGTAAGAGTGGGCGGAATTGGTGTGCCAACACCCTCCTCCTATTGGTTTGTTACACTAAGCCTGGGCGGAGCAGTGGTATAATCCTATCCTGTTATTCACACCTACGATAAAAGGGAAGTGTCGCTCCCTGAATTGGGTATGAACGACTCTGATACTGGCTTGTTAGCATCTATTGTTCTGGCTCGGCCCTGCCTTCACCTCATTTGCAAGACTAAGAGCTGTGGGTTTTGGTCTCAGTAACCTGCTGAACACAGGGTCCAAATTAAACCTCAAACCACCATTCCGATTCAATGATGGGTTCTGTTGTTTGACAAAAATAGCTTCCTTTACTCCTCTTTCAAACCATCTGTTTTCTTTGGCCAAAATCTTAACCTTGCTGTCCTGAAAAGAGTGATTGGTAGCTTTCAGGTGTAGATGTACTGCTGATTGAGGACCACTAGCATTGTCCCTGCGATGTTGATAAAGCCTTTTTTGGAGCATTTGCTTAGTTTCCCCAATGTAGTGCTCTTTGCATTCCTCATCTTTACAGTGGATGGAATAGACCACATTGCTCTGTTTCTGGTTTGGAGCCTTGTCTTTAGGATGCACTAATTTTTGTCTCAGGGTATTTACTGGTTTGAAATAGGTAGGAATTTTGTGTTGCCATAAGATCCTCTGGAGTTTTTCGGAGACCCCCGCTACATAAGGGACTACCACTCCTCTCCTTTTTGCTTCTGTGGGCTTTTGGGTTTCTTTCCCTACTCTCTTCTTTTGACATTTGTTAAAAGCCCACCGTGGGTACCCACAGGTTGAGAGCGCTCTCTGGACATGTTGTGTCTCCTTTTTCTTTCCCTCAGCACTAGTTGGTATTTGTTCCGCTCTATGTTGGAGGGTCCTAATAACCCCTAGTTTATGTTGTAGTGGATGGTTTGATTCAAAAAGCAGGTATTGGTCAGTGTGTGTGGCCTTTCTAAAGACCTCTGTAAGTAGCTGTCTGTCCTTTCCTATAATTACCTTGCAGTCTAAGAAGGCTAGTTGGTTTTCTTTAGTGTCCTCGCGAGTAAATTTGATATTGGTGTCCACCGCATTGATGTGATCTGTGAAAGACTGAATTTCTTGTTTTTTGATTATGACAAAGGTGTCATCCACGTATCTAAACCAGTGCCTTGGTTTTGTCCCTGAGAAGGATGTGAGAGCCTGTTTCTCCATCTCTTCCATGTACAGATTCGCCACTATGGGTGAGACTGGTGAGCCCATAGCACAACCATGAATTTGTCTGTAGAATTTCCCTCTAAACTGAAAATATGTGGTGTTAAGGCAAATTTCCAGTAATTGGCAGATGTGGTCAGCACTAAGTTTTGTTCTCCGATGCAGAGTTGAGTCCTCGAGCAGTCTCTTCCTCACCACCGAGACTGCTGCTGAGGTGGGGACAGATGTGAAAAGTGAAGTCACATCATAAGACACCAAAGTTTCCTCTGGCTCCAATCTGAGGTCTTTGATGCTCGCCACAAACCCTTTTGTGTTCTCTATATGATGATCAGTGTTGCCTACCAATGGGGATAAGACTGTTTTTACATATTTCGCTACATTGTACGTGGTAGAGTCAATGCTACAGTAATGCACAGTAATGCACAGTAATTCTCACTTCTCATTTCGAAACAAGTTATCCATCAATTTGTTAGTAAAAATATAATAATCTAATGCCTGGGCAACTGTGTAATAATATTATGAGGTTATATTCATATTTAGATTCATATATACTGAAGTGACAAGTGGCCCTCTGAGGGCAGCCGTAACTGCGATGTGGCCCTCGATGAAAATGAGTTTGACACCCCTGTCATAAGAGGATAGAAAGATCCCCATGCTAACCAAGTATTTTACCAAGAGTCTCTTATAAATAACCCCCCAACATATTACATATATGAAGTATGGTTATTGACCATTTACGTTCATACATTTAAAAAATAATATCTACCACGGTACGTGACGTCGCAGAGGCGCAGTCGTAGTCCTCGCGCATGCGCGGGCCTGATTGCGTTCTGGGTACGTATTGCGCAGTGACACCCTACTGAATCCCTGACGCAGACAGGCGGCCATGCTTGTTTGGGGCATAAACGTGTGTTCCCATGTCCACACCTCCATTCCCATACCTTGCACCCGCTGCTCACTGTGCCTCCCCCTAAATTGCCTTCCCTTTCTTCTGCTCTTATCTGTGATGCTCTCACAATAAAAGTACAACAAGTTAAATAGCGCCACGTAATATCGCTGATAAGCGGCCTCTGTTTACCATCACGCTTCACCGCACCGCGGGCCCATTTTCCCACACACGCATACACAAGAAAGCTCCACGCATACGTTTACATAAATATGGTAGAAGTACGCGCTTGGTGACGCATGCGCCGCAGACACTAATAACGTGTAGCTATGCACACACACACGTAAGCCTGTCGTGCCGATCGCAATCACATGGTTCAAGTGTGAATGAAAAGAATCACAGAGCTCATTTATGCACAGGAGAAGCTGTAAATACTAGTGTGTGTGTGTGTGTGTGTGTGTGTGTGTGTGTGTGTGTGTGGAGCACCAAATCCACCAAAACACAGTAATCCAAGTAAAACCTTATGGCGGTAACAGCTTTAAGCACGCACACACACACATGCTAAACAGCTATAAAAGCCATGTCTGGTTGTGGTTAGTTCTGCACTTCTAACTAGAAAAGCAGGGGCAGCCACAATGTATCCCACCGGGCATCCTCTACGGGTGTATTACAGTGTCCAGTAGGGGTGTCACAAGACCCTCAGTTCACCAGACGGGACGTGACTTTAAGAAGAAAAGTACAATGGAAAAATATATGACAACATATTGCAATCTAGTAATTGAATTTCTTCTACGTCACACTCTTCTGCACTCTGTGTGTATGCTAGCGGCCCCGCCTCCACCCACCGTGACAAAGAGAGTGTAAGACGGACAAAAGGGCTCACTCTTTTTTTTGCCTAAACGAAGCATTTTCAAGCATAAAAATGGCTAAATGAAGTAAAACACAAATTAAATTCAGAAGACGCATTCAAAGACGTGAAGATATGTCGTATTCTACACCAGTCACCAGGTGAACAACAGGCTCCTCTTGCAGGTTTGAATGACGATGAGCCGTAACCCACCCCAAACTAAAACTCTGAACCCCCAAGGTCACTTCCTGTCCATGCCCCCACTCAGCTCCCCTAGCACTGGAACACATTTGCAGCAACTCACACAAGCACAAGTCTTATTTATGTCTTACTTTCTCTTATTATGTCTACTATATTGGGTAAAAGGAGTGTAAAGGTGACTTTAGGGGTGTTATGTCATGTCCAGAGGGCTCTAATCATGTTAAAACCTGTATTTAGAAGATCAGAAACAGGTTTTCCATGTCTTATTTTCTTTGCACTCACACACGCCGCACGCAACACACGCACACACTCATAGCACTTTATTTATTTATTTATTTATTTGTATTAATGTCTCTTCTGTTGTTGTTGCTTAATTTATTGGTATTTATGTTTCTTATGTTCTTATTCTTTTTCTTGTGTTTTCTTTCTTTTCTTGGGAGAATGAACAGAATAAGAATGTCATTGCATAGCAGAACCACTAGTTTTACTGTGCACATGACAATACAGCTCTTCAGTCTTGAATGTTGACTAAAGGAGGGATGACTGTATTCCTTTACTGGTCAGTACAGCCACTTGGCTCTCAAATACAACATTGATATTTTTGTACTTTTGAAAATGAAAAGCCTTCCCCATGCAGACAATGAATCCTTGCGCTGCGTTTCCAAACAAGTGAGAAAGCGTGACGTGTTCTCAGCCTTCTGGAGATGTCATCAGCGTGCTGCGTGACCACGTGGACGAGTGAGCTGTGGTTTTTTGGACAACATTTGATCCAGATTGATCTCCATAAGCACACACTGTAATGGACATGCAGCATGAGAGACACGAAGCCTCCTCTGACTACGACGTTTGCATCTGGCAACAAACTGACTTTCTTCCCCTGTCCTGGTTTGATACATTTTGCAATCGCTCCTCGTTGCTCGGTGGGAAAACGAACAATAAGGATTGAAAGGATGTGAGGAGAAAATATGAAGATGATGAACTGAGCCGTGCTTTTATGAGGTAGGCCTTGGCTGAGGTCTGGAATGTTCTTTGGTTCTGCAGTCATTTGGACACGGCCAATGGTTTTAGCCACACCTTCCATGCTGTTCAAAGTCTCCCCCACAAAGGAAGGAATAATCCGCCCCTGATGAAATGGAATTCACAAGAACCAATAAGACACCTCTACAGGTGGCGGCTTTCAAGCACTCCTGGAAGAAAGTCCACTCTCGGGTGACCAAACGTCCTGTTTACCCAGGACATGTCCTGTTTTTAAAAACAACTACATTCTTTGTTAAAGTGCAATAATCCCTCGTTTATCGCAGTTAAGTGGTTCCAGACCTGGATTCCTTTTTATGAATGGAATCTTTTCATAGTTCAAGTGTAGAAAACCTGTCTAGAACCTTCTAAATGCAGTTTTTAACTTGATTAGAGCCCTCTAGACATGAAATAACACCCCTATATCACCGTTAGACTCCTATTACCAAATATAGTAGACATAATAAGAGAAAATAAGACATAATGCTTCATTTTGGCAAAATATACATAAACTTAGCTTAAATATGCATTTTGGACTAATAATCAACCACAAATCAGCATGATTTATTAACAAAAATATTTTTGAAAAATTGTGATAGAGTGAAGCCGTGAAATTGGAAGTGGCGAGAGATTAGTCATCCCTCGTTTATGGCGGTTCATTGTTCCAGACGCGACTGCGATAAGTGAAGTAGGATTCAACATTAATAAATGTAATATTTTTGTAGTTATGGCATCCAAAATTTGTTTACAATCTCCTAAATCCGTTTTAAACATGATTAGAGCCCTCTAGACATGAAATAACAGCCCTATAGTCACCTTTACACTCCTATTACCCAATATAGTAGACATAATAAGAGAAAATAAGACATAATATAGACACATGTTAGCATTGGAAGAGTTTTTTGTACTTCTTGTTCTGTCCAGTGCTTCCTGCAGTGGCTGTTGTCTCATCCCTGTAACATTACTGACACCTAGTGACCAGGGTATCGTCACACTTTGAATGCGTCTTCTGAATGCCTGATATTTGTATTTAACTTCATTGAGACATTTTCATGCTTGAACATGCTTCATTTGGGCCAAAATATGCTTAAGTATGCATTTTTTGGACTAATCATAGGCTGCTTCCAACCACAACACACTGCTGATTTATTTCTAAATATATTTTGAAATTCAAAGCAGGAAGTGGTGAGGGTTGCTGTTTTCTGAAAAACCTAATAGGGTTTCTCAAGTTGTTGTTTTTGTTATGAATTTGGGGAACATATTTGATTCAGTTTTTCCAAAATGAAAGAGCTGAGTGACACTAAAGCATCCCGAGCAGCGATGCAAGCCACGTTGCTCCTGCTGCGTCGTAAAAAGTCGGCATTGAGTTGTCAACAAGTCCGTTTCGGCTGTGAGTTCCAGGATGCTCAGCAGGCGTTTCCATGAAGCAGCAGGATTTCTCTGGAATATACTTAAGCACAACATACTCTGCGTTGAATGCATGCGTGCCCACGCTGGCTAACCTCACAAGCCATTTCATTAGAAGGGAATTAGGATGGACGGCTACGGTCCCGAGAGGGGAAGAACAGCGAGGATTGCTGGCGGAAAGGGGCCAGCTGTGGCCGCAGCAGCCGCTTAGATGGGCTGCTCTCTTCAGGACCTGATCCTGGACGACTGACCACCAACACACGAGTGTTGATCCGTGCACACGCCTAGCCAAACAGCAGACGCCAAACACACACAAACACACGCTTGTGGAGGGCTGTGGAACCCCCCGGAGAAGATGCGTTCCACGTTAACCCCGAGCGGTTCCGCATCTGAGGCCGGGACCAGATGACCATTAAACGACCTGTCGACTGGCGGGGCGGGGGCATGGAACTCATCTACAGCCGCCGTCGAGCCAAGCGAAGCCAAGCAAAAAAATAGGCACAATTATTTTACTGTAAAGTACAAAATGGTAGTTTCCTTTTTGACTTGTTTCTCAGTCAGCTATAAAAAGGAAAACAATTTACAAGATAAAGTCATCGTAAATAAAATAAAATAAAATAAAATAAAATAAAAACAACAATTTAGATTAGAAAAAAAATCAATAAATTCTAAAACAAACAAAACATGTAAACGTGTAAAGCACTACACTGTACTCTTCTTGCCTTTTGTACTTTTTTCACCGTCGGCTAAAAAAGAAAGTAAAATCAAGTTTTAGCGTCGAGTACAATATTTTTCTTGCATTGATGACTTTTTTCGGTTGTAAAATTAAAAACAGTTTAAAAAATAAAGTAATTGTAAATAAAATAACATTAAAAAATATAACAATAATTTATTAAAAAAACAGATCAATAGATAATAATAATAATACAATTTTTAAAAGGACCATTATTTTAAAAGGACAATTATTTTAGTGTAGACAACAATATTTTTTTGCATTTATGACTTTTTTCTTAGTCGGTTATAAAAGGAAAAACAATTAAAAAATGAAATGAATTGCAAATAAAGAAATAAATAATAATAATAATAATAGCAATAAATAATAATCAATAAATTCTACAAAATAAGTACCATTTTAGATTTATGACTTTTTCCTCCATCGGTTACATTTTATGCTTGAAAATGCTTCTTAAATTAGGCAAAAAAAGTCAAATGTGTGTAATTTTGGACTCATAAGAGGCCACATGCAAGCATGAAACAGCATGATTTATGATTTATGATTTATGATTTATGATTTGTTCAGGAATATTCAGCATTTTAGAAAAGCGGCGCCAGTGAGTGTCCAAAGACGGTGTTATTACCGTAGACTGTACAAGCAATCATTTATGGGAAAAGCAAGTCATTTACTGCAAGTTGGGTCCAACCCCCAAAAGGAAGACATTCATCAGAGGCGCCCTTTTGCTGATTGTTGTTTTGACTGACTTTTATCAGCGCGCAGACGAGACGCACGTTTATCGTCCATCTGTCTGTGAGGCCGAGGGTCTCGGCTCGGCGCGACGAGCCGCCCTCTCGTCTCTTCCTCTCGATGACACACAAACACGCTCTCTCTCTTCCCCTTATCTCTCTCGCTCATCCGTCAGCCCAAAAGGCAATAAAGTGCACTCCCGCTTGGGATGAAACATTCGGAGCTGCAGAAAAGATGTTTCTCTGCAGCTGCAGCTGCCGTGACACACATGAGGTTAGCTTGAACTGGACGCCTCGCTTATTGAAATCAAGCATCGTAAGTTACAATCAGCTCCAAACCGTCTTTGGAAGAACGATCTCCCCCCTTTGCCCCACTTGGCCTCACCTTTCCGCGTTTAAATCTCGCCTTTGAATGAGCCTGAGGGGATATGTACGGCGAGAAGCACTAAAATACCTCTCAGGACCCGGCAGATTTACTAGACACACGCAAAAAAAAAGCCGAGAGAAGGACGAGATTGGACTATCGTTTGCATGTCGTAAATCACGACGTGTGTGTGTGTGTGTGTGCGTGTGTGTGCGTGTGTGTGTGAGATGCTTTGAACTGCGTGCCGCTACGTGGGAGAGTTGGAGGACAGAAAGAGAAAGTGGTCGTTAGCGGCAACCGTGGCCTGGACTTGAAAAGCCTCGATGAGAACCGAGCCCGTACGACAAAACGGACTTTGTTGCTCGCCCACACGCCTGCAAACACGCAATTACCTTCTTTTTCCTCTTTTCACTCACGGTCGGTCTGCTGTATCTTGATCAGGGCACACAAAAGCTGTTTGCTTGTTTACAAACATCACATTGGAGGCGCTTTGTTACGCCAATGAGAGTCCATTCAGACAAACGCCATGGCGGCGCTCCGCCCGGCAACATGGCAAAATGAAAAAATAATATGATGGGAATGAAGTCCTAAAATTACGAGAACAAATTTCCAAGAAGAACGTCGAAATAGGTGGAGAATTAAAAAAAAAAAAAGCAAAAATTGAAAAACCCTCAGTAACTACAAGAGAAAAATGACAAAATATGAAGAGACAAAAGTCACGAGTCATTTTAGTAGCATAAAGTTGAAATTTGACATTTTTTAAAGCCATAATATTATGACAACCAAACAAGACAAAATAAAGTTGGAGCTTTTGGAAAAATAGCGTGAGAAAGTCCGCTACTTTACAGAGTGAAAGACGACATATGAAAGGAACGATGGCATCGTTGTGACATGTCTATCACTATGATACCACTATGATACCGTATACCGTATCACAACATTAGCGCCTTACTTGGTCTCCAAAAGCGTTGACAATAATGTTGTTTACCCTCAATTTGTGGGACAATAAACATTTTCAAAGCTGCATTGTTTTGTGACGCAGTAAAATAAAAGTTAGTTTGTCCAGTCGTACTTTTTCATTGTGCTTTTCAATGTCGTGAAACGCTAAAGATGCTAAAGCGCCACAAAGTACCAAGCATCCAGGGGTGCCCGCTGCACCAATGGAAGATCCTCCACAGGCCGCCTCCTTGCCACAACGTCTGTAAACACTCGCAAGGACACGTCTAAAAACGGATAACAAAAAGAACAAGACGCTCACTTTTGTCCTTTTTCCTTCCCTGCCATCAACTTCTTCTCGTGACCTGGACCCGGTGCATCTTTTTTTGCCACCTTTATCACCGCCTGCTGGCCCAGCACGTCCCTGCGGGCACGGGCAACACAGGCTTGATTTGGATGATACATGCGCTGCGTAGTTAGGAGTATTCCAGGCTTATTAGCTCAGCGTTGGGACGGCAGGCTCCCGTCACGTGCCGGAAGATAAACACACCAGCCTTCCCTTGTGAGTCTGGAAGGCCTTTGAGCAATACGGTCATATTTGCTCCTTGGCGGGCCGAGAAACTGCAATGCTCCAGCATGGCTTGACGAGGCGGCACCGGCACACAATGTGGACGGGAATGCAACGCTCTGCCCGCCGGGTGTTCCTGATAACTGCCACTTTAAGAGTGGAAGTCCAAAGACGGACTCGAGAAAATTGCAGTCGTCCATTGTTGCCTCTTGAAAATGAAGCAGTGACTGAGCCTCCAAGATGACGCCGCGCTGACGTGAGGACACTCAGTGGTCCCGTCACCGCTTTTGGAGGGTTGTTTTCTGTCCCAAAGTTAAAAGTGAAAATATGAAGGCAATTTCAGAAATAAAGTCAAAAAGTAAAAAAGTAGGCGTCAATTTGTTGGAATATAAAAATTTATTTTTAAATTACAAATAAATGTTAAATGCAAAGGACATTTTTTAAAAAGGCAATCATTCATAAAGCCATGAAATCAATAAAAATGGTAACGCACATAAATTGTCCATGAAGGAGATATATTGGTGATGAAATAAATAAATAATACAGAGTTTCTACATCATTATTTTCAATTATATTTGACAATTGAAACTTTTTTCACATTTTAATACATTTTTAAAATCTCTATACACATCTATTAGTGTCAAAAAAATTATTTTAAATAATATTTAGACAATTGAATAATTTTGTTTGTTTTTCAATGAATATTTTTCCATTTTCAATCAATATTTTAGTCATTTAATTTTGCCATTGAAAAATCCTATTAAAATGAGTTTTAGTATAATTATTTACTATTGCATTGAGACAAGTTCAGATGTTTTTCTCTTTCCAATACATTTTTTGATGAATATTTGTCCATTTTTAATGACTTTACAGTCACTTAAGTCATTTCTGCCATAAAATCCTACTAAAATGAGTTTCAATATAATTATTTACAATTATATTCTGACAATGTAATATTGTTTCCACATTTGAATACATTTTTGCTGAATATTTGTCAATGTTCTAATTTTAAAAATGGTCCCCCCACGTCCCGTCTGCTGTCGTCCTCATCACGCTGCACCGATGAGCTCCAATCCAACCTTCAGCTCCAGAAAGCCGTGCAATCCAAACAGTGAGCATGAGGGTCTCGTTGAGCGCGGCTCGTCCCGTCACTCACAGCAACATTGGCAATAAGCTCGGCGGTATCGCCGTAAGCCCTGGATCGTCCTGACCCCGAACACAGGCGCATTACTGGCATGTCCGGCTCAGGAACTCTTCTTGTGTTGCCTTTCTACTGCCTTCAAGCGGAGTTAATAGCTGGCTAACCTTCCACCCGTCTACCACAAACTATCTTTAAGGAATGAGCAACGACACGCACACACATCGCACACGCCAAGTGTAACGAATGCGATCGCTCCTCCCGCCAGTTGTTAACGACAACTGCAAAAAAACCCGCATTTGCTCGACATAAGCTACAAAGTCAAAGTCCTGCACACGTTTGCTCAAGCACGGCCTCAAGCACGCATAACGTCGTGTCTGTCACGATTCATGCAAGGCTCCTCCCACCAGTTAATGACCACAACTGAAAATATTCCACAAAGTCAAAGCCCACGGTCTACTCGCTCGCACGTGGGCACGTGTGCGCTTCAATGTCCACGCCATAGGATCCACGCAGAGGCCCCTCCCACCAGTTATTAACGATAAGCGCCCCCTCGTACAGTAGAAAGATACAGAAAGAGCACAAATAAGTCGGGTTTCCGTTGCAGGATTACAGCGTTGTTGTGATGAAGTGATGGCACACGTAAACGGGCCAGAAGCGTAAACGCTGCAGGACAGCGTTACCAGTTTCATGCTGGCCAAAGTTGAGCTACGGAGTTACTTGGCTTATTTGCATTTCTACATGGGAAAAATGGATTTGCGAGGGTCCTAGCTAAGCCGTCAGATAGCGATAGGAGGCGTAGCTGCTTCAACTGACATCATCTTCAGTCTCCTCCTGACAGGCTAACATAATATTTTTCACACACGCTTCCATGAGGGTACCAAAATAAAAGCGTTATATATTATGCAGCGTTGGCCTAGCAAAGACAGTTTTATGAACGTGCTAACCAGGATAACGCCTGCTTGGTTCCTTATTTGTGTCATTTTCAGGTTCCCATAGTCGCTCCTTCCTGCGCTTCTCCTTCCCACTGTGGCGTTTTCCTCGCTCGCGGGCTGCTGTGGGAAGAACGTCAGAAAAGAAGAAGCCGGTCCCGTCTCGCAAGAGCCCACACATGCCGGCGTCACAGCGTATTTAGGTGTGACGGGAAGACGTGGGGTTTGGCGGCCAGCGCATCTCGCTGAGAGAAAACGCCAATGCATATGCAGATACGCTCACAAAGGGCACACTATTAGCCGGGGCGGGGGCCTCCATCAGAAAATAATCCCAGGCTTCCAAGGATGCCTCTGAGGCCCGCAGCTTTAAACACTTAACTTAACCGACTCCACACCACGCCGGGGTTTTACTGGCTCCCCGGGGGCCGGGTTATGGAGCGGGCTTGGATGCAAGCTGGTCACATCACAGCGCGGCGCCGCACATGCAGCCACGCCGTGACACGCGATAAAACGCCACGGTGCAAGCGCCTTTGGCCGCCCTGTCGGGCTCCGCTGGCAATCCGCTGGTGGTTGTTGGCAAGTGAGGCCGAGCTCGGCGCCGGACGCTTGAAAAGAGCTTCTTCTTCCTGCTGGCGCTGCAAGCAGCCGTGGATAATAACCGCTGGCAAACGAGGCCGCAAAAAAGACCGAATGGAGCGGAAATATGTGATATGATGGAGCAAAGCTGTCATTAGTGATGTGCGATACCACCGATTTTACATCGTTTTTGCCTGAATGAAGCATTTTCAAGCATAAAAAGGTCTAAATGAAGTAAAGTACCATGATGGGACATTTAGAAGGTACATTCAAAGACATATTCTACACGGGTCAGCGGGTGTCATGTGACATTGATGAGACAACAACAGGAAGTACAAAAAGAATAGTGAGGAGCTCTCCCAATGCTGACGTGTGAGTCTATTATGTCTTATTTATGTCTTATGTCTACTGTATTGGTTAATAGGAGTGTAAAAGTGACTGTAAGGGTGTTATTTCACGTTTAGACGGCTCTGATAATGTTAAAAAACATATTTAGAAGGTTGTAAAGAGGTTTTCTATGCTCTAAGAAAATATTTCATTTATAAAAAAAGAATTTGAGGAAATTCACTTATCACGGTTGGTCTGGAAGCAGTTAACCGCTGTACAGAAACTGGAAGTAAAAACAGAACAATGCTAACGTGTGAGTTTATTTTATGTCTGATTTTCTCTTCTTATGTCTCCCATGTTGGCTAACAGGAGTGTTATCTCCTGCTCCAACTAGCAAAATATTCCATTTAAAAAAGGAATCCTTCCTGGTGGAAACGGACTTATCGGGGTGGCGTCCGGAACCAATGAGCCGCCATCCAGGAGGAATTACTGTTGCTGGTTATTCTGCGTCCTGCTCGAATACACGAATGAATGAGTGATGATGCATGACGGGGCTCACGTGTCTTTAGCTGGCAGTGGTGTGGCGTGCTGGCCTAACATTTCCACCGCGTCTCTACACAACAACGTAACATGCGGTCGGCAGTTTGTCGCGGGATCGTCGCTCCTCACCCGCCGTGCAGCGCGCACACGAGCTGCAAAAGTCAGATAAATAAATCGCCTTCGGCGTGAGGAGCTTTGGTTGTATTGTGGGCGGGTGTGATAACTGCTTGACTCTTTTCTTCCATCTGGACTCCATATCCCCCCCCCCCCACACTCTGTACAGTAACGCCTTGCAGACGGTGGGGGCGTGGCTTCAAGCGACACGCGCCGGAGGTGGCCCGAGGGGGGAGCGGACAGAGAGGGCGCTATGTTTGATGAACTTTTGTTACGCCTCCGGCCAGAGAGTGCTGTCGTCCCCCCCCCCCCCCCCCAAAAAAAAAATAGGAGAAATTAGGCCTGTTTCCAATTATTTCCTCACAATCTCCACAGAAGCAAACACGGACGGCGTCGCTGGCTGCAGAATTCCACAACTTTACTGGATGTTGTTGTGCTGACAACGTTATTAGAGCCCTCTAGACACGACATAACACCCCTATAGTCACCTTTACACTCTATTACCCAATATAGTAGACATAATAAGAGAAAATAAGACATCTGCTTACAAGCTTCTAAACACAGTTTTAAACATTATTAGAACCCTCTAGACATGAAATAACACCCCTCCTGTCACCTTCACACTCTTATTACCGAATATAGTAAACATAACAGAAAATAAGACATAGAAAACCTGCTTACGACCTTCTAAATATAGTTTTTTTTAACATTATTAGAGCCCTCTAGACATGAAATAACACCCCTACAGTGAACTTTACACTCCTATTACCCAATACAGTAGACATAATAAGAGAAAAGAAGACATATAAGACATAGAAAACCTGCTTACGACCTTCTAAATAAAATTTTTCACATTATTAGAACCTTCTAGAGATCTGTAACAATAATATATCTACTATATTGAATAATAGGAGTGTAAAGGTGACTATAGGGGTGTTATGTCATGTCTAGAGGGCTCTAATCATGTTAAAAAGCGCATTTAGAAGGTTGTAAACAGGTTTTCTATGTTCCAATGATACAACTATTCCTTGTATCAATGGGTCTGGAACCAACTAAGTGCCATCAATGAGGGATTACTGTACTCTTCACAAGTAGTGAATATGAACGCATTCCTGCAACATGAAAGGAATGTGATGTAAGAAGTCCATGACGGCGTTGCTGTCATCTGATGCCAGATTGGGATGTGTCAGCACCCCCAATCCCCCCCAAGCGTGATGCTGCCGCACACTTCTGCTGAGCAAAACACACATTTGAACGGCACAAACACCCAGCAAGCAAGTGGTGGCGGGACATCCAAATGCAATGCAAACAGCGTCTGCTGCACGGCAAATAAAGCAGCAAAGTCTTGAAACAGGTCGTGCAAGAAGCCAAGCGTGTGCGCGGCGCAGGAATCTGCACCCGAAAGCTGCAAGGTGACTCTTGCTCCTCCCATCCAGCTCCAGCACCAATAATAAAGTGCTTTTTGTGTGCACACAGCCGCCACTTGAGCGCATTCCTCGACAAAAGTGGAGGTCAGCGCGCAAGTGACGCTCTCCAGTCTCTCTAAGGACGCACGGAGCGCACCCACGGAGGACACACTTGTGGACTTTACATTCTCACTCGGATAAACACACGACTCAAGTTAAGAGGTAAGCCAACTTCATGAAAAGGCGGCGGAATCATCCGATCCTGTTTCCTTGTGCGGGTTCGACGCGAACCGCGCGTAAAGCCACTGCGTGGCAGCGGATAGAACTCACGCGCTACATTGTCCTGCCAATTTACCCGTTTTGAACTCCTGGTGGTTGACATAAATGGATCTCACCACCGAATAAAAGGCAGGCGCCCTGGCGTGGCGCTGCAAGGATCCAGCCGAGCTGGGGTGCAGGCAGGGCGGCTTGCCAGCACGCATGAAGTCCGTCAGAACTTTGGAGGCTCAATATCACACATAAACATCTTTACTATCATGCATGGCCTCATTTCATCACCCAGGGTGGATACTTTGCATTGTGTGGAAACGATTAGAAGAGGGCTGAAGCCCACAAGATGGATTATTGCAAAGATGATTGACATTTATGAGGCTCGCTACTGCTTCTGTTCAATATGATCCTGATGATATCACCATTGTTAATACAGCCCTGGTGGTGTGGTGGTACACGAGCATGGCTTCCATTCATTCCCAACACTCTGCCACTGCAGATGTCCAGTGCCGGGCAGAAGCCCCGACAAATGGGAGGGTTTGTGCCAAGGAAGGGCATCCGGCGTAAAGACTGAGCCAAATCACTCATGCAATGTGGGACCGAAAACACAGAGATTATTATTATTATTATTATTATTATTATTATTATTATTATTATTATCAGCATTATTATTATTACTATTATTATTGTTATTATTATTATTATTATTATTATTATTATTATTATTATTATTATTATTGTTGTTATTATTATTATTATTCTTATTATTCTTATTATTATCATTATTATTATTACTATTATTATTATTATTATTATTATTATCATTATTATTATTATTATTATTGACCGCCCTCGTGAAAAGTGTAAATATAGCAGACATAAGTGAAAATAAGACATAATATCAGGAGAACCAGAGTATAGAGGGGGAGGAGCCACCTCAGCAAGGTCCAGCAAGGTGCACTGTATTCGGGCACACGCTCCGAGCAGCCGGTGTGACACCGCAGAGGTGTCTGGCAAGCCTTTTACACGTTTCAAACGTAGTCCGGGTGGCTGATGAGGTGTTTCTCATGTGCGTGCTCGTTGTACACCATCGAGCACGCCAAATGTCTTCCTGGGAACGTGAACGTTTGTTTACAAGTGAGCTCCAGGGAAGTTACGACAGGCCGTTAACATCACGGGTGGGAGGAAAAAGGAGTGCTTGATTTGCTCACCCGCACAGTACGGGTGATCTCCCCTCATTTGGGAGGCGTCATAATTCCCTCATATCGGGCCGATAATTATCGTGCAGCCTTACGTTCCACCTGAGCACGGAACCACATTTGGTTACGTAAACGTCACACTCTGCCATCGATAGTCAAACAAAAATAGAAGAAAAACGTCGATCCATGATTTGATTGCTAATCTGCAGTCGAGTAAGACGATTCAGATCTCCATTTCTGATCATCTCAGTATGAAAATGCTTCATTTAGGCAAAGAAGAAGCAACAGTTGCTTCAATATACACAATTACTCAACAACACGCAGTATTTCCTTCCAATATATGACTTGATCGTGATGGGACTTCATTTCAGAACTTTTTTTGGCTCATATTATGACTTTTTTCTTGTAGTATACTTTGCTCCTGTGAAAGCGCAGCATGGTCCTCCTGATATCACCACCTTTTCTTCCTGCTTTACACTTCTCAAATAAAAACACCTTCTAATAATATGATGAGTCTTAGAACTTCATTGCCACTTTTAATTGCATGACAACTTTGACAGGAACCCATTCGGTGAATCATAAACAAAAAAGGAAGTGTTTGTGTGGTTCATAAAGTTGCACTGAGGGGGGGGGAAGCCAAGTATGTTTAAAGGCCTTCCCTGGAGATGCTTAATAAGTGTAAGAAGAGTCTTCTGACCACAATCTCACAAGCCTGCAGACAGATTAGCATCTTTTACACAGCCCCCCCTCCCTCACAAACAGGCACAGAAAATCACATAATCCTTCCCCCCGCAGTCAGCTCCCCCACTCCTGCTTATTTCCTCACCGTGCGTGTGCGGCTCCGTCACTGACAGGAGATAATGACTTCATATCAGCCACAGGGGGGCTGGGATGGCTGGGGAGGGGTTCATATATTTGTTCATGGAGAACTTTCAGGCCGCTAATGTTGCAGGAAGTGTGGACACAGCTTGACACGGTCAACAATGCTAAAGCGGGCCGGGGTGTGTGAGGGGGTGGCAGTTTAGCGCCTGTTAGCACATTAGCTTCCCAACATATGGCGACAGAACGTGTCGAGATGCTGCACATGAGGCGGATGCGGATGAGCACCCCCCCCCATATATGCGCCGGCCAAAACATTAGGTACCCCCATCATGCCACTGAAATGCTCCGCTTTCAGGTACTCCACCCCCCGATTTCACGGCTTCACTCTACGTTTTTGAAATATGTAAGAACTAATACATTGTTGCTGTTTTTTTAGTTAATTCCGACAGACACAAGAATAACAACATAATAGGATAGCATAGAATGGATCCTATCCTAGTAGTTAATGAAGTATCTATCCAATGCATACTTTATTAACTCATTCAGTACCAAAGACGCATTTATACGTTTTTGTCAAGCCGAGCGCCCGATCCCAAAGACGTGTTCATACGTCTTTTAGACGTTAGCAAAGACGTGTTCATACGTCTTTTACATTTTTCTTGCGTGAGAGGCAGAAAGAGAGTGATGATGCAACTGCACAGTAAAAGACGTCACTTTTAGAGCAGGTTTAGGCCATAAAACGGCCACAAGGTGGCAGAAGTGCATTTGATAAGCGCTCGGCATGGATCCTTTGCATGCAAAAACACGTGGCAGCGAGGAGGTGGTGGGAGGACATGGAGGAGTGTAGCGTGCAGAAGGTTACGCATTGTCGGGACATTTTAACGCACGTGACACGTAACGCACACACGCAGTGCAGTTCCAAAGGTGTAGTTGTAAATAGGCGATGGTGGTATATTTGTAAATAAACGGTTATTTTGATGTAAAACAAGCCTTTTTGTGTTGTTTATGTTGGTGTAGTTGTTTACATATTTCAAATAGTTGTGTCATAGTGAAAGTTGTGCTTGAAATGTATCTTTTGTCCCTCTTCAGTCAGGACCTGATATTCTCCTGAAACTTTCCTACTGTGTGTTCGACTGCTGATCACGAAAGAACGCAAAAAGGTAGAAACACACTCTTTTCTTCTGGTGAAAGACGGGAGTCTAATGTTTCTTTTGGTGGTTCCATGTCGACATACAACACAAGATTCCATGTTCCAAAATGGTGTAAAATGGCCGTCGGTATACTGGAGGGGTCTGGGATTGAATGCGTTCCTCTCCAAGAGGATCCAACAGAGCCTTGGCACGATGATTGTGATTAAAGGGGCGTAGGGCCCAAATACTCCCAATAACAACACGGGCTACCGTTGAGGCCGTAACCCACCACAAGCTAAAGATGAACTCGGAACCCCGACATCACTTCCTGTGTGCCTGTCTTCCACACATCCGTCCGCCCGCCACTAAGCTCCCCTAGGGAAGACATTTACTGCGACACGCATGAACATGGCTTCTTTTCTGGGACTTGATGTGGTTGATCTCACCGTCATGCATTCCTAACACATTCTGGAGCTAAAAAGCGACTAATGAGCAACGCCGACCCTCGGAGCTCCGCTTCCCGCCAATGAGCGGCGGTGTGTGAGAAGCGTCCCGCATCGGGGGGGATTACGGATGGTTAAAAGTCAGGTGCTGAGGCAAGAGGAGGAAGGAGAAGGAGCGAGGTGAGGGGGGCAAAAAGGGGCACCCGCGGGGGCACTCACACAGCGGGCTGAGAGGGGAGTCGACGGGGCAGAAAGTTGGGAACGAAGCGTGTGTTTACTGCTGCTTTAAGGGGTGGGTTGGGGGGGCCATGGGGTGCAAAAGGTACTAAGCAGGAGTACTGGCAGGAAAACACCCTCTCTAGCTGGAATGAAATCTACTGTAGATATACAGTAACAGAACCATCCATACAGCCAACAAACGATACCAGTCCCTTTGATACCATTCAACGATGCAGACATGAACTCGTTCAATCCCAGCCATTCTTCAAACAACCCCCCCTTCAGGAGCGGCCATTTTAGACCAGTTGGACTGACCTTTCAAGGCACACGGTGTTGTATGTCTATATCAACGTGGCACCTCCCAAAAGAAACATTAGACGCTCATCTTTCATCAGGAAAAAAATTGTGTTTCTACCTTTTTCTGTTCTTTGGTGATCAGCAGTAGAACGCAGGTAAGTTTCAGGAAAATAGCAGCTCCTGACTAAAACAGGGCTCTTTTGTGAAAAGGTACTTTTCCAACAGAACTTTCATTAAATCATTTTTGCTTTTGTGACAGCTCAAATATCGAAATAACTTTAAACATCAAAATAGCAATTTATCCACAAATACAACACCACGAACTGCTTACAATTTTCACATTTTGACCTAAAATGTGTGTGTGCACGCCTGTGCACGCATGCGTGCGGGCGTGTGTGTGCGTGTGCATGCGTTAAAATTTCCCTACAATGCGTAACCTTCTGCACGCTACACTCGTCCACGCTCTCCCACTTCCTCCTTGCTGTCGAGTGTGTTTTTACATGCAAGCGATTCATGCCGAGCTCTTATCAAACGCACTTCTGCCACCTTGTGGCCGTTTTGATGGCTTAAACCTGCAGCGACAGCGACATCGGTTATTGTGCAGTCGTGTCGTCGCCTCGTTGACTGCATTGGGGTTTCTAAAAAGGTATAAATACGTCTTTGGTCTTGAATGAGTTGGTTTTACAAGCCAATTCTACTAACAAAGTAACATTGTTGCAATATTTTCAGACGTGTCCCCAACCACCAGGCTGCCAGAAACATTCAGGCCAATGTTGAAAACAAAAAAACAAAACAAATTAAATAATTTGTAAAAAAACATCAAATTTTACATAAATGGATGTCAACTTTGGAAAAATGGGCCATTATTTTCTTCAAAAAAGTTAGAAATCCTACAGTTTTTGCGTGTTTGTGCTGTTTGTTGTGAGCGGCAACTTGTCCCACTGTGTTTGACGGTCCTTAAATGCACCATTTTAACTTCCTCCCACGCTGCACTGATAGAACTTCATGACTTGTTTCTGGTAATATTAGAACTTTGTTGCGACTTTTCATCACCTCACAACTTTCCTTCGAAAATAGCACTTCAGTAAATAAGAGGCTGCATCAAGCACGACTCATCCATGGATATCCAACAAAAGAAGTGCGGAGCGGTGACTGGAGCTTGTTTTTGCAGGTTTGAGGATGTTTTGGCTACAATCCGTACACAACCCCCCCAGAAAAAGACGTAGTACGTCCTGGTTGGCACGTCCAAGTGCCCTCAGCTTGCCGGCGTCACATTTCAGTGCTGACCAGGCCGAGCCCGGCTTGTACTCCTCAGAAGCTAACAACACTAGCAAGCAGTACGAGTAGCGCGTGTATAAATATACACACACATGCAAAACAGGGACGTGAGACTCCCCAGTACGATGACCCCCCCACCAATCCACACGTGCTTATCATCACCGGGAAGTGTCGCCACAATGAAGGAAACCGCCTCGATTTGGGAGAAATCTTCAAAAAACCCAGAAAATCACCCCTGAAAATATACTCCCCCCCCCCAACACAAACAAAACAAAGAGGGCGCGTGAGGGAGGATGCTCATCCCAGAACGCCACCGCAAATTGCAGCGTTTCAGCATAAAAAAAGAGACAGCTCCTCATTTGAGGCTGTAATTACCCTGGGAGGGGGGGCACTGGGGGGGAACCAGGACCTTACTAGGCAAAAACACACACACACACACACACGTGCACGCACACACGCGCACACGCACACGCGCGCATTAGCCTACTCAACCAAAAGTAGCAGCAGCAGAGGAGCCTTTTCACGCAGCCTCATTTTCCAAAACGTCTTGATGAGAACTGACTTCTTCTTGTAAGATGATTACTATTTCAAAATAAAAAAGTTTTCCTAAACGACATGAAAGTATTTGTAGAATGTGCCGGAAATGAAAATGTTTTTTTGGAACTATTTCAACTTTCTCCTTGTGAATGTTCTTCTCCTAATAATGACTTCATTCCCATCATATTTGGACTTGATTCTAAAAATGTCATTGTTATTCGCTGTGCTGTTTGTTTGTCACATTGTTATGACTTTAAAAAAGAATTTTCTCCCCCCGTCATGAAATTCCAACTTTTTCTCGTCAGGTTAGATTTTTGATGTTGTTTAAAAAGTTTTCTTGTTAAATAATATTTGTAGAATGAAATTACAGCTGCTTTTTTCCGTTTCTGTTTTTTCCTTTGTCTTAAAAACGAGCTAATTCCCATCAGATTTGCACTTCTCACATTACAACTTTGTCTGCAACCTCATTTTCCAAAAATGACAACATTATTCGTTGTTTTGTTTATTTTTCACAATATCATGACTTCAAAAATACTAACCCCCCCCCCCCTTCGTAAAATTACAACTTTTTCTTGTTAGGTTAATAATATTTTCTACATTTTTTGACTTATTTTTACACTTTTGAATGAAAAAATGTTTGGTTTTTAGTTTTCTTGTGAAATTCTATTTTTAGAATGTGCCAATAAAATAAACCCTCGTAGGCCTCACTTTGGATAGCGCTGATAGATGTCTTATTCACGTGTGTCAAAATAACAGCAAAACACAAATGAAAACATCAGATAGAACGATTCTTAAAGGGCGCTCAGTAAACGCAATTGTTGACATTTATTTTGACGCAAGCTAGAATCACGACAACAAACACGTCGCCAAGGAAATCTCTGAGGACTTTTGTTTAAACGTCATAGAACTTTTCATGCAGTTCTTCTATTGGTCATGTGACTAAAGAGGCCATCTTGCTGTGGTCACAAACAAAACAAACATGCACACCTGCACTGCACAGCCGCTCATGGAGCCCCAGCGGGTGCCGGACCGGGGAGGCGTGAAGGCGTGATGGCGTGATGGCGTGAAGGTGTGATGAGTCAGTCGTAAACACAGAGTCATGAGGACGTGCGGGCCGGGTCAGCCACACGACTCGGGGAAGTCGAGTCGCTGTCGTTTGACGCCGCCCGGGTGAGCGAGTGTCTCAGTGCTGGTGTGTGCGTGTGTGTGTGTGTAGGTGTGTGTGTGTGTGTGTGTGTGTAGTGTAACTTTACGCTTCATCAATAAGACATCATCATTCATCTTATGACGCAACACCTCCAGCAGGTGTGCACCGCTGGTGATGGAGTAATAACACGGCAACTAGCTGGCAGCGTGCAGAGTGGTCCACCTGCATTCTTACACTCCACACACACACACAAACACACACAGACCCACTTCCTCTTTCACCTTTGGGGCAGCTAACAGCACCTGGCGAGGGGCCAGAAAAAAGGAGGCGGGCCCTTGTGTTGATTGGTTGTTGTGTATTTCACAGGGGACAGACGTCCAGGAATTGAGCAAAGGGGAGCGACAACCAGAGGAAGCACCCGTCTCTGTTGGGTGAGTCAAATTTACTTTCTAGACGGGACACAACACACAACACGCCAAAAGGAAAAAGTGCACTTTTTTGGGGGGGTATTTTGTCCATCCTCCACAATCCTTATGTGGGACACGAACACACCATCACGTCTTTCTGTGCCTTCTAAAGATAGAAAAGCAGATAAAAAGATACTTTACATTTTCTTGATGTTACTCTTAGTGATGTCTGCTATTGGAGTTTTTGCTACAGCGGCGTCGCTAGCGCTCGACTCCATCGGCGGTGTGGATGTTTGCAGTTAAGAAATGTTGGACCGATTCCAAAATCGGGGTTTATTCACAAGCTAGCATCTTCCAAGCTCGCGGGCTGAATGGAAAACCTGTGGTGTATGTTTATGTTTTGCGTGACGTTGTTCAAACTTGGGCCATTTGTGCAACTTCCCAGGCTTATTTGACAAAAAAAAGTGTACAATCGTGACAGGCGGGCTTCGCTACACATCTTAAACTGGAGCTCTGCCAACTATCGGCCGGTCAGGACGTGGAAGCTGGAAGTTTGACCATTTTGCTTTTCTTTAACAAATAGGCAAAGCTAACATGATGTTGCTGCTGAGATGCGAGTGTAATGCTAGCTAATGCTAATGAGCGCCACACAGCGCATTAGCATTAAAGCTACAGACGCACACGATATGCCGTATTCCCAATAGGGCGGACTAAAAAGGATACATTTTGGCCACCCCACTAATGTGGGACCTCTCAGATATATTTAAAATGTGGGGGCTTTAATGAGATTCAATCCAGGAAGCGAGGTTGTGGTTCGTCCCGTGAATTCAAATCCCCTTCCTTTCTAAAAACATAAATACTGAGCATGTACCGTCAGAGTAGGGGTTGTCCCGCGCTCATTCCTGCTATGCTAATTGTCAGTGAGCTGTGACCGGGTCTGTGTGGGCTTGTAAAGTCACACGCACACGCACACACACACACACACACACACACACACACACACACACACACACACACACACACACACACACACTGGACCAGCAGCCTCCGGCGTCTGGACGCACACCGCTACTCTCGCTAATTGTTTCACGACTTCCCCCAGCGTTCTGTAAAAAGCCTGGTTCTGCTCCAGAGAGGGGGTGTAAAACAGAGGAGGGGGAGGAGCTGTTGACTTTTGGTGCAAACACACACACGTGCGCACGCACACACACACACACACACACACACACACACACATTCCTCAGGCTGGAGGAATCTGTGGACGGTGTGTCACTTTGCTTCCGGTCAAATATTTGCCGTGCGCACAATGTGTCCGTGCCAGCAGGCCCGTTGGCTGTTTTTCGTGAAAACCTGAACAATGTCAACCTGGAGATGTGCCCACACTCCTGACACGTTTGTGCTTGTGTGGGTTTCTGTCCAGTACAGACCACACACAGTAAAACATGAACAACCCACGATAACCTCTCTGTCAATGTTCTGAACCGTGTCGAGTGAAAAAAACACGTCTTTGGAAGGTCGTAAACAGATTTTCTATTCATTGATTTCTAAATATGTCTCTCATCAAAACAATCAAACCAGCACAAGGTGACCAACGGTTATGGTGGAATTCCTGATCATCTTCAGGACTGTAGGGGTGACTGTAGGGGTGTTATTTCATGTCTAGAGGGCTCTAAAAATGATAAAAAACATATTTAGAAGGTCGTAAACAGGCTTTCTCTGCTTCAATTTATGAATATGCCTTATTTTCTCTCATTATGTCTGCTGTATTGGGCAATAGGAGTGTCAGGGTGACTGTAGGGGTGGTATTTCATGTCTAGAGGGCTCTAAAAATGATAAAAAACATATTTAGAAGGTCGTAAACAGGCTTTCTCTGCTTCAATTTATGAATATGCCTTATTTTCTCTCATTATGTCTGCTGTATTGGGCAATAGGAGTGTCAGGGTGACTGTAGGGGTGGTATTTCATGTCTAGAGGGCTTCTGTAACGTTCTTGGGTGGGTTTGTTGTGCCTTCACATCCACATCACATTCAGTTCCTTTTAGAATTTCAGGGATATTCTGTGATGTCATCTGCACTGAACCTCGCTTATTAGTGAGCTTCTCGTGCTTCCGATCCTCCCGTGCAGCTTGCGTTACCCACAAGGACGCTTGAGGTCGTGACAGGTTGTTGCTGACTGATGTCTTTACATGCGAGAGTCGTCTGGCACGGGAGCGCGACGGCCTTGTTGACTTACACGATTGTGTCACATATCTGAGAAAACCTTCACAGCAGCTAGACATTTTTACATGTATGGGCCGGTGTCCGAGAAGACCGACTTTTGGGAATCTCCCGCCACGTTTGCGTTGGAGGCGGAGGAACTTCTGACCTGCCGCCTCCTTGCTGGTGCGGCACCAGGCCAGAGTTTCACAATAAATTCCTTTGTGACGCTCTTAATCAACAGCGCTTATCTGCAGCGCGCGTTTATCTTGTGTGTGGCACATGTCAAGGGCTTCAGGAGGGGGAAAAAAAAGCCAGGCGGGGCGGAATGACTTGAAAAATCACAAACGGAAAGCACTTGGATGGAAGTGTGGAGGATGGCTGAAGCCTGAAAAACAGGTTAGATTCTCTAAAAAAAATCACTAAAAATACAACCAATGGCTTGGAGGACACACACACACTCAGCCCCCCCACTTCACGCTTAAAACTTCACTCTCAATCACACATGTTCAAAAATACACCGATGAATAAATCAGTGCCGTTTCGTGGGCGACTACGGCCTAAAAAAAGTATATTTAAGCAAATGTGACATTTTTCGCCTAAAATACAAACAGCATATAAGGCACTCAGAAGGTGCATTCAAAGACGTTGTGATATGTAGTATTCCACACCGGTCACTAGGTGTCAGTGATGTTACATTGATGTGACAATAGCCAACGCAGGAAGTACTGTACACAACAGGAAGTACAACACAATAATAACAAGAAGGAACTCTCCCAGTGCTAACATGTGTGAGTCTATATTATGTCTTATTTTCTCTTATTATGTCTACTATATTGGCTAATAGGAGGTGACTATAGGGGTGTTATTTCATGTCTAGCGGGCTCTAATAATGTTTAAAAGAAACGTATTTTGAAGGTTGTAAACAAGTTTTCTATGCTGCGATTTATAAATATATCTTATTTATGTCTTATTTTCTGTCATTATGTCTACTATATTGGATAGTAGGAGTGTAAAGGTGACTATAGGGGTGTTATTTCATGTCTAGAGGGCTCTAATAATGTAAAAAAAACGTATTTTGAAGGTCGTAAACAAGTTTTCTATGCTGCGGGTTATAAATATATCTTATTTATGTCTTTACAGTATATTGTGTAATAGGAGTGTAAAGGTGGCTGTAGGGATGTAATTTCATGTCTAGAGGGCTCTAATAATGTTAAAAACCGTATTTAGAAGGTTGTAAACTATGATAACTTTCTATGCTTTGATTTGTAAGTAAGGAATCTTACTTAGTCGTCTTCTATTTGGAGAATGCCAGCCGAGGAGGATAATGATGAAGGACAAACATTCAAACAATGTGTCTTCAAAGAGCCTGAGGACGTGTGTGTGCGTTTCTTTGGCGAGCGCATGTGACATTGTTTGTCGAGTACGGGCCGGCGGCCTGTCAGTCAGTCTGCCCGTGCTGTCAGTCACGGCGCCGTGCCTGATGCCAGGCACGCCCTCCCAACTTTTAGGCCGAGCTCGTATTTCAAGAGAACAAAAAGGCAAAAGGCAGCATGACAACAAGCGCGGTCCGTCGCATCGGCTGAAGGATAACTCATCTGCAAGTGTTTTTATTGCTGTTTTTATGGCATAAATGAACGAGAAACATTGTGTACTGTAACAACCTCACAGTGGTAATAGAATACACTGAAACATACAACACGTTTTATTAAAGGAAAACAATCATATTATGTCTTATTTTCTCTTATTATGTCTACTATATTGGGTAATAGGAGTGTAAAGGTGACTATAGGGCTCGTCTAAAGGGCTCTAATAATGTTAAAAAGCATATTTAGAAGGTTCTAAACAGGTTTTCCATCCCCATTTGCTTCATAAGTTGTAGTAGTTTGAGAAGGTCAGGTCAATGCAGGCTTTTATTATTCATAAGCAGGCATGTTTATTGTACGGTAATCTCTTGCCACTTTGCACTTCAAATTTCGCAGCTTCACTCTATCATGACTTTCCAAACATATCAAAGAATAAATCCTGCTGTTTCCTGTTTGGAGAAGGCCTTTTATTAGTCAAAAATATGCTTAAATGAAGCATTTTCAAGCATAGGTGAACAGGTTTACGCTAAACCTTGCACACATTTCATGTCTACAAGGCTCTGATGATGTTGATAACTGTATTTAGAAGGTCATGAACAGGTTTTCTATGCTCTAACCAGGGAAATATTCCATTTGTAAATCGGGAGCCCTACTTCGTGGAACTTCACATATCACGGTCCAATTAACTGTGGTTTTTAAGCTGAAATCCTTTGGGGGGCAACCGTGTTATACTGGGGCCAATACAGTATTTTGTTGATCTTCATTGATTTGGGAATTTCTGGTCACGTTCACTGTTACATGTTGAATGTGGTTCTTGGGAAACGGTAAGATAGAGTATGGCTGTATTCCTTATCAGCATATCACTGCACCAAGCGGCGCACTGATAACAAACTGGTGCAACTCAAACCACAAGAAGGCCAACATAACCACAAAATATGATGCTACCCCCACTGTAATGTGCACGTCCACATTACTCAGACATAACAGTCAGAAATAACGTCATGACCACCACACAGCAACACGTAGATAACACATAAACTGCTACTACTCTATTAGCTCTCAACACGGAACTTCACCAAACAATCACCGCAAAACATGCCCCCTCCCAGCATGCTTTGTTAATCCCTGCAGTAGTTGTTGGGGACGTCCCGATACAGTCTTCAGGATCGGGATCGGCTGCCGATTCGCTGTATTTTGAAGATCGGATCGGATCACTGTGCCCGGGCTGCTGTGTCATGGTGCGGGGAGCTTGCATTGGAAGTGCTGCTGTAACCGAAGTTGTTTACACTAGGGACCGTCAATAAATTACTATTGCGTTGAACACAGTTTGTTAAAAAAATGTCATATATTCTACATCACGCCACAAATGGATCTGTAGCCATGTCAAATGATTAGTCCGACTCTAAGTGATTTGCACACCCACCTTCTCCAATTTGATCTTTTATTGGATGGCCTGTTTTTGGATCTGTGATTGGATTAGGGATGTGACTCACTGAGGTTTGCTACAAAAGCCAAACCCAATAAAAAAGTACATTCAGCAATACTTTGGTTGTATTATTTTTAATGCTTTGAAGAGCTATTTTCCTAACAAATTCACATCCCCATGTGGTTGGGTGGGGACATGCCTAGTAGTGGTTGGATGGGGACATGCCTAGTAGTGGTTGGGTGGGGACATGACTAGTAGTGGTTGGGTGGGGACATGCCTAGTAGTGGTTGGGTGGGGACATGCCTAGTAGTGGTTGGGTGGGGACATGCCTAGTAGTGGTTGGGTGGGGACATGACTAGTAGTGGTTGGGTGGGGACATGACTAGTAGTGGTTGGGTAGTTGTCTTGTGTGTTTACTCACTCACTACATGTTGTGCTGTCACTTCTGTGTTGGTGCTGTGATTGTAGTTAGTGTTCTGTCCAGTGACACCCCCTCCCCCGCGACAAGCTCACTGCACGTTTAGTGCTTGCCCAATTTGAAACAAAAATCTCCCCGGGGCGTGCATGTCGCACTTACAATAAACTTTCATGTCCAGGAGGAGGGCCACAAAATATGGTCCGGCCGCGAGTTTGAGACCTCTGCCCTGAAAGACTGGGGGGGGCAGGAATAAGGAAGAGATGAAAGCCAGCGTTGTCTCGGGTGGACTTTCATGTGCGTGTAATACGAGAACTTCATGGTGGAGATCCCAGACAGATACACCTTCGCCGTGGCCTCAGTTGCGGCCCGGGGCAGGGGGTACGGCGATGAAAGACGGCCCCGCTCGGACGCCGCCTGACCGGACGAAACATGAGGGCAGTGAATTGGGAGGGGCTGCCTTTGTGTTGGAACTTCTATGAAGGCCGGCAGACCTTATTGGTTGACGGATGCAGTGAAGCTTTGAGGAAGGCGTGTGCTGCTGCACGGCCGAGGACCGATCTTCAGGTGCGAGAGTGTGAAACCTGATATCGTGTGTGTGTGTGTGTGTGATGTCAAAGCAGGCTTGTTATCGGTGTCGTCTGGGGTCACGGAACACGGAGCAAAGGTAGAAGCACTCATCTCAGCCTGACCCTACAACTCCGGGTTGTAGTGGCGGAGAACCAAAGCTGCAAGATATTCCAAGACAGCTTTTATCCTTCGTTCCACCTTATTCGCTCTGATCATTCAATGACACTCAAGAGAGTCCCGACCGTAAAGAAGACCTACACCGTGTCACGCTAATAACAAGTCAGTCAACACCAGAGTTTGGATAATTACAGTGAGTGTGGATATATGTCTAGTCACCTTTACGGGTGTTTCCACTCGGCCAACCGCGGCTCCCCGGTGCTGGCAGCATTCGTGCACACCGTGGCGCTACCACCGTCATGCAAGACATTTTCCTTGCCACTCGTTTGTGTTGTCAGCTATTCAGAGAATAATGGCAATAAGAACGCGGGGTGCATTCACGGACATCGGGTCATTACATTATTTATTTGGCCAGGCAAAAACCCACCAGCTGAGACTCAAGTAGGATTCTCAATGGAATATTTTCATACTTAGAGCATAGAAACCCTGTTTACGACCTTCTAAATATGCTTTATAACATGATAAGGAAGACATATAAGACATCGGTAACCGCTGTACAACCTTCTAAATATACTTTTTTAACATGATTAGAGCACTCTAGACATGAAATAACACCCCTATAGCCACCTTTACACTCCTATCACCAGATATAGTGGACACAATAAGAGAAAATAAGACATATATAAGACATAATATAGACTCACCCCTTAGCACTGGGAAAGTTCCGTGTGTTGTTCCTTTTTTACTTCCTGTTCTGTACGGTACTTCCTGCGGTGGCTACTGTCACATCCATGTAACATTACTGACACATAGCAGCCAGTGTAGAATACCACATACCATCACAGAATGCATCTTGTGAATGCCTGATATTTGTATTTATTTAGCCATTTTTAGGCTTGAAAATGCATAAAAGTTGCTTAAATATGGATATTTTAAACTAATCATAGGCTGTATTCAACCACAGCTTGATTTATTCATTCATGTTTATATTTGAAGAAACCGTGATAGTGTGAAGCTGCAAAATTGGAAGCGTGAAGTGGCGAGGGATTTAAAAAAAAGTGCAATGCCGTGAGGTCACGCAGGTACAAGCGGTGACAGACGGCATCCGAGCACTGCAGCCCGCTCATACCTGACAGCCTTTCATTAACATAGCTGGCATATTCACACACACGGCTGTGTGTGGAGGTACACGAGCAGCACCTTTCATGATCTTTTCATCCTCCTTTATCCCGCGCAAATCTCCTTCCTGCCTCCCAAATCTCCCTGGACCCCCTGTGTCACGTTGACAGATAACCCCCGCTGGATTATGGGTAACGGGTTCCAGCTGTGGTGGTTGCCACAAGTGGAGAGGGAGGGGAATCGTGTAAAAACTCAAAGGGGCCACTGTTAGGGCCCAAAACTCATCAGTCCATCGAACTTTAGTTTCATTTCTGGCCTTTTTGGCAAATTCCAGCCTGGCCTTCCTGCTCTTCTTCTTGCTGATCAGTGCTTTGATCTTCCGGTGTGGCCGTTGTACTCTTCCATGAAGACCAGATACTTGTAGGTACCTTCACTCCTGCCCTCTGCACGTTGTTGCTGATGTCACAAACTCTTGTTTCAGAACTTATTTAAAAAAAACAACTGCGTCTCAGCTACAAAAAGCCAATTATTAATACCAACTTCGCTTTTTGCTCTTTTTACCCATTTTTGCTATTGGCTTTTTTTCCATTTTCCAAATATTTCAACCTTATTGGGAAGTAATCTTTGTAAATTTTCTTCTGGTAATATTATGACTTTATTGTCATAATATTTGGACTTTGTCTTTTTCTCCGACCTAATTTTCCAAAAATGACCACTTTATTTTGTCTTGTTTGTTATATTATATAATATTACAACTTCTAAAAAACATTTTTCTTTAATATTTCAACTCTAGGCTACAAAAAAATGACATTATTTTCCCTCATAATATTCACAGTTGATTCTCGTAAAACTACAATATTTTTCCTCATCAGAATAGGATTTTCTTTTAATATTTGGACTTTATTCTTGCAAAACGACAGCTGTTTTTTTCATTTCTGTTGCCGTTTTTTTAATTTTTTTATTTTAACTTTCTTCTAGTAAATTTTCTACTCGTAATTATGACTTTATTCCCACAATATTTGGACTTTATTCTCATTAAATTAGAACTTTTTCCACAACCACAGTTTCCAAAAACATTCATTGTCTTATTTTTCACAGTATTATAACTTCAAAACCATCGTTCTTTAACATTTCAACTTCATTCTACTAAAATGACATGTTTCCTCATAAAAGTACAACATTAGTCACGTAAAATTATGGCTTTTTCTCGTTAGGTTACAATTTTTTTCTCTTCATATTTTGACTTCATTCTTGCAATTTGTATTTGAAATAATAAAAAAAATCAGCCGCGGTACACAAATGGCCCCCAGGCCGCACTTTGGACACCCCTGTTCTATGTCGTGCATCCTATCCAGATGTAAAGACGTGGAAATGAAAATGGCTCCGCTCATTTCATATGTGTCGCAATGTCCCTTGAGAAGATGACGTTTGCCGGAAAGGGAGGGGTGTACTCACGCTTGTGAGCTACTGTCTGTTCCGGGCATTGGTATCCCTTTAGTCATGTTCTCAACGGTGCCAAGTGTCAGCTTTGTGATGGAAAGGTATGAATCAGCACGGAGAGAGACGCCCCCATCCGAGTACCATCTTGCCCGGGTTCCAAAACAACACGGGGCTTGAAAACGCTGCCGTCACTCGGACTGAGTTCCAGGAACCGGAGGGCTGTGAATCACGCTCCGACGCACATGCCAAAAGTATTACTTCTCTCGGGAGTTCAAATCCCAGAGGAGAAGGAGAGCCTCTTTAATGCCCTCTACGGTGTGCACTCTGATGCCCGTACTGCGACTTGGCCCCGTGCCCTCTTGTCCAGCCAGCTGCATTATGCAAGTACACACACACACACACACACACCCACCAGGATTTTATAATCCCTGCTGTCTTCCTCATTGGCCCGCCTCTCAAGATAAGGGCTCTTGACGCTCGCCCTGCAGGACCTTAATTGAAGTCCACGCCAGCCCCTCTCCGTGGCCCCCCGGGCTTCTCTTTCAGCCCAACAGAAACTTGCTTTCACCTCCACTCATCAACTTTCTTTTTCTTACACAAAAACACCCGAAGTGATTACTACTGGAGATGCACCATCTCTTTTTTTAAAAACCGATACGGATAACTTCTGCTTCTCAAGACTGAAATGATACAGATAACTGATAACTTTTTGATATCTACTTTTTAAAATTCAGATTTAAGTATAGTTTGTGATGAGGATTTGTTTGTTTGTCCTTATGAAATATGATGACATCACTACTAGCAGGAGAACCAGAGTCTAGAGGGGGAGGAGCCACCTGCTGTGGCCCAGCAAGGTGCACTGTACGCGGGCACACGCCAAATGTCTTCCTCAGAAAGTGAATGTTTGTATACGAGAGAGCTCAGGGGAAGTTACGACAGGCCGTTAACGTCACAGGTAGGAGAAAAAAGGAGCGCACAATTTACTCACCTGCACAGTACAGGTACTCTCGCCTCATTGGAGCGTTTTTTAAAAATGACAGGTTATCCAAGCTATTTTTAATTTTTACCAGATTTATCAGTTTGATGTCAGAATTCCCTCATATCCATATCGGTTTGAAAAAAAAAAGGTATCGTGCATCTCTACTACATTATCATCACGTCTTTGAATGCATCTTCCGAATGCCTTGTGTTTGTACTTTACTCCATTTTGTCATTTTTAAGCTTGAATTTGCTTCTTTTGGCCAAAAATATGCAATTTTATTTTACTAACAACCTCAGAAAAGCATGATTTATTCATTCATATATTCATAGAAAAACGGTGATGGAGTGAAGCCGTGAACTTCGAGGCACTAAGTGACGAGGGATCGCTTCATGTATGTGATTCGTGCTGATATCAGACCGATACTCAAGGCTGTAAAATCAGTATTGTGTCAGAATTGAAAAAGTTGCACGGGGACACCCCTAAACATGACAACTGTACTGTTTCTCGGCCCTGTGGTGATCCCACGCCTTTCATGGACGACATAAAAGGGCAGATGTGAGAAGGATGGTTCAAAGACATCTGGCTGCCAACACTTACAGTCGTTTGAAAGCTGCCATTCATGTCACTCATGTGAGACGGCAGCACCGTCCTTTCATAAATCTGTCATCTGGTAAAGTTCTTGTTGATCTCTAAATGCCAAGCCAGTGACACACACTATTGCACTTTTTTTTTACGCTCAGCTGCCAACAGTCTGAGGAATGTCTCAACAAGCGTGCAGGGAAAGGAAATTACAGCCAGAGTGTAAAAAAAACAGAAGAAGGGAAGGATGACGGCCTCGCTCCTCCTACTTATCCTTTCCTCCGGAGCCGTCCGCCTCCACTCGGAGTTAAAAGCACGCAGTCAGGAGTCACTCAGCGCTCTGCGGGTCCGCATCATTTGTCCCTTATCTGCTTCCACGCTGATAAACCCCGTACACATCACTCGCGTCCCAACAGCAACAGACAAATCCAAAGGCTTTATCTGCGACCTGACAGGAATCACCAGCCTGCTCTACATCTAGTTTCTCCTCTTGGGTGACCGTGGCTTCAAAGGCAGTAGAACCTCTGTCACAGTACGTCATCAATCCGTCCCAGAAGGTCCCACTCAAACCCAAACGTGCTCTAAGCCAATCGTTTTTCCCCATAAGAAATAATGCATAAGAGTGATGAAGGAAAAAGATAAATGAACGTGACTTTTAGCTTGATTGAAGGCATGATTGTTGACGGAGACGGCTAACATGGACACCACCTTGGTGTTTTGCTACGAGTTATTTGTTGAATTCATTTTGCAGCTGTGATCAATAAGAAACGCTTGAGACTTGGATTCATCGTTAGATTGACGGTGTGGAATTCAAACTTGATTAATATCATTTTGGTGCGCACCACTCAGCCTTCACATAACTTTAAATAACTTTAAATTTATCGTTTTTGGGGGGTTTAAGGACCCCTGTCAAGCTGTGTTTGAGTACAGTTATTTCATATCCCGCATCACTGCCTGTTGGTCGTGCTCAAAATGTTTGGAAGACATGTTAGCATACATGTAACGCAGATATCCACTCAGATTTAAAAACATTTGACAAATTCTCCTGCCTGTGCCTCTGCAAAGACATTTTGCTTGATGGCAGCCGTGTTTTTCAACCAATCTTCATCAAATTTGACACACACGTGCTTGTCAGTCCTCAAAGGGTGTGTACCAAATTTAGCGGTGATTGTCCTCAACACCGTAAAGTTACAGCAGGTGTTTTGTATGCGAGTGTTCTGAGCTGTGTGAGATTTTTCCCGCCTGGATGATGGTGTTTAAGCGCCCATTCAGGTCTGTGTGCGTTGACAGCTTGGGACACGCACGCACAAGCGCTGAGACGGAAATTCGGTGCGTCAAACACAAACAATATCAAAAACATCAAAACATCATCACCTCGTCATCTTCTAAAGCCTTTTTTCCACTTGTTGTTCCCAACGTGGAAGACAAGATGGGAGACTTTTCCTGTCCCATAAAGAACTCACACCCCACTGATACCTTTACGACTCTGTACATGTGAGAACACAGCATACTGTACGCTTCACCGTATCTACACAAGCAGACTTTTGTTGTCAAGGACTCTGCATAAACAACTGCATTCTCAAAGGAGGGGGGGGTTCAACTTTTGGCCCACAAATAGAGGTTAGTAGGTGAGCCCCGTCTAATCAGGGTCACATATCAGGCGTCGCAACATTTAGTTTCCTGCCAGATGGAATTACCCGGACGAGAAGGCTAACGTGTTGGCAGTGGGGTTCAAGCAAACGTCAGGATGACTTTGAATGAGAAGAGGAGGACAAATCAGGGATGAGGGGTTACACTTTTGAGTATGAGTATGAAAATAAATGCCATGGCAGCTGAGATGATACGGACCCTTTTATGCCTCTCTGCTGCACCACTCCCCATTTCGTCATCTGCCGCCTTTGAGTCAAGTGTCAATAAACACCATATTCTGCAGTATCTTACTAAAGTGTCTTCAGCATTTGTCTTACAGTGTATCTTGTCAAGGGACAGTACTAACTTGTATAGCAATAAAGTCCCCACTGAAAATGAGTAAACACACAGCATTTATTGTAAACAGCTGGCACACAAACGAACATCACAATAATGATGGGCCTGCCTGAAGAGCAGCCCATCCTGCAAGCACAGCCAAGCCCCCCCTCCTATTGTTCCTCATACTTGTTATTATTTATCATTTTTACATCTTATTCTACCACAAGGAAGGCTGGACAAACCGTGCAAAGAACCCCCGCACATTTAATATCACAAAAAAAGGTCTTGATCGCCCCTTTTGCCCTAACATCTGTCATCATTATGGGGGGAGGGTTAAGGTATCTTTTCTTTTATCCAGATATACAGTATGTGAGTGGAGCTCATCGAGGGCCGCACGGTGGTCTAGTGGTTAGCACGTTGGCCAACACAGTAACAGCTTGGAGATCGGGTAGACCTGAGTTCAATTCTCAATTCTTCAATTCTCCCCTGGGTAATTGGTGACTCTAAATTGTCCATAGGTATGAATGTGAGTGTGAATGGTTGTTTGTCTATATGTGCCCTGCGATTGGCTGGCGACCAGTCCAGGGTGTACCCCGCCTGTCGCCCGAAGTCAGCTGGGATAGGCTCCAGCATGCCCCCGCGACCCTAATGAGGAAGAAGCGGTATAGAAAATGGATGGATGGAGCTCATCGAGGCTACTTTAAGATATTATCCTTATAATCAGCATTCTACTTGCTGTATGCACTTGCATTCTGTCCTAATAAACTATCGCTCTTGTAAGACCTAAAGACGTGTCACCCCTCACCCCGTATCTTCTGTGATATAAAAGAGTAAGCAGTGTTGTTTGAGAATAATTCCTTTAAGATTGCTCCGGTTGAATAAAACTATTACCAGGTCCCTCTGATCGCTAACATGACCCCAGGTCCTTTCCAAAAGCAACCAACCATTAGAGGGGGAGCAGTCATAAAGTAGAGGGTCCAGCATCACGTGTAGCATAAATCGGTTACTCAGTTGCATGTGGTCTGGATATAGCGGGCCCGCCTCTGCTGTGAAAACCTGGGGGAGTTCCCCTCACCCCTGACTTAGACGTCTCACCCTCAACGGGGGAGATTTAGCCTGTTAAGACGGCGTAGTCAGTTAGGGAGGTGCGCCTGCTTCATACACGAGGAGTGGGGTCTTGCACCACCTAGGTAACTAGGGTTTAAACGCGAGGTAATGTGCTATTTATACTCGGGGTGCATGATAATTATCAGTCGGGCCGATATCAGGGAATTACGATGTCGTCCGATAGCATTAACAATACCTCTGATAACTGATAATTAAATAAAACGCTCCAATGAGCAAATCAAGCGCTCCTTTTTTCCTCCTGCCTGTGACGTTAACGGCCTGTCGTAACGTCCCCTGAGCTCACTTGTTAACAGACATTCACTGTAAGAGGAAGGACGTACCAAATGCCCCGCAATGAGAGGGAACCCCCCCCCCCCCCCCCCCCCCCCCCCCCCCCCCCCCCCCCATGGAGCACACAAAAAAAACCTTATCAGCCACCTGAAACGCCAGCGCCGCAGCATCTCTCAAGTGCATTCTAACACTCAGGAAAAGTTAGAAGTACCTTCTACAGCAGGGGTCACCAACGTGGTGCCCGCGGGCACCAGGTAGCCCCCACGACCACATGAGGTGCCCGCAAGCCTGCTTTTCATTCAGGTTTCCAGTTAATAATGAAAGAACAGTAGAAAGAAATGCATTGTGAAATACAACATGTGAGTTGTGGACACCAGCATTTTGTTCATGTTCTGGTAAAACAAGCATATTCGCTTTGTTTGGGTTTAAAATAAGCTCTGAAAAGAAATGTTACAAAAATGAGTAGCTCTTGGCCATTTTCATTTTGTAAAAGTAGCTCTTACAAGGACAAACCTTGGTGACGCCTGTTCTACAATATATCCTCTCTATCTTCGTCTTTGCGGTGCTTTCGAGACAATAGGCCGTTTGTGCCTGGCCAAGGTGTCACGGCAAAATAATATGTTTTCAGGTGACTGGGTGCAAGTCAAAGAGATAAGATGAAAAGCTGTCAAAAGATGTGGAAAGGTCAACAAGACAGAAATGTGGCCCTGTCCTGCCCACCCCTCACTCCTCTCCCACTCATTCCCCAGGCCGTTGATGCAATAACCGACTGTCACACACGCTCCATCTGGCAACAAGTATCCTCTTTATCTCCCCTCATTCCTCTCCTTTCCATCATCTTTTTTATCTCTTTCAAGTCCACTGTAGACCCTCTAATGGAGTTATTTGTTTTGCAAGTCTCGGGCTTAGGTAACACATAACCTAGTCGATGTTATCTCCTGAGCTTGTGTTTGTCAGCGTAGAAATACTTCTGAATACTTCTGTCAGTCAGCGTGTTGACATGAGGCGTACTGCTTCTACTTGTGCAGCCACGGGGAAAGAGAGATGAAGATGTCCATGGAAGCTAACAATGTTATCTCTTGCATAGATCAGGGTTCATGGAAGCGACTAACCGAACCATTTTGCAACAGATTCCTACAAACACCCGAGCACTCTTGTCAAACGGAGGGTTTTTGACTGCAGTAGGTCCTTAAAAACAGCAAAGATGATCTTTGATGAGCATAATGACTTTATTTACCAAAATATTATCCATTTGGTGATACACTGAATCAATAGCAATATCGAATAGCGAACTCGTCTTGGAACTCTAGTCTGTCCCGTGCAGTTATGTGTACCGTTCCACTCCATTCAACCAACTATGAATACCAAGTGATTTTTTTTTTGTCCTCTTGCTATTTCAGGTTGAATCGGGGCGAGGAGTCCGCAAGATGAAGCTCTTTCTCACTCCGCTTGTGCTCGTCCTCATCCTTCCCGATGTCATCCTGTCCAGTGCATGCCCGAGGGACTGCTCCTGCTCCACACCCGAATCCATCTTGTGTTTCCAGAGACGTTCAGCTACCATTCCTCAGGGAGTGCCATCATTCACAAGGAGCCTCTACCTGTTTGCCAACGGAATCGAAGGACTGTCCACCGAGGACTTTGATGGTTTAGAGAACTTAGAAATGCTGGATCTCAGTCAAAACAAATTGACAGAACTTCCTGACAGGGTGTTTGAAACCCTTGCTTCTTTGAGAAACCTGGACTTGTCAGCTAACCAAATCACCCAGATCTCAGAGGACTGCTTCCAAGGTATGGCGCTGCTGGAGCGTCTTTATTTGTATAGCAACCACATCAAGACCATCCATCCTGCTGCATTTAACGGTTTGGAGAACCTACTGGAGCTCAAATTGCAAGGCAACCAGTTGACGTCTTTACCCGTTCTCTCAATGCCCCGCCTGCTGCTGCTGGATCTTCGTTTCAACGTCATACCTACACTGGGCGCCTCAGACCTCCAAACCCCAAATCTTGAGTCCCTCAAACTAGGGGGTGTAGGACTAACTAACCTGAATAAGGACCTCATCGATAGTCTGAAGAACCTCCATGAACTGGACATCTCAAGAAACCAACTAGAGGCTTTCCCACCAGTGCTGAAAGAAACTCATGGGCTTATTTACCTCAACCTGGCTGGCAACCCTATGGGTCCTCTTCAATTTCAGGACCTAAAGAACCTCGGGGAGATGCAGGAGTTGGATGTTAGCAGCTTAAGCCTACAAGGCCTCCCAGAGGAGTTCTCACAGCTTTTCCCCCACCTGAGGAAGCTGACGGTGGCAGAGAACCCCTTCAACTGCCTCTGCACCTTAGCCTGGTTCCCAAGATGGCTGCGAGCCCAAAGCATCACCCTGGAGAGAACAGAAGAGACCCGTTGCCACTTCCCTCCCATCAACGCTGGCAAGGTGGTGGAGAGGCTGGAGCATCGGGATTTTGGCTGTCCTACCACAACCACCGTCACCACGAGTACTGTTAAAACTACCGCTGCCATACCGGTACGTGTCACCACCCCAGCGAGCGCCACTACAGCTATTCCAGCCCACCGGTTTAACGAAAACTCAGACAAAGACGTCGACTACCCCCTGCCCCCGGTTCCTGCAACCCCAAGCAGCAGCAGCGGCGTGGACTCGGATGAGGAACAGCGCTTCTGTCCTTCTCACACTTGCCTCAATGGGGGCACTTGTCGTTTGGACCAGTATGGTCAAGTAGAGTGCACCTGCCCACCTGGAACCTATGGATTTTATTGTGAAATCCGGAATGACAGTCCACCCTCGCCCCCTGAACCTGACCTGTCCGTGACGACCGTCACCCCAAATATACCGGACATCACCTCCCGTCAGGCAACCTCAACGTCAATCCTGCTCGATCTCCACCGCTACATCGAAATGCGGCCTTACCTTCGCGGGATCCGCCTGACCTACCGGAACCTCTCCGGGCCCGATCGCAGGCCGAATCAGCTGAGCCTCCCGGCATCGTATCCGGAGTACAGACTCAGAGGCCTGAACCCTAACTCCACTTATACCGTATGCGCCAGTCCGCTCGGCGCCCCGAGCAGCATTGACAGCGTGTGCACTCAGGCGCGTACCACCGATGAAAAGGACGACAGCGTCACTGGAGCTCAAATTGTCAACAAGAAGATGGCCACCATGCTGGTGCCTGCGGTGGCCATCTTGCTTCTGCTGGTGCTGATCGCAACAGCAGTGGGAGTGGTGTGCTACGTCCGCAAGAAGAGGGCTAAAGGCCACCTGGACCTGGACTGTGAGCCTTCTCAGGTGGAGTTGGATGGAGTGAAAGCTGGCTTGGGGAACGGGGCACTGCCTCAAAAACAAACCCAGCTCATGATCCCGGAACCGGCTGTTCAGAGCGGCAACCTGGAGTATGAAGTCTTGCTGCTGCAGGATCACTGCATGTCAAGTAAAATCATGTCATCGCACAAGCCCTCGTACTTTTGACGTCTGGCTTAAGACTAAAGAAGCTCTGCGTCCACGGCGGACAGGGATAGGTCCACATCGACTTGGACTCATATGTGGCATTGAGCGTTCATTGCCGGAATGGCAACCGCTCCTACGTTACGAGCTGTCCATTCAGGGGTATTCACTAAACTGCTGGAATGCCCCCGTTTGCCGTATCCCTTGCTGCTCCTCAGTACCTCAGTACTATCCCAAAGGGGCTGAGGAGGTCATGACAATTGGTGATGGGTTTATTGTAAGAGTGCACGACAATTATTGGACCGATATGAGGGAATTATGACGTCATACCGATAAATTCCATAACATTAAAAAAAGATCAGATTACCGATCATTTAAAAAAACGCAAGGTGAGAGGCGTGATAGCCCGTACTGTGTGGGTGAGCAAATCAAGCGCTCCTGTTTTCTCCTGCCTGTGATGGTAACAGCCTGTTGTAACGTCCCTGAGACATTTTGCGTGCTAGTTGTACCAATTGTACACAAAAAACCTTATCGGCCACCTGAAACGCCGGCGCCGCAGCGTTTGAAAAGTGCAAAAGGTTTGCCAGAGACCTCCGTTGCGGCACACTGGCTGCTCGGCACGTGTGCCCGAATACAGTGCACCTTGCTGGGCTCCTCCCCCTCTACACTCTGGTTCTCCTGGAAGCAGTGATGTGGTCGTAGTGATGTCATCATATTTTATTGGGACAAATCAATGAAATCCTAATTTGTTCCAGTGATCCTTACCTCCAGGTGTGCACAAACGACACTTCATCCTACATTTTTAAAAAGTACATCGGTTATCGGTCTCATATCGGGCTTGAGAAGCAAAAAGTTATCAGTTTAAAAAAAAAAAAAGATTTCATGCATCTCTACTTTATAGCTTTTCTGTCTGTCGTTCCACAACGGTTTTTATCAGCTACGTCTGTTGTGGTGTTCAGAAACTCCATGACGATGCTGAGGGCGGGCACATTCATGTAGCAAACTTCCAGGCTGACTCCCCCACTCGTTTGGCACTAAAACTATAAAATGATGATGTTGTATATATGTTTCATACGTGTTTTTTTCCTGTATTTTTTTGTCTACATTGTGACCGTGAACAGCCTTCTACATCGCTGCCTCTTGTGACCAACGGACAAAGAAGCAGGTCTGAAATCCTTGAAGATTAAGAAATGGTCGGGTACCAGCGCCGGTCAATCAAAGGGCTTTCCCCCACCGTGTCAGACAGTCTAAGTCTGCAAACACTCGAGACTAAATCCCCTTTTGCAACATTTGGAAGCCCCCCCGGTCGGCTTCAGCGTCACAAAGAGGGAATCCGAGCAGGTACACGGCAAAGCAGTTGACTGAACGCCACAGCTTACATGAAACACGCGTGATCAAAAACCACAGTGACTTTATTTATTATTTATTTGCCCTGTAAGGGAAAGGCGGTGTCCTGTACACTACATCCCCCCATCACAATTCCTGTACAAGCACATTTGTTAGCATCAGGCTGGGCACAATTAATGTGAAATAATAACTGAACTATTGCTTGGAGGACAGCAGGACGTAGAAGGTGGGGACACTTGATTGTGCATCTCTGGCAACATCAGCCATTAAATGGCACGTTGTAACGTGCACAGATGTTGCGCCGCTACCTGCTAAAGGTGCCCACGTGTCTCCCGCTTGTTCGTTAGGCCCCAGACTCCTCCATCAGCACATGTGTGAATGTCTGGTACAAGCAGTATTTCCATAGGCTACGCAAACATTAGCATTGACCATCCAAACAAAAAAACAAACGCAACACAACTGGAATATATTTCTGTAAAACAGAATTCATTGAAAATAAAAAAAACTCTATTTTCAATGTGTTGATGAATTTTTCCCAGATTATTTTGGGAAGTGCCTTGTCAATACTGATTCTTTTGTATGAATATGATGAATATGAACTTTTTTGTACAAGTCACACTAAAGTGGTATTATCGTGAAATAAATACACACAATTAAGATGGGCGTATTCTGTTTTTGTTGTCACGCTCAAAGAAAACGGGAAGCTTGGGGGTGTCACAAGATCTTGCAAGATTAAAACGTGACAAACCCCCTGATAATAATGAACTCATTCAGTCCCAGCCAAGACAACCTCTTCAGTAGCGGCCATTTTAGACGAGTTTGACTGATCCTTCAAGGCACACAGGATATTGTGCTGGACGGTTTGTCAACATGGAACCCACCAAAAGAAACACCAGACTCCCGTCTTCCATCAGAAAAAAAAGTTTGTTTCTACCTTTTTCCGTTCTTTCGTAATCAGCAGCGGAACACAGGTACGTTTCAGGAAAATACCAGTTCCCGACTAAAAAAAGGGAGAAAGCCAGCTTTTTGTGTAAAGCAAAACTTTCACTTTGACACAAATATTTTTTGCTTTTGTAACATCTCAAACATCTAAACAACTATACCACAACATAAAACAACACCAAAAGGGGTTGCTTTACATCAAAATAACAACTTATTTACAAATATAACACCACAAACTATTTACAATTTTCACATTTGGAACTGAACTATATGTGTGCACGCGTGCACATGCGTTAAAATTTCCCCACAATGCGTTATCTTCTGCACGCTACACTCCTCCACGCACTCCCACTTCCTCCTTCCTGTCATGTGTGTTCTTTCCGTCCACATGATCCATGCCGAGCTCCGATCAAATGCACTTCTGCCACCTAGTGGCCGTTTTAATGGTTTCAAATTGCTCTGAAGTGAAATCTTTGGTATTGAATAAGTTCATCACACAGTAAATGAAAATCAACTCAATGTATCGCCACATGCATGCGTGTCAGTTTTCCTCGTCTCCAAACAGGCAGGAATGGGGTTCACTCTGTGCATTGCTTTCAGCACCTTGCCGCGTTTGCTCCACAGTACAACGGCATGAACGGAGTGAGCTCTTTTGTCAGTCATACAGTCTCTTTGTCTGGGTGGGTGGAGGCGGGGCCTTGTCTCGTCGAACTTGTTGTTGTGTATCATCTCATCTCGTGAACTGAATGCCTAGTGACACCACTACTACTAGTACTAGTACTGCTAGTACTAATGCTAACGCTGGTTGACTTCTAAGTTCTCCTTTCAAAACAAATGTTGTTAAAAAATGCAGTACTACTACTACTAATAATTTATGTGCGCTTTCATGGTGTGAAGAAGGTCTTGGAATTTCTCTTTGGGGCAAACTGGATTATTTGATTGCAACGAGAGGAGCGGTGATCGGAGCTTTGCAAACGGCTGGCAGGTAGGAGCTTTACGAGCACGTTCACTAAGCTGCCCCAGACCCAGGCTGACCACCCGGGTGTTTTACGGCTGCTGGTAGGCAATGAAAACAGCATGCAAACAAACACATAAACACACCCCCAAGCATAAAACGGGCCCCACCGAGTCAATTTGCTCACAGAAGACAAACTTCCCAGAAATAAAAAGACAATGTACCCCCCTGTGGGACAGAGGGCTCTAACTTCCCGTCCTGCCGTTGCGTGACTGTTGAGTCTGCTGATTGTGAGCGTACGTGAACGCGGCGAGGTGGCTTCAGGTGAATAAGAAACCAGGCAGGTGATGTCATGCTGAAGTCATGCAGCTGAAGCGAGGCGTGCATGTCGTGCTGCATAAGCAGGCATCTGCAAATGTTCACGTGTGGAAAACGGTGCGCTTCTTTCCTGAAAACAGACTTTCTTTTCTCTCCCTGGAACTCGCTGGATGTCCTCCAACCTTACAAAGACCACTCAAAGCCCCCCATTGTAGCCCCCAGGCACCCCGTGCTCAATTATCAACCTTTTGGGAGGAAATCAACAACACTTTGCTGCTTTAATTCACACTGCAAGGCAACGACAGCCTAATGGTGAAGGTAAGCACACAAGGTTTTATTTCAACGCGCAGCCCCCGTCTTACTGACAGCGGGATGGAAAACAGCAGTAAAACACAGCAAAGTTGTCAAAGACGCAGGTTGCCATACGCCTTCCCTGCAGTCCACGTAGGAATAACATCTCGCATGTGAAAACGTGCAAGTCTGAAGCTCTTCTGCAGCCGACCACACTCAGCAGGGAGCCTTCAGTGTTAAACTGTTAAGTGGGAAGAGGAAATGGTGAGCTTCTTGGTTCCCACATGAAGACTGGCGACAGGGGCGTCCAAAGTGCGGCCTGGGGGCCATTTGCCTCCCGCAGCTCTTTTTTATTGGCCCTCGTCACAAAATTCAACACGGCTCACATTAGAATATTGTACAAAAAAAAGGGAAAATGCCCAAAATCTCCCTAAAAGATCAAAAAGTCAAAAAGCCTCATTAGCATTGAAGCTACACACACGCAAAATAGCTTTTTGTCACATTTCCAATTGGAGTAATCCCTCATTTATCACGACTAAGCGGCTCCAGACCCGATCGTGATAAGTGAATTCCCATGAAGTAGGACTACTTTTTCATCAATGGAGTATTTTCATAGAGAAGAGAAAACCTGTTTACAACCCTCTAAATTCACCTTTTAACACAATTACAGCCCGCTAGACATGAAATAACACCCCATAGTCACCTTTCCACTTCTATTAACCAATATAGTAGACATAATAAGACAAAATAAGACACAATATAGACCAGGGGTCACCAAGGTTTGTCCTTGTGAGAGCTACTTTTAGAAAATGAAAATGGCCAAGAGCTACTCATTTTTGTAGAAATGATTTTCATAGCTTATTTCAACCCAAACAGATCAAATATGCTTGTTTTACCAAAACATGAACAAAATGCTGGTATCCACAACTCACATTTTATGTTTCACAATGCATTTCTTTCTAGTGTTCTCACATTATTAACTGAAAACCTGACTGAAAAGCAGGCTTGCGGGCACCTCATGTGGTCGTGGGGGCTACCTGGTGCCCGCAGGCACCACGTTGGTGATTGCTGATATAGACTCACACGTTAGCATTGGCAGAGTCCAGTTTTTAACATTATTAGAGCCCTCTGGACATGAAATAACACCTCTAGTCGTCCCCCGTTCATCGTGGTTAATTGGTTCCAAACATGACTGTGATCAAATAATTTGTTGTTATAGGATTTAATGTTAATGAATTGAATATTTTCGTAGTTACAGCATAGAAAACCTGTTTATGACTTTCTAAATATGCTTTTTAACATTATTAGAGCCCTCTAGACATAAAAGAATAGCCCTACAGTCACTTTCACACTGCTATTATTCTTTGTTTACAACACATTGCTCAACTCTTATGCTGGAGGGACTCCAGACGGCCGCTAGCAAGAGAGCTAGTGAGTTAGCTAGTTAGTTAGCGAGCCAATGAGCTAACTTAAATTAAAAATTAAAGGGACGACTGTAGCGTGTTTTTGGATGATATTGTACCTAAAAAGTTTGCCCCGGTTAGCGTACAACACGGCGCCAGTCTCGACCACAAAGGCAAAAAAGCGGACGTGACTTAAAGGGTATTGCTGCTTTTTACTTCACCGTTTTGCAAACGCAGCACGGCCGACCTCCCAGCAACCCCAACGCCTGGCACCGCCTTCAGCCAAGCACCTTCACGGTCTGCAGACCGAGCCATGAAATGAAGTGGACTCATCGCAAAGTGCCAAAATGATTGCATAAATGTAATCCAACGTGCCACAGTTTGGACATTCATTCTTCTACGTGGCAGCACGCTAATAAACAACAATCCTGCCTCTCAAGGAAGGACATCCAACCCCACAGAAGGAGAAGAAGCGCTGAGTCGGGGGGAAAAAAGAAGCACCAGTTTGTTTTTAGAAGCTGCCTCTCTGGCTCCATTTGTTGGCGCTCCTCTCCTCGTTTCCCCGCCGCACATTCCACCTTCGCTCGCTATGAATCTTTCCAAAGAAGCCATAACACACGAGCTGCAGTTCCTCTCGTGGCATGTAAACAAGCATGGCTGCCAGCGCCTGCCAGCGGAGCGTCCGCACAAGCTAATCTGACATAAAGCAGCAATAAAACATCCACACAAAAAACAAAAACGGAGCCATGAGACAGAAGGAAGAACTTGACTCTGGTTAGTTGTTGACAGCGAGCACACGCGCTAAAGCATGCGAGACGTTTTACAAGCCGGTTAGGAGACGATAGACGGGACAACAGGCAGGCATGCGACTTAGCATTCATGATTTCATGTCAGGGACCTTACATACACTGGAAACGGTGATGAAGGTTAGGCCATCGGTGGCGCCAAGCTTTGTTCACATGAGACGAATTGTCAATAAGGTATAAGCCCCGCCCGTGTCCCTGCAGAAGCGTTTTGGTCGGTGGCGGCCATGTTTCTCAACCAAACTTCACACACACGTGCTTGCCGGCCCCCGAAACAAGCAGACCAAAGCTTGTGGCGATTCACCCACGTACCCTAAAGTTACAGCGCAAGCCTTATACTTGACTTATACCGTTTAATCACAGCGCCACCGTGTGGTGTATTTGTCAAAGTAACAGCACAGGCAGCACAGCAGGCGTGCCAAACCACGAACACCTGCTGTGCAACGGTCCAGGAGGAGACGAGTTAGCTTAGACAAACAAGCAGCAAGACAGTCAGGCACAGCAAAGCCTGTCAATGAAGTCTCTCACCCTTCACCCTTCATGCTTCACCCTTCACACTTCACTCTTCACGCTTCACCCTTCACCCTTCACCCTCCAGCCTTCACCCTTCACGCTTCACCCTTCACCCTCCAGCCTTCACGCTTCACCCTTCATGCTTCACCCTTCACACTTCACTCTTCACGCTTCACCCTTCACCCTCCAGCCTTCACGCTTCACCCTTCACCCTCCAGCCTTCACGCTTCACCCTTCACGCTTCACCCTTCACCCTTCACGCTTCACCCTTCACACTTCACCTTTCACCCTCCACACTTCACCCTTCACCCTCCACACTCCACACTTCACCCTTCACGCTTCACCCTTCACCCTCCAGCCTTCACCCTTCACGCTTCACCCTTCACCCTCCAGCCTTCACCCTTCACCCTTCACGCTTCACCCTTCACCCTCCACCCTTCACCCTTCACGCTTCACGCTTCACCCTTCACACTTCACCTTTCACCCTCCACCCTTCACCCTCCACACTCCACACTCCACACTTCACCCTCCACCCTTCACCCTTCACCCTTCACCCTTCACCATTCATGCTTCACTCTTCACCCTTCACACTTCAACCCTTCACCCTTCACCCTCCATGCTTCACCCTTCACACTTCAAATAGTACGGCTTCACTCGATCACTGTTTTTCAAAAACATATTCATTAATAAATCTTGCTGTTTCGTGGTTGAATACGGCCTATTATTAGCCCAAAATACACATATTTAAGCACATTTTTACGTATTTTCTTTAACCTGAATTAAGCATTGCTTCCCTTGCTTATGGCGTTTCTTTGGTTCCAGAGCTGACTGGGCTAAGTACATTCCTACAAAGTAGGATTCCTTATTTTTGCAGCAAGAGCACAGGACACCTGTTTACCACCTTCTAAATACACCCTTGACACTATTAGAGCCCTCAAGACATGAAATAACAGCCCTATAGTCACCATTACACTCCTATTACCCAATATCGTAGACATAAGAGAACATACGACATATAAGACATAGAAAACCTGTTTACCACCTCCTAAGTACACTTCAACATTATTAAAGTCCCCTAGACATGAAATAACACCCCTATACTCACCTTTATGCTCCTATTACCCAGTATAGTAGATATAATAAGAGAAAATAAGACATAGAAAACCTGTTTACCACCTTTTATGTACACCTTTTATTATTAGAGCCCTCTAGACATGAAATAACAGCCCTACAGTCAGCTTTACACTCCTATTACCCAATATAACAGACATAATAAGAGAAAATAAGACATACAAGATTTGTGCTCGTGTGTGTTGCTGTAAGTGTGTTCTGGTGGCGGGTTGAGGTAGTCTGGGTTAGGGATTATTGCTGTGATGCTGTATTGTGAATGAATTCTTTGACTCCTGCATGAACCTGCATCTGCGGCAAATCCCAGCAGATGCGCGTGTCAGGTGCCGATCACGTTGCACAAGCGGCGAAACTGACAAATAGGAAGTGGTTTACCCCGCAGCGTTGACGTGAGGAACGTGGGGACGTATGGATGGCAAACAAAGAATGCACTGTGATCAACGCAAAAAGAAACTCCAACGTGCCAAGTGGGAGAATTTCAACAAGACTTTGCTTGTCGAACGCTGAACGAGAACACTTGATCAGCTCAAATGCAAATTGTGAGATTTTCTTGTTAAAGCAGAAAGGAACTCTGATAAGACGAAATCTACCTAGCTGCCCGTACGCTAGCAGTAGCAAGCTGGGGAGGGGCGGGCCTGGGCTCAGCATGATTGGATACGTGTCATTAATGTCGTCCCTCCTCCATCCCTTATTCCCTACGGAATAAATGAATGAATGTTTTAACCAGGATACAAAAGCGCTACATCGGAGCGGTGCCAGGATGAAGAGGCACGGTCGGGGGGGTGAAATCCACGTGTGCACCCTAGCAGGTCGAGCATTAACATTCAAATGCAATTTGAACTTGTGATTAAACAAGAGAGAAATGTGAGGAAATGTTAACACCTGTCAGAAGCGTATCAAGTGTGTGTGTGGGGGGGGGGTTGTATTTCGTAATTGTATCAAAATAAAGTTGCCTACTTTGCAGATTTCACTTATTGTGGGCTATTTTGTGAACTTATCCTCGTGATAAACGAGGGAACACTGTTTGCATTTTACTTCATTTAGCCATTTTTATGCTTGAAAATGCTTCATTTGGGAAAAAAAAATAAAACGTACTTATTATTTGATTGAAAATAGGCCGTGTTCAAGCACAAAACAGAATAATTCGTTGGTGAATTTATTTCTCTAAAAGCGTGACAGAGCGAAGCGACGTGTCAAACGTAGGAGTCCTTCGCTAAAGGGATAGCTCATCCTGACAGTTACTGCACTAATGATGGCATCATAGAAATAAACACACTAGATAACCAAGGCCAAATAAAATGCCTGATGATGGTAGCTTGTCTAGCTTGCTATTCTGCCAACGACGTGTCTGCAGGCAAATATCATCTTTAATAAACAACTCAAAACACACCTCAGTCAGCCCAAAGCTAGCCTTCTTACCTCACGTGGCCTTTTTGCTTGGAAGAAAAGGGAAAACAGCTGTGCTGAGGAGAGGAGAGCAGCTGGTTTTACCGCCACACGCTGCAAACGCCAGAGGCCACCTTTTTAAAACTCCACTTGCAGCTGTCACACGAACCCCCTCCATGCAACAACGCTACCTTTTTAAGCTGCACAAATGTGATGTGTGCTGTCTGTAGTGCAGTAAACGAGGATATACAAGTATCACGCTGAACACAAACTAACACTGCAGGAATAAAAGTCACATTCCAAAAAGTAAACACTCCCAAATAGTGTCCTATTACGAGAATAAAGTAGAAATATTTGGGGAATACAGTCTTTCACCAGAATAGAGTTGCAGTATTCCCACTAAAAGAAATGTATTACATTAAATTCAATTATTTTTTGTATTTTGAATACGAGATATCAGCTGGTATAATAAATCATAATATACGTGTATAATATCACCATTTTAAAAAATAAAAAGGTTGAGAGAGAAAACTGCAATTAAGAGAATAAAGTATCAGCATCATGGGAATAAAGTCATACTGGTCCAAATGAAGTACACCGGTCTAACATAGAAAACGTCTAACGTGAAAACCCCCATAAAAGACCTTTGACCTTGGTTTCAGGTCAGGTCTTCCTCTACTGTCTGCACGAGTGAAGCACAGCTGATCCCAGCTGCAATGTGGCTTGCGTTGCTGTGCTTCAGCAAGTGAGATGTTTACAAGCAAATACGTACATGTGACCACTCGTGGAGAAGGAGGAAACACACGTCGTACTCGTGTTGAGCAGAAAGAAGGAAAACTCCATTTTACTGCAAGATTTCAGACGCCCTCCCCCCCAAACATGCAGCCTAAACACTAAATGATCGCTGTCAGGACATAATGGTGGCCTCAAACGGCACCGCTGCCACGGGCCTCAGACCCCTTGACCCCCGCTTGTCAACTCTGACCTTGCAGGAACTTCCGGCTAACACACCTGCTTTTTAGCCACTGCTCCAGGCAAGAGGGTTGCTGGGGGGGTGGAACACACACACACACACACACACACACACACACACACACACACACACACACACACACTAATCCTGTCCATAGGAAGGTTCTGGACAGTCACAAGCGTGTAGAAGCTGATTAGTGTTGAGTAGCAGGCCAGGATACAGGTCATTTTTACAGGCTGATGTCTGCTAATTAGTAGCTTTGTTGATGTGTGCTGATTGGACAGAGCTAATCAAGCAAACACTCCGTGTGCAGGGTCAACCTCGGGTGCCTATTGTCAAAACCGTGTCGCTAGCTAGCTAGCTAGCTAGCTTAAAAAAAAAAATTGCACTTTTTTTGGGGTATTTTGCCCACGGGGTGATGACTCACTCTTTAAGATTTAAAAAGACTGGTGAGAAGAATAGTACCACAGCGCAAGCCCCTTACGGCTTCTCGCACTCTTCCATGGGACAACAGCTGACTTGTGCCCCGCCTGGTTGCCGTGCCGACTGCCAAACGTGGCTTCGAGCCACAAGCGGTTGAGGCTTTGCCAGCGTATTTCATTGCTGGAGGCTGCTGCGCCAGATGGGGAGACGCTGCATTCAGCACAGCGCCAAAGCCGCCACCACGCCGCACAAACACAAACAGGGGCGACCCGCCGAGAGGGCTGACGCCGCGTGCCTCCGTGGCCGTCTGCCAGCCCAGGCCGCGGCCTGCTGAAAAGCCAGTGGCCGTGCCGAGTGGAAGAGTTCAACCCCCGTGGAAACTTTGCATCCGTCCTTATCGGTAGGACAAGGGTGTCCAAACTCTTTCCAACAAGGGCCGCATACTGAAAAATGAAATATGCTGCACTTTGGACACCCCTGGGGGAGTCATTCCTAGCCCAACCCCTGGAGGGGGTTCATTCCTAGCCCCACCCCTGGGGGGGATCATCCCTAGCCCCACCCCTGGGGAATCATTCCTAGCCCCACCCCTGGGGGAGTCATTCCTAGCCGCACCCCTAGGGGGGTTCATTCCTAGCCCCACCCCTGGGGGAGTCATTCCTAGCCCTGGGTGTGCACAGCAGAACACACAGAGTGGATGGATGGATGATGGATGGATAATGGATGGATGGTGTAGGATGATGGATGGATGGATGGTGTAGGATGGTGGATGGATGGATGGTGGATGGGTGGTGTAGGATGATGGATGGATGGTGTAGGATGATGGATGGATGGTGTAGGATGATGGATGGATGGATGGATGGTGTAGGGTGATGGATGGATGATGGATGGATGGTGTAGGATGATGGATGGATGGTGTAGGATGATGGATGGATGGATGGTGTAGGGTGATGGATGGATGATGGATGGATGGTGTAGGATGATGATGGTGTAGGATGATGGATGGATGGTGGATGGATGGTGTAGGATGGATGGATGGATGGTGTAGGATGATGGATGGATGGTGTAGGATGGATGGATGGATGGTGTAGGATGATGGATGGATGGTGTAGGATGATGGATAGATGGATGGTGGATGGATGTGTAGGATGATGGATGGATGGTGTAGGATGATGGATGGATGGATGGATGGTGTAGGATGATGGATGGATGGTGTAGGATGATGGATGGATGGTGTAGGATGATGGATGGATGGATGTTGTAGGATGATGATGGTGTAGGATGATGGATGGATGGTGTAGGATGATGGATGGATGGATGTGTAGGGTGATGGATGGCTGATGGATGGATGGTGTAGGATGATGATGGTGTATGATGATGGATGGATGGTGGATGGTGTAGGATGATGGATGGATGGATGGTGGATGGATGGTGTAGGATGGATGGATGTGTAGGATGATGGATGGATGGATGGATGATGGATGGATGGTGTAGGATGATGATGGTGTAGGATGATGGATGGATGGTGTAGGATGATGGATGGATGGTGTAGGGTGATGGATGGATGATGGATGGATGGTGTAGGATGATGATGGTGTAGGATGATGGATGGATGGTGGATGGATGGTGTAGGATGGATGGATGGTGTAGGATGATGGATAGATGGTGTAGGATGATGGATGGATGGATGGTGTAGGATGATGGATGGATGGTGGATGGATGGTGTAGGATGGATGGATGGTGTAGGATGATGGATAGATGGTGTAGGATGATGGATGGATGGATCGATGGTGTAGGATGATGGATGGATGGATGTGTAGGATGATGGATGGATGGTGGATGGATGTGTAGGATGATGGATGGATGGTGTAGGATGATGGATGGATGGATGGTGTAGGATGATGATGGTGTAGGATGATGGATGGATGGTGTAGGATGATGGATGGATGGATGGTGTAGGATGATGGATGGTGGATGGATGGTGTAGGATGGATGGATGGATGGTGTAGGATGATGGATGGATGGATGGTGTAGAATGATGGATGGATGGTGGATGGATGTGTAGGATGATGGATGGATGGTGTAGGATGATGGATGGATGGTGTAGGATGATGGATGGATGGATGGTGTAGGATGATGGATGGTGGATGGATGGTGTAGGATGGATGGATGGATGGTGTAGGATGATGGATGGATGGATGGATGGATGGTGTAGAATGATGGATGGATGGTGGATGGATGTGTAGGATGATGGATGGATGGTGTAGGATGATGGATGGATGGATGGTGTAGGATGATGGATGGATGGATGGTGGATGGATGGTGTAGGATGATGGATGGATGGTGTAGGATGATGGACGGATGGTGTAGGATGATGGATGGATGGATGGTGGATGGATAGTATAGGATGATGGATGGATGGTGTAGGATGGTGGATGGATGGTGTAGGATGATGGATGGATGGAAGGTGGATGGATGGTGGATGGATGGTGTAGGATGATGGATGGATGGTGTAGGATGATGGATGGATGGTGTAGGATGATGGATGGATGGAAGGTGGATGGATGGTGGATGGATGGTGTAGGATGGTGGATGGATGGTGTAGGATGATGGATGGATGAATGGTGGATGGATGGTGTAGGATGAACGATGGATGGTGTAGGATGATGGATGGATGGATGGATGGTGGATGGATGTGTAGGATGGTGGATGGATGGATGGTGGATGGATGGTGTAGGATGATGGATGGATGGTGTAGGATGATGGATGGATGGTTGATGGATGGTGTAGGATGATGGATGGTGTAGGATGATGGATGGATGGTGGATGGATGGTGGATGGAGGTTGGATGATGGATGGATGGTGTAGGATGATGGATGGATGGAAGGTGGATGGATGGTGGATGGATGGTGTAGGATGGTGGATGGATGGTGTAGGATGATGGATGGATGAATGGTGGATGGATGGTGTAGGATGAACGATGGATGGTGTAGGATGATGGATGGATGGATGGATGGTGGATGGATGTGTAGGATGGTGGATGGATGGATGGTGGATGGATGGTGTAGGATGATGGATGGATGGTGTAGGATGATGGATGGATGGTTGATGGATGGTGTAGGATGATGGATGGTGTAGGATGATGGATGGATGGATGGTGGTTGGATGATGGATGGATGGTGGTTGGATGATGGATGGATGGTGTAGGATGATGGATGGATGGATGGTGGATGGATGGTGTAGGATGATGGATGGAAGGATGGTGTAGGATGATGGATGGATGGTGTAGGATGATGGATGGATGGATGGTGGAGGATGATGGATGGATGGATGGTGGAGGATGATGGATGGTGGATGGATGGATGGTGTAGGATGATGGATGGATGGATGGATGGTGTAGGATGATGGATGGTGGATGGATGGATGGTGGAGGATGATGGATGGATGGATGGATGGTGTAGGATGGATGGATGGATGGTGTAGGATGATGGATGGATGGATGGATGGATGGTGTAGAATGATGGATGGATGGTGGATGGATGTGTAGGATGATGGATGGATGGTGTAGGATGATGGATGGATGGATGGTGTAGGATGATGGATGGATGGATGGTGGATGGATGGTGTAGGATGATGGATGGATGGTGTAGGATGATGGACGGATGGTGTAGGATGATGGATGGATGGATGGTGGATGGATAGTATAGGATGATGGATGGATGGTGTAGGATGGTGGATGGATGGTGTAGGATGATGGATGGATGGATGGTGGATGGATGGTGTAGGATGATGGATGGATGGTGTAGGATGATGGATGGATGGTGTAGGATGATGGATGGATGGAAGGTGGATGGATGGTGGATGGATGGTGTAGGATGGTGGATGGATGGTGTAGGATGATGGATGGATGAATGGTGGATGGATGGTGTAGGATGAACGATGGATGGTGTAGGATGATGGATGGATGGATGGATGGTGGATGGATGTGTAGGATGGTGGATGGATGGATGGTGGATGGATGGTGTAGGATGATGGATGGATGGTGTAGGATGATGGATGGATGGTTGATGGATGGTGTAGGATGATGGATGGTGTAGGATGATGGATGGATGGTGGATGGATGGTGGATGGATGGTGGTTGGATGATGGATGGATGGTGTAGGATGATGGATGGATGGAAGGTGGATGGATGGTGGATGGATGGTGTAGGATGGTGGATGGATGGTGTAGGATGATGGATGGATGAATGGTGGATGGATGGTGTAGGATGAACGATGGATGGTGTAGGATGATGGATGGATGGATGGATGGTGGATGGATGTGTAGGATGGTGGATGGATGGATGGTGGATGGATGGTGTAGGATGATGGATGGATGGTGTAGGATGATGGATGGATGGTTGATGGATGGTGTAGGATGATGGATGGTGTAGGATGATGGATGGATGGATGGTGGTTGGATGATGGATGGATGGTGGTTGGATGATGGATGGATGGTGTAGGATGATGGATGGATGGATGGTGGATGGATGGTGTAGGATGATGGATGGAAGGATGGTGTAGGATGATGGATGGATGGTGTAGGATGATGGATGGATGGATGGTGGAGGATGATGGATGGATGGATGGTGGAGGATGATGGATGGTGGATGGATGGATGGTGTAGGATGATGGATGGATGGATGGTGTAGGATGATGGATGGTGGATGGATGGATGGTGGAGGATGATGGATGGATGGATGGATGGTGGATATAAAGTCTCCAAAGAAGGAACCTGCTCCATCGATTGTTCACACAATAAATCTTAGATGGAGGGAAGACTCGGAAAAAAGGAGGTGGAAGAAAGGTTTTTGCAGTGGGGGTGTGTGTGTGTGTGTGTGTGTGTGTGGAGGGGGGGGGGGGGGGGGGGGGGGGGTCCTGCATATTTTCCATCTTAAGAAATGTGATTTAGGGAAACCAAGTCAAGGTCAGAAGAGAGAAGAGGGTGCCAACACACTTTCTCTCCTTCCTCCATTTCAGTCTCGCTTCCTTTACTTGTGTCCTTGTCTGCATTGCCGTGTGTCGCTATGAAGGACTTTTCTCCACGTAATCGGAACAGCACATTTTCCACTTTGTGGCCCTCGCTGGGAAACAGTTTGGACCCCCCTGAGTGGCGGCCCACGTTCAGCAGGTCGTGTGCAGACGTAGTGGGAAAAAAGGCTGCTAGGCTGCACCAGGACGCCCTCCTGCTCTTCCTGCTGGCTCCTGTGTCCTTGTGTGCACTTTGGCCCTAAGACGATTACAAATGTTGATGAAAATGCAAAGGCGGGGGGGTTAGGCATGTTATTGTGCAAAGCACGTTAAGGGTGGAAGGGTGGGGGCTTGGGACTCCATTTGGGATTTGGGAAAGCTGTGCAGGTTTTCCTGCTTCAACGTCAACGCCGCGTGAAGCCTCCTCACCTTATTTCACTCACGTCAATTAGTCAGCCAGGAATTGTGTGCATGTTTTGTGCAATGCTGGGGGCAGGGGAGCCCCGGAGAGCATAGAATTGGAGAAGGGGGGTGTCAGGACTTGTGAGAGATGAGGACGCTTGAGAGCACTTTTGTACCTTTCCTGTCTTTTGTGCTTTCCTTCCCATTTGGCAAACACAGCTGACTTTTTTAAAATTGATTTAAAGAACACACAAGACATTCTTCATTTTAATTCCACTTTTTTTCTCTTCAGAAGCCAAACTGTGGTGTTAGAATCATGCGTGGACACTCAACTTTAACCCTGCTCTAGTCTGCAGCTTTCACAGAATACAATAGAATAGAATGGCTTATATGGTCACTATACGTAGACATGTACGATGTACGAGTTAAAGCAGCCCTTCCGCTGCAAACATGTCAAATAGAACATATTTACTGCATAGTATAAAAGAAATCATACTGTCAGAAAGGTAAACTAGTATCAGAATAATAAACAGGGGAAGACATACTGAGAAAAGAAATAATAATGGTGTGAAAATGTCCTAATAATATCCACCCACCCATCTTCCATGCCGCTTATCCCCACTCGGTTCACGGGTATGCTGGAGCCTATCCCAGCTGACTTTGGGCGAGAGGCACCCGCACACAGACACGCCCAACGGCTTAAGCGTGCTCTGGAAGTCACATCTTTTACTGTGCAGTTGCATCATGCCCTCTTTTTGCCTCTGGCGCAAAGAAACGTAAAAGGTATATAAATACGTCTTTGGGATCGAGCGTTCGGGTTTATAAAAATGTCTTTTTTGGAGACTCCGCCACGGACCTTCTCATGGGGGCTTCTATCCATCATCTGCTGGGGTGTGAGACACAGGTGTGTCGCGTATAGCGCCCCCACCGCGAGGTGAAGGAGGGTCAGTCCCGCACACTTGCTACACGCAAAGACGGCTTTTCCAAGCAGAGCGTGACCAAAGAGCATTCATCATCAGCTTTGACAAGCGCTCCATGCACTTCTTCCGTGATGCGTTCAAGCACCACGTCTTACTGAATGCTGCTTGGAAAGGGTCAGGTCTACCGGTGAGGGTTAAACACCAACTTCTCCACAAAAGTCCATCTGAGCACAAGAGTCCAAGCTCCGCTTGTTCCTCACACACAAAGCTGGACGACTGCTGGCCCTTTCATGCAGACCTTCCCGGGTTGCGTCCGGAGGGGATCCAGCCTTTCAGCAGCGCCGGACTGGAACAACACTGACTTGACGGGCCAGCGGCCATTTATAGATTTACACGTACGCTGCACGCGTTTCAGGCGCCCTTGGTGGGAAGGCAAGGGAGCAGGAAGGCCTTCTCTTGGAACTGTGAACAATTTCACCCGTTCACTAAACACAACACACACCAACACACACCAAGCCCCCACACTCAACGACTATTTATCCAAAACGCCACGTCACAGGAAAATGAAGCCTTTTCATTCATTTATCAGTAAACTACCATCAGACCAGGGGTGCCCAAAGTGTGGCCCAGGGGCTATTTACAGCTTGCGGTTGTTTCTTCATTGGCCCGTGGCACATTCCAAAAATATATTTGAACAAGAAAACGAAACAAAATGCAACAAAAATGGAAAAAAACAGCAGAACTATAACCTCTTAACATTAGGAGGAAAAATGTCAAATCGTAATGAAATGAAATCGTAATATTATGAAAAACCACAAATAAAGGTTGAGTAAAAAAGTTATAATGTTGTGAGAATAAAGGGGAATAAAGTCTTCATTATGACAAGAAAAGAAAGTTTGAAATAGTTGGAACATTTAAAGTAAATAAATAAAACAGCTGTAATTTTACAGGAATAAAGTCAAAATATTAAGAGAAAAAAAGTCATATTATAACATGATAAAAAGTTGCAATTTTCCGAGAATAAACTTGCAATTTGACAAAAAATAATGCCACTTTAGTAGAGAAAAAACATTTATTTTCTAAATGTTTTTTAAAACAAAACAAAATGAAGTTCTTTTTTTTTTAATTAGGTTGAAAATGTTATAATTCTACGAGAATAAAGTCAAAATATTACGAGAAGAAAATCTATGAAAGTGATTTGATATTGAAAATAAAAATATTTTTGAAAAGTCCAAAAAAGGGGAAAAAAAGCAAAGAGTGAAGTTGATATTTACTTTTTCACCTTACATGGCGACGCTGAGCTGAAGCATATTTACTTCTTAGCACATCCACATGTGCTGATGCACTAAATATTACAATATCGAAGTTGCATCCTTTCATTTTTCAGGTTTGGACACCCCTGCATTGGACTTGTGGCAAGTACACGGTTCCGGGGGTGTACGACGTGTACAATGACTCCACCTGTGTCAAACAGAGAGAACGAAGCAGAAAGACAACCAAGTCCAAATCACCCCCCCACCCCCACCGCTAAACGAAGCGTGGCGCATTTCTCCCGCCTCGCCGCCGCTGACTTGTTTCCATAATGCGGGAGGACAAACAGCAGCCACATGGGACGTGACATCGGCCCCCACCCACGCTCCCCATCCTGTCGGGCGAATCTATTCCGGGAGGCTCCTCGAAAGCCACCTGCTTTGGCAATGATGGGATGTGGGGACTAGCGGGGGAAGATGGGGACCACTGCTTGGTTTTTTCAAGACATCACAGTTGATTAGCGATGAATGGAAATGCTGGAGAATGAAAGTCCCAATGGAAACAAGCCCTCTGGAAGATGGAGTTACGATTGTGCACTTCTGATTTGAGGCTTGGCTGGAGTATTTATAGAAGTTTGAATAAAAATAAATATTTTTTGCTTGATCAGTCAGGATGGCGGTGTACTGCAGTACTCATCATATTTGGATCAAACCACAAGCGGCATGCTTTCAGCACTAAAAGGCTACTTGGCAAGTCTTCATTCACCCTCCTGTTGGAACAAACCTTGGAATTCATTGCTTACTTGCTGGCTTTTCAAAATAAAAAGGAAAATGACCAGCTTTATTTAGCTGAATATCTTTAGAAACTAAGCCTTTTCCCCTCGACATGCAGTACATAGGGCCAATAAAAACGCTATTTATTATCAAGTATTTCCCCGGCGGACCACTCAGACACTACCCGTACTAAACATGCCCAAACTGCGGACTAAAACACTCCTGTCTTACGGAGCATGAAAGCCCTGCTGGACATCCAGTACGCACTGGAGGAAGGCAAAGCATGTGGGAAAGACTCAAACACGACTGAAAGGGGTGCAAAAAGGTGCACGAGTCTCTTAGAAATCCAGCAAACAGAACGCGTTGGAAAAGATGATGAGTGACAAGAAAACGAGCAAACAAATGGGCCAGTTAGGAACATTTTCATCACGACTGCAGGATGCGTGTCGTCTGGAAACCGTCAGCGCGGCTCCGATGCAATCCTCCCACCGATCCTTCATGGCAGGGCAGCGCTCATCCCCGCCTCGCATTGCATCCATATGTTTGTGATGGACGCCATGTGTTGGCCAGCAGTCCTTTTTCACTCTTTTTTAAGCTTTTTTTTCTCTTTTTTCCATTTTCATTTTCTTTTCTCCCTTTTTTGTTTTTTTCCCCTTTTCTTTAACTTTTTTCTTTGTTTTCCTTTTTTCTTTTTATTTGAACTTTTTCCCCTTTTTTCTGCTTCATCCTTTTTTCTTTTTCTTTTTTCGCCTTTTAAAAACTTTTTTCCTTTTTTATTTTCTTTGGTTTTTTTCCCTTTTTATAAACTTTCTTTTTTTCTTTTTATTTTAATCTTTTTCTTTTTTACCTTTTTTCTCTCTTTTTTTCACCCTTTTTAAACTTTTTTCCAGTTTTTTGCTCGCTTTTTTGTTTTTTTCCCTTTTCTTGAACTTTTTCTCTTGTTTTCCTTTTTTCTTTTCGGCCTTTTTATGTCTCTTTTTTCCTTTTTTATTTTCTTTTCTCAGTTTTTTCTTTTTTTCCATTTTTATAAACTTCTTTTTTTGTCCTTTCTGTTTTAATCTTTTTTTTTTCCTTTTTCTCCTTTTTTAAAAATGATCTTTTCCATTTTTTCCCATTTTATTTTCTCTGTTTCTCTTTTCTCCTTCTTTACTCTTTTTACCACCTTTTTTTAAACTTTTCTCTCTTTTTTTCCCTATTTTTCTCTTTTTGGAACCTTGATTTTTCCCTTCATGAAAAACTCTTTAAAAGTTTGGTCCAACTGTAAAGTTGCCCTGATGCCGGGGGCCAGCGAGGGCTTCTGTGCGGGCACACGTCCAACATGCTGGGGTATATTTGGAGGGACAGGCTGTGTTTTCCTTTCCTGCATGTTGGATGAAATGCGATGCGCAGCTGCAAGTAATGCTATGTTTTTGTGCGCGGGATGGAAAGTTTGGGCCGACGAAAACAGTCCAGCTCTGCGCAACAGACCTTCACCGCACCGTGACGTTGTCCACCGCCACGTCCTGCAGACAACGCTCGACGGACCGTCATCGTCACGCTTCCACGTCACATCCAAACCACAAAAGACAATTCAAGAGAAGGTGGATGGAAAGAAAAGGAAAGGAAAGGAAATATGTCGCTAAAAGGTCAAATGCAGAAAGTTTGCGCCCCCCGTGTGCACCCCCGTGTGTTCCCAACAAAAAGCTCTTTCTAATCCCTGGAGTAGTGAGTGCATACCTGTGGGATGAAACCAAAGCCTTCTGTGATTTCGATGAAACATCCCATGCATGCCAAACACCACACATACTTCCACGTGTGGCTTTCTCCTTCTTTGACCGCTCTATTAGCTTTTGCATTCAACTGGAATCTGAAACGCTTCCAAAACCATTCCGTTTCAAATTTCATCCCCCCACAAGAGGAACGTTACTTTTAAGAAGGAAAGGTACAATGAAAACAAAAATATGTGCCAATCAATATATTGCAATCTACTCATGTCATCTCTACTACGTTACGCTCCTCTGCACTCTGTGTGCATGCTGGCGGCCCCGCCTCCGCCCACCGTGACGAAGAGACGGTATGACTGACAAAAGGGCTCACTCCGTTCACGCCGCTGTTCTACGTGAACCCTCTTCCTGCCTGTTTGGAGGCGAGAGACGAGGAAAGCGGACGCGCGTGCACACGGCAATAGGTTGGTGATCCACTTCATTTTCATTTATTGTGTCATTCATTCGTTTCTCATCGTCCCAGGCCAGTGCCTCAAGGAGAAAGCCCATCATCCACAATCCTGATGTGAGACATGAATACATGTCTTTCTCTTTTCTGGGCCTGCGCAAGATGCAAGGCAGCTAATTAATGCACAGAACGGGGCACACCCCTTCCGCCTAGAAAGGCCGCGATGAAACACCTTCAAAAAGCTCCAACAAGGTTTTCTGGCTTTCTATCCACGCTGTGAGCATGTAGCAACAGGAACATTCATGATAACATGGAATACTTGCAGTGTTTTGGTCATTTGAGGCATTGATTTCCCATAGCAACATAGAAAGGAACGCTACACCGAGCGTCAAAACTAAAAAAACACGGCAGCAGCGGCGGCGGCAGCTCCAATACGTAGCGTTACCTTTCGCTAGCGGCCTGAGGCATTGTGAGAGAGTGTGCTGTTACGCGAGTCGCTTGCCGAAAGTAGCGAGGTGTCACTACGCCAGTAACGTAGTTCTGGGCGTAACAATGTTAATAACACTAATAATAACAACACTGCCACTGTAGCTTGGTTAATGCGCAGGTCACATGATGGAAACGGGGCGTTGCTGGCTCTTTTTGGAGATGTTTTCAGCAGGAGGAAGAGATGCGTCCCATTACGTGCATTCTTAGCTGCCTCTTTTTAGCTGTTTTTATATCTTTAGTAGGCACAGAAAAGAGAAAGACGTGTGTTCATGTCATCTTGTGACACCCCTGTGTGCCCCAAATGTGCCACGGGCCAATAAAAAATTGGCCACAAGTGGCCCGTCTCAGACTTTAGTTTAGACCTTTAAAAATGGGTTTCTTTTTTTAACATCTCCTTTCCCCGGCCAATCGCCCTCCATCCCCCGAATCCCAAAGCGATTCGGGCCTTCAAAGCCCAAGGGTGCAGGTTCTGTGAGGGAGCGTGAGCGGGTGCCGCGCTGGGGAAGGGGACGATGGCATCCCACCTGAAAAGTCGGCTTTCTGCAGGACTCCACCAGCATTTAACGAGGAAAGGAAGTTTGCTCTTTTGGAGCAAGGTCAAACTTTCTTGTGTTTGGACTTTTTTTTTGGTCAGCAGCGCTGCAGCTGCACCTAATCTCCGCAGGAAAGCCTTCATCTGGGACTGATTTCAGAGCCATTGAAGAAAGGGGCGAGTGTTCCTTTTTCCGTTTGATTAAAGGGGTGGGAGCCTGGCTCAATTACACCCCACGACTGCGCCCTGCTCTCTCTCAGGCATGACGCTGCTAGCAAAGCACACAGAAATAGATTGTGTAGAGTCCAGAGAATGGAGGAGGGGAGGGAGCGTCGCACCTGATTCTTCCCTTCAGTTAACATCTCAGTCTGCCAGCACTGGCGCACTTCTTTGTGTAACCTCTCCGCTCTCTGGGGAGCGTACGCTACTACGTCCCGTCTCGACTCGCTCACGGCGAAATAATGGAGGATGTAAACACGTGTCTGACTGTACACTTACCAGACAGAATGCTGCTAGTGGGAGCACAAATTAAGGAGGGTAAAGACAGGACTGTCCCCCTTGGAAGGCATGAAAGCAGTGTTCATTTGCATCGGCCTCAAACCACTTTGATTTATTTATTTTTTTAAATACTTTTATTCAAGTAGTTGATTTTTTTAGTTGTTTTTTTGCACTTTTATTTAAGCCATTTTAAAAATGTATTTATTTGTTATCCTTTGAAGTCATTTTTTAATTTTATTATCTAAGTCATTGATTTATTTCTAAAAAGTCGTTTTCATTATTTATTTATTAGATTTTTTAAATACTTTTATTTACGTCATTTTTATTTTTGATGTATTTATTTTTTTTATATTTTTAAGTCAGTTGTATTATTTATTTTTTTATACATTTATCCAATTTATTTATTTGATTTATAGAAAGTCATTTTCATTATTATTTATTTTTTAGATTTTTTTTGTAACTTTATTAAATCATTATTTATTTAATAATTCTATACCTTCATTTTTATTTGTAAGTATTTAATTCATTCATTTTTTCCCATTTTTACTTTAAGTCATTTTTCAAAATATATTTTATATTTATTATTTATTTCTTACATTTTTTATACTTTTATTTAAATCATTTTTTTATTTGTGTAATACTTTTTTTTTTACTTTATGTATTTATTTAATGCAGCCTATTAATAAAAAATGCATATTTAAGCCTAAAGTAAGCATTTTTAATGAGAACAATGGCTAAATGAAGTAAAATACAAATATAAGGCACTCAGGAGATGCGTTCAAGGATGTGATGATATGTAGTATTGTTCACCGCGCACTCGGTATCAGTAACGTTACCTTGATGAGAAAATAGCCACCGCAGGAAGTACTGTACAGAAAACAGGAAGTTAAAAAGACGTGAGCCTGCAGTATGTCTTATTTATGTTTTATATATCTCATTATTAAGTGTATTTAGAAGGCGGTAAACAGGTTTTCTATGTCTTATTTTCTCTTATTATGCCTAGCATATTGGGTAATAGGAGTGTAAAGGTGGCTGTAGGGGTGTTATTTCATGTCCAGAGGGACAATCATGTTAAAAAGCTGTGTTGAGAAAGTCATAAACAGGATTTCTATGCTCCGACTACCAAAGTATTGCATGTATCGTATTCGGGCAGCTTTGCATGGAAACGTAACCCTCTCAGTCTTCGACATCCCTGCCTTCCAAAAAAGCAGCACCCCTTCATTATTCTCCGTTCAAACGATTCCCCACCCAGAGTCGTATTCTCCTGACTCGTGCACGGGGCCTCTCTGGGCTGCGGCGCTCCAAAAAAAACAGTCCTACTGAAAACTGCGGACGCGCAAAACCTATCTTGATGCGAGCCAGCTTGCTGCTCCAATTACAGCCCGTGTGTACCGCAGCCCTTTTAATTAGGAACAGGCAAGAAGAAAAAGAACAAATCTCTCTTTTATGCGTACCTCATGCCTAAAATGACAGGGAGGAAATGCCCCACCGTGCATGTTGGAGCCGTGCAGCACGCACAACGGCAGGCTTCAACTCAACTTGTTGAGAGTGCGCAGATAAATGGAAACAAGGTCTCCTTTTGATGGCCGCGTTTGGCCACGCGTGCGCTGACGCCGTGCTCAAGTCAAACAAAACCATCCAGCGATAATGGAGCGTGATAACACAGCAGCTTACACACAAACCGCCCAATAGGCCAAAGCGGATGAATGGAGGCAGTGTTGTAGGGACACAAGTGTACTCTAGAACACATCTGCTTTTTCAAGTGTGAAAACACAACAACGCTGCATGAAAAATGCCATATTATGCCAAGAAAGCAGACGTTTCTCCACAGTTTCCAATGTTTCCATCGACGGCTACACAGTAACACACACTAATACACAGCATATTCAGAACAGGGCAAGACGCGCACCGTATTTCATGCTCAACAGGAAATGTACACAACATTTTTGCCTAGATTTTGGATGTTTTACATCACGTGAGCTGCAAATTAACCAAGCTACAGCAACATTGTTATTATTATTCTTTTTCACTTTGTTACGCCCAAGACCTACGTTACTGGCGTAGTGACACCTCGCCACACTACCCCGGCTAGCTACTAGCTGGCTAGCGACTGGCTTCACCACACACTTGCTCTCAATGCATGGAGCTGTATATCGTATCGGGCAGAGACCAGAGGTTGCCATCCCTCGCTAGCAGGCAGCTGACAGTGTAGAGAATGCATTTTTACTTCATAGAAATCCTCAGTCAGCTGGTACATTCTCTGCGAGTGGTGTCATGGTCACACCCGCCGAGCAGCAGCAGCTCCGCTGAACAAACTTCCAACGTGTCCATGATCAGACGCCCAGGGGACAAAGCGTTCCAAAGAATGAAGTAACAAACACGATTGTTTACCGTGCAGCAAACACTCCCTCCCCGATGTGCTGTACAAGTATGTTGTGCAGTCTAGTACCTTGCTGCCAAGGTACTAGAAATAGTACCTCATAGCACCTCATAGTACCTGCTTCTGCAGCATCAATAGCAAGTCAGGTCATAGTGTTGGACCAAGTCCACACCGATTCTTTTGTCCTACCAGCTGTGAAATAATGCCAAGAGCCTCAAGTAAGGTTTGCAATTGAATATTACAGTCCCTCCTTACACTCTTACTATTCATTGAGTACATCACATTGCGCAACTCCTGTGCTGCAGGGACTTGAGATGGCCACTCGGCAGCAAGCTCGCAAGCTAGCAAGCTAACGTAGCCTGAAATTAATTTCTTCTGAAGAAGCCAAAAACTTACCACTTCCACACGGAGTAGGAGAACTTTTTTCAATCTATTATGTGTGACGTGCCATGGCTTGATACCGTGTTAAGGTAATGCCATGTAAGCTAATGTCGCAATGTTTTGTGTCAATACTGCCACCTAGTGACCACAAACTTGTATTTCCATATGTTTTGACTAATAATAGGCCATAGCCTACCACTTAACAGGAAACACAATATGACGAGGGAGTGATAATTGAACCTGGATATTGCGAGGGAGGACTGTATGAGGCATAGATACGAGCAACTTCAATGCCAGCGCTGGAGAGAACGATGAGCCCTCCAACCAAGGTTTAGTGAGGTCCAAGCGGTCTCTAAATTGAAACTCAGTTCCTCTTCCTCATCCCAACCATCAGGTAACTCCCCGTCTACTGCTTGTTGGTGCATTGGTCTGATCTGGTTCCAACCGGTCCTTGGTCAGGAGGGCTGAGCATCTCAGCCAGATGATTATTAATAAAACTATGTGCATGCGCGCGATGAATTAAAAATAACAGGCTGCCTTTTGTCCCAAGTGAAAGGTCTTGTAATTGGCTTATCTCTCTGTTGGAGATAAGTACATCCAGAACAGATGTTCCTGAAAGTCGGATGGCCAAGAAGGGCAACAGTCCACATAAAGAGAGCAGAAGCACCACAGAAACATCTCATCTTCTATTTCTTCAAAGACCGAGTCCAATCATCAATGCATACTTCAAAGCTAGCCAATGGCCTCCACCCCTCATTGTTGAGACATGTCGTCTCCATCGCTTCTCATTCAAATGCAAGAGAAATGGATCCTCCAACTTTCCTCCGGTCCTTGGCGGCCATGTTTGGAAAAACAAACACAGCATGACTGGCGGCGAGGAGGGGAGAGGTGTCAATGCGTCTACTGCGGCCGCCTGGCCCGTCACGGCGGTTCTGAATAGAAGTATGCCGTGCACACGCGTTCAGAAACATCACCGTGTGGCTGACAGCCAGGAAATGGCAGGAATGCGGAGGTAGTGGAGTGTCACAGCTTTGGGAGGTCCACATGGCCGTCATACAGCCTGAAGAAACCTTACACTGTGACGGACCTCCTTCTTCAAACCACACACACACACTCAATATGCTAAATAACACGCATGCACAAGGACACACTGTGGACCGTGCCACCACTCAAGACATTTAAGAGCAAGAGACGGCTGAGAGTGAGGACTTATGACCGCCGTGGTTGCACACGGCTGCGGTACTCACCCACTGGATGTGCCAAAGGTCACGGAGCTCAGTGAAGACGCCAACTTCCTGCCGTCCCAAAGCTTCACCTCACGGTTCCGCATCTACACGCATCAAAACACCGCAGAGGCGTAGAAACCAAATCAACAACATGCAGCAGAAACACTGAGATTCTTTGTAGCTTTCACTACCGATGCTGCTCCAGCACTTTATTCTTATTCAGTAGTACCTCACATAACATCAACCTCCCTTTACAGAAACTCCACTGAACATAAAGAATTTATGTCAAGTTTTTGCTTCGTATTACAGAAGAAATTCCATATAACATAAAGCGTCAAGTCAGTGCAAGTCTTTTTTTTTTTCAATCAACTTTATTAATGCCTCAAGTCGGTGCAAGTTCAGACTAACACTTGGTGACGCCTCCTGACGCATCACGCTCTCATTGGCTGATTTTCGAGGCACCGCCTCCGCTCTCGTCTAATTGGCTGATTATCGGGGCACCGCCTACGCTCTCATCTCATTGGCTGATTATCGGGGCACCGCCTACGCTCTCATCTCATTGGCTGAATTATGCAGCACGTACGTGAGTTTGTGTGAGAGACAGGCTTCTCCCTTCAACCTCCTTCCTCTTCGTAGTCCCCCTGAAACTAACTTAAACAAGTTAAGTTAAGTTACAAATTAACATTTTGCACACAGCATTATCGTGTAGTGCATGTGCGTTTGTCTGTGAGACCAGCTGACTCTTAGACTCTTTGAGTCGTGTTTCGACTCAGGCTAGTCCTCCTCCTCTTCCTCCCCCCTCCTACTCTCCACTTGCGCTCCTGATCAAGACATCTCGTGAACGGTAGGATTGTTTTTGTTTTTCAGTTTTATTCATTTACAGTAATCTTATTTATTACCTTATTTTATGTGCTTATGTTTATGCTAACGTTTTCTTATATTTTCCCACCATATTTGGTGGACTTTGAATATTTTGAAGGGCCAAAGGGGTGAGTTTGGGAAGATCTTGGAACGGATTAGGCTATTTACATGTATTTTACGCTTCGTATAACATAAAATCCCTATCACATAAAGGTTCTCGGAACGGATTATTTACCTTGTAGGGGCGTCTACTGCATTCTACTTTACTATTATACTCTATTTTTAGGATTATTTTTTTTCTGATTTTCTCAAGCAATAACGCACAAATCTTTATGCTAAATTTATGTCCAGGACCACAAGGCACGCAAACAGCTTTTACCCACAGGCCATCAGGCTTCTCAATGAAGCACTCAAACACGCCGCACGCAACACACACACACACTCATAGCACTTTATTTATTTATTTATTTATTTGTATTATTTATTTGTATTAATGTCTCTTCTGTTGTTGTTGCTTAATTTATTGGTATTTATGTTTCTTATGTTCTTATTCTTTTTCTTGTGTTTTCTTTCTTTTCTTGGGAGAATGAACAGAACAAGAATTTCATTGCATAGCAGAACCACCAGTTTTACTGTGCACATGACAATAAAACTCTTCAATCTTGAATGTTGTTTCCGAAACAAACTTTATGCTTGCTTATTACACTTGACTTCATTTTTCTTTTTTGTTTCACCAATTAACATATTTTTTGCACAATAACCAATTAAACTGTAGTGAGCTAATATGCACATTTCAAACATCATGCTTTATTATTGCACTCGACTCTTAGCATTCATGATTTTTGCTACAATGTCCACCTAAATTGTAGTGTGCTAATGTGCACATTTCATATATTTGTGTTTTTTTTACTAATTAACGTATCTTTTTGTACAAGATCAAACTAAATTGCTGTGATCTAATATTCAGATCTCCAACATAATGCTTGATCATTGGACTTCACTCTTAATATTTATGTTTTTTACTAATGAATATGCATTTTGTTGTACAATAAGCAACTAAAACGTAGTGATCTAATATGCAGATCTCCAACATTATGCTTGATTATTAGACATGACTCTTAATATTTGTTTTTTTACCAATTAACATGCATATTTTGTACAATAGCAAACAAAATGTACGTTACCATGTATTATTGGACTTGACTCACAGTATTTATGTTTTTCTATGAATTAACGTGCACTTTTTGTACGATAGCCAACTAAATTGTAGTGAGCTAACATGCAGCTTTCAAACGTTATGCTTTATTATGGAACTTGACTTTTCATATTTATGTTTTTACTAATTAACATGCATTTTAGGGCCAATATTCAACTAACATGTGGTGATCTAATGTGCAGATTTCAAACATTATGCTTTATGATTTGCCTGTCGTGTATTATTGTGCTCCTCTTCAAGCCCCACCCCTCCCTAAGGGTCCACATTGGGCATCATTTCATGCTCTCACCCGATCAAAGCCGGTGGTGAGTATCAGGTGATCTTTGGCCCACAGGCTGCGAGAGTCTTTGTTGTTCTGCAGGCAGGTGGCGCTCTGGGAGACACACAAACAACATCTTGATCTTGTCTTTTCTTGAGAACTTGTCGGAGACGGTTGATGAGTGACAGACGGACGGGAGGAAGACAGACAGAGATGCTTGTCTTTGGGCAGAACGAGACTTGCCCCATGAAAGGCGAGCTTGCTGTGTTTTTGCTTTGTTTGCTGATGTAGCAGCCCAGGCGAGCTGTGGCTGGCGTGTAACTTACGCTGCCCAACCTGTGACATCGCACTTGTGTGTCTTCATGCTACACACACAAAGATCCGTCAGCCAGGTTGTCAAAACAGCCGTGCTGGGATGTTGCTGTGACGCTGCTTTTCAAATACGCGTGACACCAATGATGAAGCGTGGGGGGTGAAAACAACAGCGACTGTTGAAATAGCAGACATTTCTTTCACAGCAGAGCATGTTTAAGTTAACTGTTTGGATTGTTGTGTTTTAGAATGATCAGAGAACAACTGAGACGTTTTCTCCCAGAATGTCAGCAAAGTGAGCTCCCATCAGTTCATGGGAGAATCTCTCTGAATGTGCTGAACTCCTATTTCCAGTGGCCTACTGAGCAAAGACCAACTTCCGGTCCTAGTGGTACGCTTTGGTATGTTGGCAGAGGGCGGAGCTAGACACAATGGTGGACAAATGAGGTCAGCCTACGTTGGTGCAGTCTTCTGACACGCCTCGTATGTTCCGGTTTGAGTCGGACCTTCACGGAGCGGACTATGAATGGATTCATTGGATGAGCATGATTTCCTTTGGGAAAATGTGATTCTGTTTCCGTGCGATTCGATCTTTGGATTGGATTGCCAACAAAAACCGAGGTAGGACGTGTGTACGGTACGACGTGACAAACCAAAGCCTGCTCAGGGTTTTTCCGATTCCAACCGTAAGGTGACAAACTGAACTGCACCACTCGGTGGAAAGGATGCTGAACTGGTAGCCATCCTACAGCCGTCAGCAGAGTTTCCATCCAACGGGAGCCTCCGTCGAGTCACGGATGCTGGCGCAAGCTTGCAAGGGGTGCGGCGGGACATCAGGAGCTTATTAGCTAACAACCTTGCGTTCCATGATGCCAATAAATGGCAGCAGAAGGGGAAAATGGTGAACGTTGCCAAGTTGGACTGGGGATTAGGAGCTCGTCTTACTCTGGACTGTACACACTCCCCCGTACACACTCCACTGTACACACTCCCCCGTACACACTCCACTGTACACACTCCCCCGTACACACTCTACTGTACACACTCCATCGTACACACTCCCCCGTACACACTCTACTGTACACACTTTACTGTACACACTCCCCCGTACACACTCCCCCTTACACACTCTACCGTACACTCTCCCCTGTACACACTCCACCGTACACACTCTACTGTACACACTCCACCGTACACACTCCCCCGTACACACTTTACTGTACACACTCCCTCGTACACACTCCCCCGTACACACTCCACTGTACACACTCCCCCGTACACACTCCCCCGTACACACTCTACTGTACACACTCCCCCGTACACACTCCCCCGTACACACTCCCCCGTACACACTCCACCGTACACACTCCACCGTACACACTCCCCCGTACACACTCCCCCGTACACACTCCCCTGTACACACTCCCCCGTACACACTCCACCGTACACACTCCCCCGTACACACTCCACCGTACACACTCCACTGTACACACTCCACCGTACACACTCCACCGTACACACTCCACCGTACACACACCCCCGTACACACTCTACCGTACACACTCCACTGTACACACTCCCCCTTACACACTCTACCGTACACTCTCCCCTGTACACACTCCACCGTACACACTCTACTGTACACACTCCCCCGTACACACTCCCCCGTACACACTCCACTGTACACACTCCCCCGTACACACTCCCCCGTACACACTCCCCTGTACACACTCCACTGTACACACTCCCCTGTACACACTCCCCCGTACACACTCCCCCGTACACACTCCACTGTACACACTCTACCGTACACACTCTACCGTACACACTCCACTGTACACACTCCCCTGTACACACTCCACTGTACACACTCCCCCGTACACACTCCCCTGTACACACTCCACTGTACACACTCCACTGTACACACTCCCCCGTACACACTCCACTGTACACACTCTACCGTACACACTCTACCGTACACACTCCACTGTACACACTCCCCTGTACACACTCCACTGTACACACTCCACTGTACACACTCCCCCGTACACACTCCCCTGTACACACTCCACTGTACACACTCCACTGTACACACTCCCCCGTACACACTCCACTGTACACACTCCACTGTACACACTCCCCCGTACACACTCCCCTGTACACACTCCACTGTACACACTCCCCCGTACACACTCCCCTGTACACACTCCCCTGTATACACTCCCCCGTACACACTCCACTGTACACACTGCAGTGTCAACACAGCGACAGGCAAAAGGCTTGCTTTTTATTTCAATGCCAGTTCCATTTTTCCTCTGTTCTGGTGATGGTCCAGTGTTGCACATTGTCTGGGGTTTTGACGCCTTCCAATTTGCAGCCTCCCAGCACGCTTCTTACTCGGGTAATGCGCTCGACATGCACGGGTGCAATACGACGTTCTTGGGACACCAGACAATGGCGATGATGTTTTCTCTTGTGGTCAGCTGGATGTGTGTTTATAGGCCACGCCGCTGGCTTCAAACTAGACTTATTCTTCTAAACAGAGACTTCAAGCTGCCACACAAGCTGACGACAAATCCCCAGCTCGTTGACACCGACTGGACGTGGTACAGATGGTTTCTGGCTTTGTGTGTACTCAAAGCGGGATTAGCAAACATTTTACTCTCAACAGTCACATGATGGACTTAATACATATGTGCTGGATTGAATAAACACTCTAAATCATTGTTCATCCTGCAGGCAGCCACTGTGGCTCATGCAAATAACTGATGAGCTCGTGCGATGGCGCAGATGAGAAATAATCCACATGAATATGAGCAACCAAAGTAAACCCAAAGTAGGACCTGGAAAACTGCAAAAGATGACGAAAGGGGGGTTGAAAAGGTAAGAAGGGCAAAGAGACCACCGCTTATGTGGAGGACATTTCACTGCTACTGAGGTGTGCATCAGAGAAATCCAAGCGAGCTAGCGAGGGACAACTGTATCCCTCCCCCGGCTTGGAAAAAGGGTCTTAAGGTCAGGCAACAAAAACAACAAAAGAGCTTTGATGCTAATTTTATGATTTTAAAAAATGATTCATTTTGTTTAAAACGCCTTTTTGCCTGTGATTGTTGAAATACTTTTAAGTCCCAATTTTCGGATGATAAAAAAAATAACTGAATTTAGTGAGGAAACGGACAGAAAAACATTGATTTATAACAATAAAGTCAAAAATACTTATGATTGAGATTTAAAAATGCATAAATTCACACCAACTAAGTTGAGATTGTAAAAGAAAAAAGATAATAGGCTACAAAAAAATCCTAATTTTACAATTTTGTGTCCAACCAACATCTTGTGGAATAACATGCCTTCAAAGGTCATTAGAGGTTAAACTTATCAACTGTTATCTTCAGTATTAATCCTAGCCCCCTCACTCCCTACCCCCAGGCATGTCTTGACAGCACCAAAGATGTTTTTTTCCGTTCTATTTCACAGCCAACACTGTCGAGTACACAACTAGTGTACTTACGCTAACTGGTACATAGCGACCAAACGTACTCTCAGTTACACTTTTTAGGCACCTGCAAGGGGCGAGTCGTTTTACTTTATTCTTGTTTGATTGACTTTTATTGGCCACTCGCCTGTATAGTTAATAGTAGGTCGTTAGTAGATCATTCAAGAAAACATTAGCTCGTGCTATTGTGTGTCTTTGTGTGTCTTTGTGTGTCAGTGACGGAGTTTGTTGGATTTAAACAAGGCAGCGTATCTAAATGGAGAAAAGACAGAATTTCCACCCCGTGTTTTGCGAGGAGGACTGGACTCACGTTGGCCAACTGAATGTCCACCAATCTTTTATAGCGTGCCGTGTGTGTAAAGCATCATCATTCACAATGACTCCTCAAAGCTTTAACAACGCTTCCAAGGCAACCGGGAAAACACTCACGCTAACACATATGCACCTTTCAACCTGCTGGTGGAAGCTAAAAAAACACCAAAGATTCCCTCAACAGGGGATCCATATATTGAAAAGACATCCATTTTGTCCGAAGCGGCTCAGTTTTGCCATTACAGCTTCCCTCCGGCCTCAGATGGTACGCTCCACTGCTAAATGTAAATAAACCTGACCTCACAGCTATACGTGCACCGCCATCGTGTCATCTTCCGCTTGGATCACAAGACTCACGCTGCTGCCAGTCAGCGCTGCGGAAGATGGATGGGAGATTAGCAGGTTCCTCTCCTCTTCCCGACAAAGCCCAGTTACACTTGGAGGCCACTTCATGCAGCCGTCAGAGAGATGCAGGACAGCTAACACCCGAGGGCAGCCAGGGGACACAAAGCATCTGGACCTGTGTGTGTGTGTGTGTGTGTGTGTGTGTAGACATCTTGCCAAACAGTATCTATCCTCTGTAGTCGTAAATCTTAACTCAAGTCCCATTTTGGTGGGGAGGGGGACGTCAATGAAAGCACGAGTCTGAACCTCGCTGATCACAACTTGGAAATATCAGAAGAAAAACAAAAAGGAGGGAAGAAAGACTCCCATGTGTGTGGTGCGCCACACGTGCACCCCACACATTGGTACATCCTCCACGCGTGTCCAGATCCTACTCCTTCGTGGTCACCACAGCTCCGTTATCCACCAACGGCCACAACCCGAAGGTAGCGGCTGAGCTCCCTCTTCACCACGAAGGACCCATGCAGAGTCAATCTCGCCTTCCATTGAACTGAGTACTTAAACTCACCCCCGACCCGGAGATGGCACACCACCCTTTTTCGGGCGAGAACCACGGACTCTACTAAGGAAAATCCCAGATCGGCACCTAAATTGGAAGTGTCCTTCAAACGGACAGGCGGTTCATGACTTGGAAAAATATGCAGACAATCTGTTCAACTCCTCAGGATCACGACAAGAGAAGGGAGGAAATGAAGTCACATCAGCTCAGGCGTCTGTCATGAAGATCTGGGAAAAACATTTCCAGACAGAAAAAAGTGCTAATGAAAGTGAAGGCAGCTGCAGTGCAGACGAGAGGGAAGTGGACGTCAAGCCTGATCAGATGCTTATGGATCGCTTTCATATCCTCCGCCAATGATCACTCCATCTGCTACTGTCATCCACCTGCCCTCCCCCTTCCTCAGGTATTTCACATTTGGACATCCGACAGGCAGCATGCGCATTTGTGTCACGCGCAGGGAATGTTGCTTCACCCACCAGGACGACTATCAGGTGACCGTGTGCACATGTGGGAACAATCACAGCCCCTGGATCTCTCTCGCTTTGACTTCCATGTAGATGTGTATTAGCTTGTGGGGGGTGGGGGGTGTTTGGTCTTCAAGGCAGCAGGGAAGAGATGGATTCACCAGCGGTGGACAACGAAGAATTTGTTAGCTTGCTTTTTTGTGGATGTGTTGTCTGCCAACAGTTACTACTACTACTACAACAGCTACTGATGCTGGCAAGGTGGTCAAACTCTACTCAACTTGTCCTTTCCCTGGAACTTTCCTTGTCTCGCTGTCCTCTTTATCCTTTCCTTGTCTCGCTGTCCTCTTAATCCTTTTCTCGTCACACTGTCCTCTATATCCTTTTCTCGTCTCGCTGTCCTCTTTATCCTTTTTTCATCTCGCTGTCCTCTATATCCTTTTCTTGTCTCGCCGTGCTTTTTATCCTTTCCCCGTAACTCCCACTCGTTTCAACAAGGACGTCAAAATGATGATGATAAAGTGAAATTATTGCAAGTCTGAATTTTGTGAGGAAAAATATTCAGAGAAAATGAAAGTCATAATTGCACAAGAAAATAAGTTGGAAATTTTACAAGGAAAAAGTCACAACATTACGAGACAAGTCCTAATTTTGCAAGACAAAATGGAATTTCATGGAGGAAAATGTCATAATACTACAAGAAAAAATATATCATTTGAACAATAGATTCATAATCTTCCACAAAAAAACCACTGGAATTGTTATGTATCACGAGGAAAAAGAGATTCATCATTTCATAACACTAATGTCATTTTACAAGAAACACAATCCTAATTTGACACCAGTGTTGTTTAATGACAACATCAAAGTGGAATCGTTGGTTTTGTGTCATCCAGCGACGGCACCAACGAGCTTCTTGACACAAGCGTGCACTCGCTTGTTATTCTTCTTTTATTGTTGTTTATTTGGGATTTTTTTCATGAAAAGATGGGTTCCCCGGCTACAACCACAGTCAGCATAGCAAGAAGACGTGTTCTTTTGGGTCAGTGGTACCGGTGTCGTCACTTGCAGCTGCAGTCACTCATCTCTTCAACCTGCTTCTCATTTCCTCGCCGCACCATCCATCATTCCGCTCGCCGCTTAGAATTTTCCCTCCTCTAATAAGGAACTGTTGCCTCGAAGCTTTCTTCAAACCCCAAAAACGAGCCTCATCTCAGTGTTTTCATCCTTCGCCGATCAGCCTTTGCGCTCTTTGCATTTGGGGCCGTCCCGTCCTGTCTTCATGGACCATTAAAGGTTTTGTTCCAGTTGATAATCATAGCTGCGTATCAGCACACAGACGTCTGGCAACGGGACAGGAGAGGGCCCATGCTTTCATTTCCTTTGCTGCCTGAAGTCCCCTTTTCTTGCTAAATTGGAAGCATTTCACGTCAGTCATTTCTCCACAGTCTGAACGTGCTCATGTCCTAAAATGAGCGTTAAAGCGGAGGTCATGACAACACACCTCGGCTGTGAGAAGACACGGCAACGTGCTGCTCGCTGTGCGCTCGGGTTTCCGCTCCGTTCAAGTTTTACACGAAAGCACCGACATACTTACTGTACTGCAGCAAAACCTCCTCATTGCCTTCAGCAGAGGGCCTGCTACTAGCGTTAGTTCCCACATGCCTGGCACGCCGTCAGCTAAGTGACGCGAGCGCACCTACGGACCAGGTCGACGGCGCAGACGCCAGACGAGCGCTGACGCCTTAGGGGAGGTGTCGTGCTACGCGGACTCCTGGTTAAACATAGACTCCAGACAGAATGAGATATCCAGGAGACGTTTTTTTCTTGCCTTTTTCATCTACAGAACCAAATGAGGGGGGTGTCTTGGCAGAGGGAGAGACGGAGCTGCAATTTTCCTAATTTACTGAATAACGACGTGTTCTCTCGAGCACGACGGGTTTTAGAAGTGGTAGTTTTTAAATTCCGACGCCTGCGACAGAAAGTCTGGCCACTGCCGCGCTGTTGGTTCTGGTCGCCGCTGTTCCGTTGAAGTCGTGTAGGCTTCTGTAGCGAGTCTTTCCGACCCTCCAGCTGTGAATCTCTGCTCTAAACTAACGACGAATAAAGAGCATTTTCCAAAAACAGAATGCTAACATTGAAGAAATTAGCCAGTGTGCCTCAGTGAACGTGTGGCCCGGGCACAGTGTAAAAATACAATTCAACAACAAAATGAAATACTTGCAAAAATGTGAAAATCTGCAGTCATTTTACATTAGGAAAGTCCAATTTTAAAAGTTGAAATATTAAAAGATTTTTTTTTTTTTTTTACAGTTATGAAAGTTGGAAGATTAGGTTGGGGAAAAAGTCATAAAACTATGGGATAAAGTCCAAATATTAAGAGAAGAACATTTACAAGAAGAAATAGCTGTTTTCAAAAATGGAATAACATCAAAAAACATTAAGAGAAAAAAGTTGTATTCTAACAGGAAACATAAGAAATATTACGTAATAGGAAAATATAAATATGAAAAATAAAGCCATTTTAGTGGCATACAGTTGAAACATTAAAGAAAAACATTTTTCTTTTAAAGTCATAATATTATGAGAAACAAACAAAACAAAGTAAAGCTGTCATTTTTGGAAAATTAGGTTGGGGAAAAAGTGATAATATTAGTCAAAATGTTATGACAATAATATTATGAAAAGAAAGTTGAAATTTAAAAACAAATGGAACAATTTTATAAGAATAAAGTCAAAATATTAAAATAATAAAGTCATATTCTAACAAGAAAAAAGTTAAACTCGTGGTATAACGAGGAAAAATCATTCATTTTTGTAGCATAGAGTAGCATAGTAGCAAAAGAAAAATGCTTATCAAACAAACAAAACACCATTTTTGGACAACTGGGTTGAGAAAAAGCTTATAATATTATGGAAATAAAGTCAAAATATCACCAAAACAACATTTCCAAGAAGAAAGTTAGAATAGATGGAAATAATAGGTGAAAAAAACAACAACAAATGAAAAAAAATGTATATTAAGATAAAAAAGTTCTATCTTCATCAAGTTGAAATATTGAAATATTAAAGAAAAAACGTGTTTTTTTAACTAATACTATTATGACAAACAAAACAAAATGAAGTTGTCATATCTGGAAAACTGAGTTGGGGGAAAAGTCCAAAATGTTATGGGAATAAAGTCATAACACCACAAGAAGAAAATGTACAAAGATTATTGAAGAAGGATGTTGAAATGTTTGGAAAATTAAAAAAAGAAACAACAGCAAAGATCGGAAAAAAGAGCAGAGAGTGAAGTTGATACTAATAATATGCTTTTTCACCTCAAGTGCTGCAAAATATCAAAGTGGCAAAGTTTTGACTATGTGGCCCTCGCTGGAAAGATAGGGAAGGGGGTGTCCTCACTTTTGGGTTCCATGTGTGCGTTTTAGTTGGGATGGACCAAAACCGAGTTTAACTCTCCAGGATCTGAAGTGGCCTGGGGCACTCATTATTCAAGCACGCCGCTAAATGAGGCGTGTGGCCTCTTGGGGCTGTGGTCACCCCCCCCGCAGTGGGCGGACAGAAGAAGTCGGCACCAACTAGCCAAGGCCTGAAGAGAACACCAAACGCAGCGGGCTGCCTCCTAGAAACCCACCAGATGAGGTCTGCGGTGCATTTTTAATCATCTGGGAGTTTTTGATGGTTATTGCGCTTCAGGCGCTTAGCGGCACGTGACGGTGCTTTAAAACCAAACAGCAGACTTGTGGGGGGGGGCACAGTGGGAGGAATCCTGACGACACCTGGAGCTGATGAGAATCTGAACCGAACAAAGACGTGATTCTTTTGGGGTTAATCATGCCCACACCAGGCCCCTCCATCCCTGCCTGGCCAACAAGCCCTCGCATGCTTATTTTTCAGAGCTGGGACCAATACAGTTGGCGGGCCCTCCCTGAAACCACATCATAGATGCTTCACATCTTCAAAGTTCCCCCACAGCCTCGTGCGACTGATGACACTTACACGCACATGTGCACAGTGTCGTGTCCATGTCAGCGTTGGAGCCTCGAACGCTGCATTCAGGCTCTTCATTTAATGTTTATCTAGCGGCTCCTAGCATGGTAGCCTACAACACGGCCGCTTGATTGAGTGCCTCATCAACGGTTTCCTGAAAGTGGGGGGGGTTTCCTCATTGAAAAACCGCCGATTAGAGCTTCAGTGTTTACCTTTGCAAGATTCCCTTCAACGTAAACTCGGCCAACCAAAGCACTTGTCCACACAGCGCCATGCAGGGTTGGATTGTTTCTCCCTTAATAATAAAAGGTTTGTGCTCAGTTGTGTCGTCATGGAATAATATTCACATTCGTTTGATGATCTGAAACATTTTGGTGTGAGAAACACGCAAAAAGATAAGAAATCAGGAAGGGGGCAAACACCACCCTACGCACCCTCAATGCAGGTACGCACACCTGCGTCCCATCTTCATACCCCAACGACGACTGCAGCTGCACGAGTGTATAACCTCTCCGGCAAAATATTTTGCTGAAGTTGTCTAAACTCCATCTTTCAATGCGTGTGAGCAGCATTCACTGCGACTGCTTCTTTTTTAAACCAGACACGCCGATTTCCACTGTCCTGTTTTTACTTTTAAAATACAGTAGTGCCTTGGTTAGCATCATCAATCCCTTCCACAAGGTCCAACTCATCCAATTCACCCCCTCCACCCCCCACAAAACCATCAATGAACTAAACAACACAAAATAAACACATTATTCTACTGCAACCACAAAAATGTCAAAAATATGTCCAACTAAATATCAACGTAATGTCAACGTACATGACAGCAAGGAGGAAGTGAGAGAGCGTGGGGGAGTGTAGCATGCGGAAGGTTACGCAATGTAGGGACATTTGAACACATGCACACACATAGCTCAGTTCCAAATGTGAAAGCTGTAAATAGTCCATGACGTGTTCATGTCTCACATAAGGATTGCGCATGATGGGCAACATTTTTTTTTTTTTTTAAGTGCCCTTTTTTCCTTCAAGGGCTTCAAAAAACAGGACACTGACTTCATTCAGTTGTTGCCTGAAGCCGCTCGCCTCACCCAAACCACAACGTGTCACACATCCAGGATGCGATGCACGTAACGCTCCATCGCCACATCACATTCAGTCTTCCTCTAATACCTCTAATACCCCCCCACAGCTACGACCTCTCAATGACTTTCACGTGAGATGTTTGCGCCATGCAAATGTGTGTTGAAAATGAGTGTCGTGACTCATTGCCTTTCCATGACTGAGGATTAGAAAATGAAGCAGGTCATTAGTTAGTGGGATGATCTCATGTTATTGACTGTATGAATCACTCCCACTGTTGCATCTGCAAGGGATTGCTTCACATGTAAGTGGGGTGAACCGTCACACTGGTGAGTCGTCCCTTCAAGTATGCGGCTGAGGGAAAGAGCAAAGCACGGCGGGTCTCTGTTACCAGGTGTCCCCCACATGTGCGCCAGGCCTGAATGAGGTAGGAAGTTGCCAGCTCGCTAATGAGGCGACACACACACCTCTCCTGCGCGGCCTCCACCATCATGGCTTCTTGCAAACATCAGCGTTCCACCTCAGACCCAACCCATCTGTCGCACTTCCCGCTCGCACCTTTTCACTGCAAATCCAGGTGCTGAAGTGATAAAGTGGGCCACAAGCGTCACGGAAAGACCTTCACCGACTTGTCTCCTGCCTCCGATCGCCTGAACGGGGTCAGCCCGCCCGGCAACATTTTGGTAATGCAACAGGATGTGTTTCTGAGAACGGGATTGGTTGACAATATTCAGTGTGATCTCTCTGGAATTCACGCCATCAAACATCAAAACTGCACAGTTTTTCATTTGGTAGTTTTAGTTTTTAAAAACTATGCAACGCAAAAATGCCCTACAGGAGGTCCTCGGTTTACCAACACACTCTGTTCCAGGTGTGTCCAAGGTGTGGCCTGCGAGCTGCCATTTATTTATTTATTGGATTCTGAAAGTAGACTTTAAGAAAACGTTTTAAAAAGTCAGAATTTGACTCGAATAACACGATAACATGATGAGGAAAAGTACCATTTTAGTAGTAACGTCACAAGCTCGGACACATTAGGAATTAAAGATGAGTGTAATGCTCGCGTCTCGCTTCTAGAGGATGGCACAAACACGTTCAACCACCTTGTTATTCTTGGCCCGCTACAAGTAAAACCACGGTGCTTTTCCTTGGCCTCGCCCACGCACTCCGTCATGCAGTCCAAACCCACTCTAGCTTGTGGTCCTCAACAAAGGCTCACATTGGACCCTGAGTGCAGCAAACTATTCCCTTTTCCCCCGTCTCGCTCTCCTTCTCTGGCCTACCAGCAACCGCAGATCGACAGCTCGATGGCCAGCGCACCAAAACTATGAGGGGTATTTTCAGGACTGTAATTTAGCAATGCATGCTATGCACGCGTTCATGAAGAATCAAACACTCAGCAAAAGTGGACGCTCGGAAGATGCGATAACAAAGTGAGGGAGGGCAGACAACGCAGAAACGGCAACAATGCGGAATGAGATCGGGAGCTTGGTGAACTTGCTTACTGCTAACTTGCCTGTTGGACCCGCTGGCTTGTTTTGTTATTTTATTTTTACGTTACCTGGGAGCCTATTCAGCCTCCCAGGCACGTTATGCTGTGGTGTCCATGTGTTAAGCTAACATGTAGCATTGTAGGGAAATTTTAACACATGCACACACACGGTTTAGTTCCAAATGTGAAAACTGTAAACAGTTCATGGTATTATATTTGTAAGTAAATTGTTATTTTGATGTAAAACAACCCCTTTTTGTGTTGTTTATGCTGGTATAGTTGTTTAGATCTTTGAGTTGTTCTACTGCTGATTACTACAGAACACATAAAGGTAAAAACAAATGGTTTTTCCTGATGAAAGACGGGAGTCTGGTCTGTCTTTTGGTAGGTTCCATGATTAATTAGCCATACAACACAATATTCTGTGTGCCGTGAAAGATCAGTCCAACTCGTCTAAAATGGCCGCTACTGAAGGGGTTGTCTTTTGGGATTTCATGAGTTAAAATGTCTGTTGTGTCTCTTAAATTTTGCTAAATAAATTTGTCAATAAATGCGACTTCTAGTCCAGTGTGAGTTTTTATGTATTTTTTCCTCTTCGTGATGCATTTTTTTGACCGATGCAACTTATATTGCAAAAATAGGGTACCGTGTTGTTGCTAAAAACCATCTTTAGCTTTGCCTGGAATCATTTTTGATACAAAATCCTCCTGAAAGTGTCTCAGGCATTTTCCCAACCGGCTCCATGTTGCCAAATCTTGACTCCAAGTTGACCTATTACTGTATTTGTTTCAATTTTTAATAATGAGTTAATGTCGTTGGCAGTGGACCCAGGTCCAATCTATCTCTACGAGGAAGCTAAAGAACCTTCTTTTACTGCATTTATTTGTCGGTTGCTGGTAATATCTGTCTCGTTATGGCCTCAACGCTCTCCATGGCTGTCGTTGTTGTTGTCGGTCATAACGAAGCAGCACCGGGGTGGATTGGATCATCTCAAATTCAATCTATCAGTCTCTCAGTTGTGGGACAAAGCAAAAAGTCTTGCAGCGACCTCAATGCACCCACGCTCTTACACATCGCCCTGATTACAGACGCAGTATGCGCTCCTCCTCCTGTCCAAGACCTTAATTACCCGCCACAGTCTTATTTCCTATAAATACAGCAGAGCGGGGCCATAATTACAGCCTATATTTACCCCACCTGGCTGCGGGAGAGCCGGGACATCCACTATTTCATTATATTACCATTGGGGGACCCGGGACACCACAAATGAAGGAGCTGGCTCTTATGTACGGACGCCTCCTTATTAGCAGTAAATAGAAATATGCTTTGAGAGAATAAATATTCATGCTGGTCAGCAGGCCGTCCATAAAACTAAGATGTGGGCTTCTCATGATGTCTAAATATAAAGTACCGGTACTAGCCGCTCCACTTCTGGAGCGTGAACGTGACAAATATCCACAAGGACAAGAAGCTATTTGTCCAAAGACATTTCCCTACCATCCAAAATCAAAAACATTTAGAAAAACAAGCCGTGAAGGTATGTGGTGTGTGTACTGTATGCCTGCCAGGTTTGGCTAATTAGGGGAGGGTAAACAGTGAATTTTCACAATAAAACGTGTCACTGCATGTACAATTATGACATACGGTCGTCCCTCGTTTATGCCGCTCAATTATACCGCATAGTAGGACTCACTAGTAAGAAATGGAATATTTTCATAGTTAGAGCAAAAAAAAAAAAATCTGTTTGAAACCTTCTAAATACATTTTTAACATTCATAGAGCCCTCTAGGCATGAAATAACCCATAGTCATCTTTTACACTCTTATTACCAAGACAGCATAACATAGTAAGAGACAAGACATCTTAGAAATCAAAGCAAAGAAAACCTGTTTATGACATTCTAAATACATTTTTTAACATGATTAGAGCCCTCTAGGCATGAAATAACACCCCTATAGTCACCTTGACACTCCTATTCCTAAATCAGTGACTGGGAGGAGGGAGTGAGGATCCAACCGCCAACCTTCCTGTTTAAACTTGCTACTTGTAAATGTTCTTCTTGTCATTTTGACTTTATTCCACAATATTTTGGCTTTATTCCCGTAACTTTTACTGCCAATTTACCAACATAATAAAACCATATATATTTTTTATAATTACTAATAAAGTTGAATTGAATACCACTTTTTTTCTCTGAATATTTTATGCTCATCACTTTTTCTGCTCATTATCCAAAACAATCATAATTATAATAATTAATAATAAAAAAGTGAATGCAACTTTTTTCTGTGAATATTTTGTTCTGCTGGTTTTTCCATTTTTGCTGCTGTTTTTTTTAGTGTTGTTGTTCAGTTCTATTATTAGAATGTGTCCCTGTGGGGGGGTGTGAATTATGTTCTGTACTCTCAGCATGAATGTGTCATTGCATGCTTGGCTTGTTGTTGATGAATGTGTACAAATCTACCTGGGATATTTACTTGAAAGCCTCCAAATGACTTGGACAAGCTCTCATGTTACCGTTAGATTTGGGTTCACGCCATAAAGTGAGTGGAAATGGTTGCTTTTCCACCCTGTTACAGCAGACGTGGTGCTAATAGGAAGTGGTTTAGCCTCTCCCGTTGTCCAGAAAGAGCAAATCCCCCGTCTGACTCGGACATTTCTGCTTTCAGGCGGCTCCTGAATGAAGCTGACACCTGACTAAGCAGGGGGAGCAGACCAAATAAGGAATACCGAGCCTCCAAAGCGTTTGATTTGGGCTGAGGCCATGTGGACGCTGTGTGTGCTGACTCAGGCCGCCTCACACGCTCCCTTATTCGGTCCCCCCCGAGTGGGAGGTAAAGACGTCCATTTAGAAGTCGTCAGGTTTCGCTCCACAAGACTGGAAAGCCACATTTCCACCAAGCGAGTGCTCGCCACAGCACGGTTTCAATGTCAATCCTGGAGGTCAGATGGCGACCGGTGCGTCCACCGTGCTCGTATGACCCACCCACCCACCCATCCATTCATCAAAAGTTACAATATGAATGTGTAGTTTTGCGTGGGACGGGTGGAGGTTCTCACCTGAACTGCTTTGAGCTGAGCTCTGGGGTCAAAAACACGCAGCATCTTGTCCTGGAGCAGTGAAAAGAAAGGAAAAGAGGCTGTAGTGCATGAAGGAATACTACAGGTTGTCATTTGCATCATGCACATGCAGCCATCCCTCATTTACAGCCCAACCGTGATGAGTCCATTTCTGCAAAGTAGGATTCCTCTTCAGAAATTAAATATTTTTATGGTTAGAGAATAGAAAACCTGTTTACCACCTTCTAAATACGCTCTTTAACGTTATTAGAGCCCTCTAGACATGAAATAACACCCCTATAGTCAACCTTAGAGCCCTATTACCCAATATAGTAGACATAATAAGACGTATAAGACATAGAAAACCCGTTAACAACCTTCAAAATACTTTAACATTATTAGAGCCCTCTAGACATAAAATAACACCCCTATACTCACCTTTACACTCCTATTACCCAACATAATATGCGTAAGAGAAAGTAAGACATAAATAAGACATCATATAGTCTCACACGTTAGCATCGGGAGAGTTAATTTGTCTTTTGTTACTGGCTCTAATCTCAGGTTTCCCGAGCTATATCATTTTAGGAACCGCATTGAACATGACTTTCGACACAACATACATTAATTTATTGCTGCAAACATTAAAAAAAAACATCTCAAATCAATCAAAATTAAGAAAATACTGTATCAGCCCAAATATAAGACGCTTTTCCCCAAACTACAGCATCTTAAAAACCAGTTAACTGCTTCCAGACCCGATGGTGATATGTACATTTCTGCAAAGTAGGACTACTTCTTTATACATGGATTATCTTGGTAGTTACAGCATACAAAAACTGATTCCAACCTTCTAAATCTTGCTTTTTAACATGATTAAAGCCCTCTAGATGTGAAATAACACCCCTATAGTCACCTTTACACTCCTATTACCCAATATAGTAGAAATAAGAGAAAATGAGAGCTATTTATCAATGGAAGCATAGAAAATCCTGTTTATGACATTCTAAAGACAGCTTTTGACATTAGAGCACTCTAGACATGAAATAACACCCCTATAGTCTCCTTGACACTCCTATTACCCAACATAGTATACATAATAAGAGAAAATAAGACATAATATAGACTCACAGTACTTCCTGTGGTGTGTACTGTACTTCCTGTGGTGGCTATTGCGCAACATGACTGACACCTAGTGACCAGTGTAGAACACTACATCATCACAACGTCCTTTAATGGGTTTCATATTTGTATCCGACTTCATTTAGATATGTTTATGCTTGAAAATGCTTCATGAAATATGCTTTTTTTTGGTTGTACTCCTAGCAGGCCATATTCAACCACGACACAGCAGGATTTATCATTCCAATATGAAGCGCCCTCCTCCGCCCTAGGATGTCTCACGCTCGTGTCTCTTGGTTATCACGACAATCCGTCTAATTCATTCTTGTGACCTCCGCACAACCCCCCCGCCCCAAACACATTCGGCGTCAATCAGCGCAGCCAATCAGAGGGGATCGCGCATGATTGGGAGGAAGTGCACCCTAATGAAGTCAGGCTGTGCCCGGGCCGACACAGAAACTTTGAGGTCGCTCTGCGTGGCGCTTTGACACACGGTTGATACACGCCGACATTTCCCCGTTTTCTATGTGATGTCTTTCATCGCTGATGAATCTACCGCTGTCTGAATTCATGCAGGATTCATTCGCAAAGAGAGAACGCGTCTCAACAAACTTAGAGTGTGTGTGCATGCCTGTTTGTGTGTGTGTGTGTGTGTGTAGCAAGGCCACCCACAGACACTGACGCCCCGAGGCTGTGTCTTTTTTTGGTGACCTCTCCCTGAACTATACACACATTTTCTTTTCCAAATAGGATTAGCCAAGTTCCTTGTGTTTGTTTACTGCAGTGCACAGCACCAGCCATTTATTAAGGGTAAGGTACTTACTGCACGTATGTTTTTGTGCTTATATTTGCAACGCTTCACTCAGTTGCAGCGTCTCCTTCAGCTCTGTGGCCAAGCACAGCTTTACAGATGCCCAGCAAATGCACGTGTTTTCTTTGACACTTGAGGAACACTGACTTCCCACCCAGCAGAGGGCATTTTGGTTTGGAATATTTAAGTTCTGTCACGTAAGAAGTCCTTAAAAGCCAAGTCCTTACTTTATGCGCGTGTTTTTTTACTGCGCAGCTTTTCATCCCGTGACTGAAACAGCTGCACCAAAGTGACCACCAGGACATGTTTGATCTGGATTGACGTGTAAAAGTAAAAAGCGAAGCGTTGGATTCTCCAACCTTCCCGTCGCCTCCTTGGGGGGCGTAACCGTGGGAGACTGGAGGCTGGCGTCTAAAGTGTGTTTGAGGAGCAAAGAGAGCGCCTGTGCTTGAAGATTCTCATCATTTGTGCGTGTTTGCATCCCAGTCATACTTGTGTGTGTGTGTGTGTGTGTGTGTGTGTGTGTGTGTGTGTGTGTGTGTGTGTGTGTGTGTGTGTGTGTGTTGTGTGTGCGTGCGTGTGGCGGAGAAGTGAACGAAACTCATTAAGAGCAGCTTGTGAACCAGACCCCGTCACTCTGATTAAACAGCTGCTGCTTCTGCACACATACATACAAACATACACATTCTGCTCCCTTAGCGCCCCCCATCTGTGCATTTATGAGCTGGGGGGCGGGGGGTGTGGATTATTGTCATTGGCTTTAGTGAGTGTTTGCTTGGCGGACACATCTGGAAGCGACAGGACCCTCAAGGGAGTGTTTACGAGACAAAACCTCCTCAATCGCTTCCATTTCAGCTTCTATGGTTATCGTCACACTTTCCTCTGGCGCACTTCTCTTGCAGCATCACCAAAAAATACAAAAATGTAAGAAAAAGCACTTGCTGAATCTTGAAATCTGCTGGCGTCTCCTGTGACGCATCCAACTCCACGTCCTGGTGGACTCTTCAGGCATATTTCAAACTCCAATTTTCAGCACTTTTCAGGGCGTATGAGCCCGTAGGCACGCGTGTCAAACGTTTTCCCAGCGAGGGCCACATAGTGAAAAAGGAAAGATGCCACTTTGCCACTCTTATTATTTTGTAAAGCAGCACGTGAAGGTACGCTAACAAGTCAAAGATAAAAACGTATCTCAGCTTTTACCAATTCTGCTTTGAATGACTTTCTTCTCTCAGCATTTCCACTTTATTTTTATTCAACTACAGCTGCTTTTGCATTTATGCTGTTGGTTTGCCTTTTTTCCCCAACTATTTCAACTTTGTCTTAATTTCCAATTTCTTTGTTTCAAGTATAACTTTATTCCTACAATATTCCGACTTTATTTGCATAATATTATGACTTTATTCCCGTAATATTATGACTTTATTCCAGTAATATTACGACGTTATCATCATACAGAAAAAGGGTGGCGGACCTCATAGCTTGGTGTCGTGATAACAATCTCCTTCTCAATACAGATAAGACTAAAGAGATGATCATCGACCCAAGAACAAGGGAAAAGGAGCCGCATAGACCCCTGTTTATTGATGAGACTGAGGTGGAGAGGGTGAAAACCTTCAAGTTCCTTGGCACACACATCAGCGAGGACTTCACCTGGTCTCACAACACCCAACAAATTCTGAAGAAGTCCCAAAGGAGACTGTACTTCCTGAGAAGACTGACGAAATTTGGCATGTCCACCACAATCCTGAGTTGCTTCTACAGATGCACTATGGAAAGTGTCCTTACCGCCTCCATCACTGTTTGGTACGGTAACTGTACAACACGTGATAGGAAGGCACTCCAGCGGGTGATCAAGACCTCACAGAACATTGTTGGGGCAGCCCTCCCCTCACTGCAAGACATTTATAAAACTAGAGTCCTACGAAGAACACACAACCTCATCAAGGACAGCACACATCCACAACACTCATTATTCACACTCCTACCGTCAGGCAGACGCTACAGGAGTTTGAAGTCCAGGACCACAAGGCTGGCAAACAGCTTTTACCCACAGGCCATCAGGCTCCTCAACGAAGCACTCACACACGCCGCACGCAACACACGCACACACTCATAGCACGTTATTATTTATTTATTTATTTATTTGTATTAATGTCTCTTCTGTTGTTGTTGCTTAATTTATTGGTATATATGTTTATGTTTATGTTCTTATTTTTCTTGTGTTTTCTTTCTTTTCTTGGGAGAAAACCCTAACCCTAACCCCTAAGATTTTCATTGCATAGTATAACTGCTGTTTTACTATGCATATGACAATAAAACTCTCTTGAATCTTGAATCTCTTGAATTTTGAATCTTATTCTTGTAATATTTTGACTTTATTCCCGTAATATTATGACTTTATTCCAGTAATATTACGACATTATTCTTGTAATATTTTGACTTTATTCCTGTAATATTATGACTTTATTGCAGTAATATTACGTTATTCTTGTAATATTTTGACTTTATTCCCGTAATATTAGAACTTTTTGATAAAAATTACAACTTCATTTTGTTTTGTTTATTTCTCATAAGATTACCACTGTTCAAAAATAACGTATCCCTTCTTTAATATTTCAAGTCTATTACGACGTTGATCTCATAAAATTGCGACTTTTTTCTCTTAATATTTTGACTTCATACTTGTAAATATACAGCTGTTTTTATGCATTTCTGCTGTTGCTGTTTTTGTTTTAACTTTCCAACTATTTCAACTTCTGTCTTGTAAATTTTCTTCTCAAAATTCTGATTTTTTTCCATAAAAATGTGATTTTATTCCTATAATATTGTAACTTTTTTCCCCAACCTCATTTTCCAAAAAAAACCCAACTTTATTTTGTTTGTTTCTCATCATATCACCATTGTTAAAAAATAACATATTTTTCTTTAACATTTCAACTTTATGCTACTAAAACGACATTATTTTTCCTCATAAGATTACAACGGAATTCTCATTGCACCTTTCTTCACTTCATATTTTTATTATATGTATAAAATATTTATTTTTATTCTTTCTTTTTTTTTTCATTTCTGCCCGGCCCGCAAGCGCTGGCCGGCTTGGACCCGCTTGTGTGTAGCCCCCATTTGCTTTAATAAGCCAAATTGAAGAAACTGAAAAGAGCTTTTCGCGTTAAATGACACCAGAACCCAAGTGGGAGTGAACCTCTTTGGCCCCTCCAGCTCTGATCTTGACTCCTATTACACGCCCCCCTCCCGCCGCCTTCTATCAGGCTACGCTGAGGGTGATGGTGGGTTCTGGTGGCGCTGGTGAGGATGATTATCCTGTCTCGATTGGGACGTGACCCGTGACGGGCGCAGTAATTTGTCACGTGTCACAGCAAAGACAAACAAAGACGACGGCGCTGACAATCATACCTGTTAGGCAGGCACATGTGCTGCATTTAGGGCCATCAAGATGACGGGGCGTCACTAAATGACACATCTGGGCTGCCTTTCACGTCAATCACCACAGAAAGTCACTCCTTGTTTCCGGCGGTGCGTTCAAGAGCAGCGCTTCTCAAACTCTTTTACACCACGAATCACCTGAGGAATGTTTTCTTTTAAAAGTACGGCTTCCTGTTTTTTAAATATATATTCATGAAGAAATCATGTTGTTTTGTGGGTGAATACTCCCTATTATTAGTCAAGAAAGATGCAGATTTAAGATTTAATGAAGAGTACAAAGTCGTATTCTTGCATAAAAAAAGACACCATTTTACAAGAATAACGTCTTAATATTATGAGGAGAAGTGATGTCATTTTCGTAGAAGGAAGTTGAAATAATAAAGAAAAAAGGAGGTCATAATAAAAAACGTCGTAATATGATGAGAAACAAGCAAAACAAGGAATAAAGTGGTCATTAAGAAAAACAAGGAATAAAGTGGTCATTGTTGGGAAATTAGCTTTTTTTTTTTTAAAAGGCATAATATTATTCGAAACTAGCAAAAGAAACAAATAAAGTGGTAATTTTTGGAAAATGATGTTGCGGAAAGAGGTATAATGTTATGAGAAGAAATCAGAATATTACAGGAATAAAATCTGAATTCTGAGAGGAAGGTTTAAACAGTTGGAAATTTAAAAAAACAGCAGAAATGGGAAAAAACAGCTGTAATTTTAGGAGAATAAAGTGAAGATATTCAGAGGAAAAAGTCGTATTCTCATGTGAAAAAAAGTTGCAATTTTACAAGAGTAAACTGGTAATATTATAAGGAAAAATAATGTCATTTTAGTAGCATGAAGTCGAACTAAATGAAGCATTTCAAAGCATAAAAATGGCTAAATGAAGTCAAATACAAATGCAAGGCATTCAAAGACACGGTGTCATGATAAGTAGTATTCTACACTGGCCACCAGGTGTCAGTAATGTCACTGTAATGTTGGGTGAGACACACAAGCACCAGACTTGATGGCCAGAACAACAGGCTTTTATTGCAGGTTTGACTGCTCTCACAAAAGGCACTATAATCCCCAACACGGGCCCCTTTGTGGCTGTAACCCACAACAAGCAACGTTGGGTCCTGTCCGCCCCCCACTCAACTCCCCCAGTACCTAACGCCACGTTTTATGCTTGAAAACGCTTCATTTAGGCCAAAAACACGTCAAATGTGCATATTTATGGACGAATAATAGGCCGTATTTGACCACGACACAGCATGATTTATTCAAAAATAGATCTTAGAAAAACCGTGATTGGGTTAAGCTGCAAAATTTGAAGCGTGGAGTGAAAGCGTGGAAAAGACGTATCGATACGTTGTTGGAATCGGGCGTTGGGGTTTCTAAAAACAGAAATACGTCTTTGGTATTGAATGAGTTAATAATACCAGTAGAACTAACTAACTAACATTCCTTCCTAGTTGTTCAGTATTCATGGTTCCTGTATCATTATTTTGTATTAAATGAAGAATAAAATTGTTACCAACAACATTCCTTACCAACAATCCTCTGTTCTGATGAAGGGGGGTCTTTACCGTTGACTTTTTAAATACAGAACCCCCCCCCCAACCACACACACACACACACACACACACACCTCAACAAGTTTGACAGCTGAATGGCTGTGGATTACTGGCGACATCTAGTGGTTGATAACTGCAATGACAACTGGAGCGCACACCTCACCCCACCTGGGATGAGAAGCGGCACTGTAGAAACGATCTGGAGAGCTATAGATCTATAGACCACAGGAGAAGCGGCATAGAAAATGGATGGATGGATGAATAGATGACTTCCTGCGGCAATGGTCCCACAGGAAACAAACAAACACAGACCATCCGTTCCAGGGTCAAACTGTATAATAAACTGCAGAGTGACATTTTCACACTGCTGTAGGTCATAAAAATGTCCACTGATAATAGGCTCAGTTTTTTTACTTTATCATTGTCATTTGTCACGCAAGTTTAAAAAGTACTTACCTCACGAGTTTAGGCAACCGTCCATTTCATTTGTTTTGAGCTTGTTTTGAAACTGCTATGTTTGTTAGGATCGTCATTTTTGAGGGCCTTTGCATGCACGTCAGGTCCGACAGAAAAATTGGATATTTCAGGGGTCTCGAACACAACCCGCCGCTCCCCACCTCCCAAAATTCACTCAGTAGCGCCCCCTTTAAATCTTGAAAAAAAACACCCCTGCCACCAGTTTTATGGATCGCCACGAAAGTTGGTGGAAACTTCAATCGTGACAGGGCGCACGAAAAAGTCCAAAACAGACAGGAAGTCGGCCAATTTAAGTTCTGGCTGAGATTTTGGGATGAAAACCGGGGGGTTGTATTTCGACAAACTAGTTTTATTTAGCAAAACTTTTGTCCGTTTCTTTCTCTTTTGCAAAAGAAAATAAACTCATTATTTCTATTTTATTTCATTTAAAATGTAATTTAATTTGAACATTTTAATGTAAAAAAAACACTAATTACTAATATAGAATAATCATAAAAATACATAAATTATTTTTTTTAAATAAAAATAAAAATACACATCTGAAAGCATGAAAACCTTAAAACAAGCTACCTTCACTTTGAAGACAATGGACTCCACAAAAAGTCAAAGAAAAAGCAAAATGTGCAGTTATCTGAGGTTTTTGCGCCATTTAAGAGAAATATTTGCCATCTGCATGACTTCAATGGTTGGAAATTGACCAACTAATCAACCTTTGTCCAGATCCTCACCAAATGGCAGCGTTTCTTTTCTTAGCCCGTCCCCCAAACCTCCACAAAGTTTCACTCAGATTGGTTTAGTCCATTTTAAGCTAATTAACCAAACAAGAAAAATAGGGAAGATGAAGTGTGTTTGACCTTCTAAATACAATTTTAACACTATTAGAGCCCTCTAGACCTGAAATAACACCCCTACGGTCACATTTACACTCCTATTACCCAATATTGAGAAAGTAAGACATATAAGACATAGAAAACCTGTTTACCCACCTCTTAAATACACTTTTTAACATTATCAGAGTCCTCGAGGCATGAAATAGCACCCCTATGGTCACCTTTATGTTCTTATTACCCAATATAATAGACATAATAAGAGGAGATAAGACATATAAGACATAGAAAACCCACTTACCCACCTTTTAAATACACTTTTAACACTATTAGAGCCCTCTAGACATGAAATAACACCCCTATAGTCACCTTTACACTCTTACCCAATTACCCAATATGTGTGCATGTGTGTGTTGGCTGTCCTCACCTTGCACGTGGAAGCCAGCAGGGAGCCGTCCTGTTTCCAGCTCAGACTCTGCAGCTGGTCACTGTGCTCCTCCAGAACTGGAGACATCATTCAGAGGGTTGCAAGTAGGACAGGAAGAGAAACATTATAGACCATAGGCTGGTGTTAGATCAGGATAACAACACGTGAATGATTAGGACAGCAAAATAAAATGTAAAAAAGGCACAGGCCGTAGGTGAGCGCAGCGTAGCTTGTGTGGCTGCAATGAGCACAAGACAATGCAAGAAACTGCTGCATGGTAGCAAAGAGAGAGTTTACTGGTGTGGAAAGACGGACCAGCGGCGTGCAGCGGCAGCAACAGCAGGCAGGCCAGCTGTCATGGATGTGTGTGTGTGTGTGTGTGTGGGGGGGGGGGGGGGGGGGGGGGGGGGGGGGGGCTAGTCAGGGAGGTCAAGGACCCAAGTAGTGGCTAAATCCTGAAGCCAGTGTGGGTGGTGAGCTAGGAGGGTGGGTTGGAGTATTATTCAAATTTGTATTTCTTTCTTTCTTTTTACCTCTGCTGCTCCCGCACTTAAGAGCCACAGGGCTGCAAAACGTAGGCACCATCAGTCAACACAAAAGGACAAATACTTGTACAAACAATAGAGCGGAACCTCCAAAGCACCAGGCATGATGGACCATAGAAGGAGAAAAAGGTGATGTAAGAAAGGATCTGCTGCTTATCAACTCAACCATACCAGTAATTCAATGTCAGTTCCAGCAAAACACCACTAGGGCCCCCTTCCTGTTCCTGTCATTTCACAATACTTCCCTTCTCATCACACAGTAATCCCTCGTTTATAGCGGTTGACTGGTTCCAGACACCAGCGTGATAAGTACGATTCCTTATTTATAAATGGAATATTTCCATAGTTATAGATAGTTATACATGACCTGTTTGCCAGCTTCTAAATACACTTTTTAACATTAATAGAGCCCTCCAGACATGAAATAGCACGCCTATAGTCACCTTTACATTCCTCGTACCCAATAGAGTAGACATATTAAGAGAAAATAAGACATAAGACATTGAAAACCTGTTTATGACCTTCTCAATACTGTTTTAAACGTTAGAGCACTCTAGACATGAAATAACACCCCTATAATCACCTTTACACTCCAAGTAACCAATATAGAAGATATATTAAGAGAAAATAAGACATATAAGACACAGAAGACCTGTTTATGAGCTTGGAAGTGGCGAGGGATGACTGCACTTGCATGAAAGCGCTTCAAACGTCGCCTGTACCGTTCAGAACGGTTTGAGTATAACTGCCTTTACGTGATATCCTATGGGAAAACTACATTTGAAATGAGAACAACTCGGAAGTCAACCAGCATCAGAGAATGAGTCGTGTTCAACTCTGGAGGTTTTGCCGCATTCCCTTTCTGTATTGACACAGCAACTAAAAGACTGAAATGCAGTACACTTCTAGTGCACTTCCTGAATGGGTTACCATGGTGCACACAAACAACAGGCTATCCGCAGCGCCGGCGCCTACCAGCTAACGGTGCGTCCCGCCGGTTTGTGTCCCAAACGAGCGGGCCCTCGGTGGAGCCGACCGCCAGCAACCCGGATGAGGTCGGGTGGAAGAGCAGCGGCTCCAGCCTGCCCTGGCCGGGCTGAAGGGTGAGCTCCGGGTCTTTGGGCTGGTCCAGATCTGGATCGCATAAACGCCACAGCTTGACCTGGACAGGCAGGAGTGACAAGGTCATACATCACAATAAAAACACAACAACTGCACATCCACTCAGGGATAATAATAATAATGTATTCATTCATTACTATGTACCTTTACATGATTTACTTCATTACAATTTGTTTGATTATTTTTTGTATATATTTTTCATCTTTATTTTTCATTCATTACCATGTATTTTATTTTGTTGTTAGTTTTTATTATTTTTATAAAATAGATTTTCAAATACTTTTATTTTTCTGTGTATTCATTCATTACTACAGTATGTATTTATATTTTTTTTGTGTTTTACTATTAGTTTTCATTATTTTATGAAATAAATTTTTTATCTTTATATGGATCCACTTTCCAGTGCTGAGAAGGGCACACGATGCCACATCACACAGCCACAGCGGAGCAAGCTAACACTCTGCAGGGATGAGCTGGGTGGACGTTCTTGCAAAACGGCGGGGAAATGATTAGGTTTGGGTTTCTGCTTGATACTCGGGAGTTGCTGAAATGAAAGCTGGCCCATGATGGCGCACTTGCTGGCCTTCCGAGGTAACCGAGCGGCTGAGTCTCATCACGGCAGAGCAACACTCAGCAGATTCCAGCAAAAGTGGAGCACCTGCATGTGAGGATTCAACTCTGAAAGGAGGATCTTGTTTTCAAAAAGGTTGAAACATCAGGAATCTGCCGGGAACAACATAGCTGACGACAGATCGGAAGAACTTGGTGAGAAAGAGGATCTCACCGTTTCATCGGCGGAGCACGTTGCCAGAAGACACTCGTCAAACGGAGAAAAGTCCAAGTCAGTCACCAGATCTGACGGAGACATTCGTGACAGGTTTTATGGGTGAAGGTGTTTATTAGGAAAATCAATTACCAGAATGACAGCAGATCTGAGTGACGGTCCTCTGGCCATCTGCTGCCGGGTTCACTGACGACAGGCCCAGTATGCCGCCCCCTGCAGGCACATCGTTGCACTGTTCATACGCCACGCTTAGCCTTTCAGTGCACACTCATTCCCAAGGTACGGCATCTACATGTGCCAGAACTACCATTCATTTCTATGTGTAACTCTCTAGACCACAAATAAGCAATAAAAGAGATTTTTAATGAATTCATGTAATCATTTAGTCATTCATTTCATTTTATTAATTTTCATTCAATTGTATTTTACTTATATTATTTTTTACATATTATGTACTTTTTACTTATCAAATTAAAATTAATTGGATTGTAAAAATAATGTATTAAATAACAATCTAAAGAAAATGTTCGAATGAATGAATGAAATACATAAATACTTTATAGAGAAACTAAAAAAGTACCACTTATAATCTGTAGGTTTTTTTTGTTAAATTGGAGCCATTTATGAATGAACTTTTCCAAGGATGATGGCAAGAATCCTTACCGGCCTGCTCCGTATTAAAGGCCACCAGCGTGGAGCTCGCCTTGATGTGGCTCCCCTGGCAGGCGAAAGATCCGGCATGGATATTATCGATCCATCCCTGCATTGCAAGAGAACAGGGAGAAGCCATGAAATAAATCCTATACAGGTCAGACGATGCAGATTGTCATAAGTTAGTCAGTATCGTGCAACTTCCTATGCAAGAGCGCCACCCGTGGGCTACGGTGACGCATATATTTCTTAACACTTTTCAGACATGCACGGCGCAATGAAGGGGAACGAAAACAAGAGGAAGGAGTTAGCTGACACTTGGAAGTTCCTGTGGAGGAGGAAGTGGAAGCGCTCGCTGTGTTGCACAGCAGGGAGATCTTGAAAGCTTTCTTCGCATCATCGTGCTTTACATGTACCGGATATTAGCATATTCTACAAGGAATCAATGAACAATTAAACCCAATCTGCTGTTTCATTGCATATGGGAGCAATGGAGGTAAAACGGGGCGTGCCACTTGGCGGCACTACTTGGCAGGAAACAGCGCTGTTGAGTCAGTGGTGGGGTGCAGAAGAAGAGACGTTTGGAACAAAAGAATTCTTATTGTCAAAAAAAAAACATTTTAGAAATTGTAAAAAAAAAAAAAAAAAAAAATCTAAAAATAATTTGTAAAATAGCACACTTATATACAAATATTTTAATAATAATAAATATAATTAATAATATAGTATCTGTCTCATGCTTATTAATAATTGAACCCATAGTCTCTCAAGTAAATTTAGTCAAATGCTAGGATTCAAGATAACTTGACAAAGCCTTAAATGTCACAATGCTTGTGTTTGCTTGCACCAGAATACAGTGGCGGAGCTACACGGGGCACTGGCCACTCCCGGTCACTCCCCGCCCACCCCACTGGCCATCTAGACAGTTCAGGTATCAACTTATTGCCACCCCTATGTGAGTAATGATCTCACCTTGGCCACCCCAATGAAACATTTCTGGCTGCGCCACTGTCATAATATACACCATAGTGGACTATGTTGTGCGCCACAGTAGAATAAAGACTAGTTTCCTTTTTCATTTCCTATGCGTCCACATTCACGTGTCTCTTGACAGAACTGTTGGTTCTCTGAAATGTTGAATTCAATTGTTTGACATTTGCAGCGCAGAGCGCCACCTGGCTGTCTTGGATGGTGTGATGGTGCGCAGAGATTGGAGGAATGCACTGCCTCTCTTAACATTCCTGGGATTTTTACAGACAAGATTACATAATCCACACATGCTATGCAAGCAAGGCTGCCACCTGAAACGAATTAAGTGGTATCTCCATCAAACACAGCTGCAGATTTGCACGCTAAACGCATCACATGACATGAGGTTACGTGTTGTGCTCGTTAGCAGGCAGTTGGATTACTACAGAAATACTATATTATACAATGAATTTATTGAGATGATACACGGTGCCACTATAGTCACGGAAGTCACTGCAAAATCAGGTTAGCCTGCTTTGGTAAATTGTGAATGAGAGTTTGTAACGTTAGTTGTCTCACTCTTACAGATGCAGGAAGTTCAGCAATCATTGCAGGCAGGCGTTTCCTCCACCCCCCAAAACACAGTACAGTACTATCGTAGCCCGCCGATGCTAAATGCTATGAAACGACAAGCACCGGAAGCTAGTAGACGACTCACATCTTTCTTGGAAATTTTCGGAGTGGTGTTTTTGAATTTGGAGATCTTAAAGCGGTTCATGCTGCCGTCTCCACTCGACTTTTTTGCTGCCTTCCGGGTGATACGTCGGCTGTGTCTCCGGCTGCTCGTCTGTAGAGAGGCTCTGCTACAGCTGACAGCTCAGGTTGACCGCCCGGCGATGGTGTCCGCTTGGTTCACTTCACGCCAACGTCGCGGTTGGGCGGAGTCGTGCTTTGTACACAACAGGAACACGCTTTGTCGCGTGCGAGTAAGTGGGTGGAGCTCGTGCTGCGTTCATGTTGTGCTCGTAATTTTCAACTTCAAGTAGTTCACGCATTAAACTCTGAATTGTTGACTTTTTAATTATCTGGCTTCTGTGCTGGGCTTTTGTGTCCGCTTGACCTTTCCTTGTTGACATTTTTAATGAATATGGAATTAAACGTTTAAGACAGCTCTTTAAAAAAATATAGAAATGATACTGATGTACCATTTGAGTCCAAATACACGGTAAACAAAAAGTGAATGTGTTTTTTTCTCAGACGTTTTACACCAAGTCCCACCTGAAAAAAATATTTTGTTAATTCAAATTTTTGTTTCAAAATAGCTCTGGTTCTCCACTAGAGGCCGCACCACAGTTTGAGAATCCTGTTGCCTGTCAGAAAACCTGACGCAATCACGCTGTGACGTACTACTTTCTGACATGCGCAGTGCGTCACAAGAGGCCGACGCACTGTGGGAATGATGGCGTCGTCAGTTGCTCGCCGTTCCACACGCTGGTTTACTGTCATCGTGTCCTCCGGACATCAACTTGCAGCCGGTGCCGTTGTCTCGTCTTCCCATGGAGGAGTCCGGGGGGTTTCTACATTCAGAGCCGGGACGCTTTGGCCCGGAGTGCGCCTGGGCTGTGGCGGGGCTGGGAAAGGGTTGACATTGAAAGGGCTTCCAGGTGAGTGGCGTATGCTATTAGCATTGGCTAAACTATGCTATGCTATGCTAGGCTAAAGTTTGTTGTTGTCGTTTTTGCTCGTACATGTGGAGCTCGGAATGATTAAATTATTATTTTAGTACTTATAAGTATTGGTCTTTGAAGACTACATGCAGGTTCTTCAACTGACAGACTGCTAAATTGTAATTACAACTGAGCCTTGTCTTTCTAGAAGTTTCTCTAGTGGTAGTCATGTGACCCAATCAAAAGAGAACGTCATGATAAATTGCAAAGTTTGAATTACCGCAACGCAGCTGCACTGCATGTTAATATTTCCCCTTTTCACGCCCCCTCAGGTTTCAAAGCGGCCCACATTGTGTGCACGTTTCACACAAGCCCATCAGCCAACAACAAGCAGGACTTTTACCAGATCCTTGGTGTACCTCGCACAGCAACCCAAAAAGAGATCAAGAAAGCCTACTACCAGGTCTGCTGGCTGATTCACAGGTTGTGTTCTCTAGCACCATCCCGTTGGTGACTGTCTTTCTTCTCCCCTCCAGTTGGCCAAAAAGTACCATCCTGACGCCAACAAAGACGACCAGCAAGCCAAGGAGAAATTTGCACAGCTGGCTGAGGCTTATGAGGTTTGATGCTATTCTGCTCCAGTAGATCCACACCTACAATGTTCCACACCTATTGGCGAACGTCAAGATGTCTATTTGTAACACACAACTCGCTTTCACCCCTTCACATTCTCCTCTGACTTGGGATTAACACAGAACAGATGAGTAGTAGTCGTCTTTTGAGGGGTCCGCCTCCACACCACTCCCAAGGGACTGGCGGTAGTACGAGGCTCCCGTGCTCGGCAGGCTGCAGGGTCGTCCCGGCCAGCTGTCGGAGGGGACGTATTTTTTCTTTCAATTGGGACAGAAAATGTCTTATTTTTGTCATTTAAAGTGAACTATACAAAAGTTGTATACTCAAACTTACGATTTGTATTTTTCACGTACTGTACATCACATTTTTTTTCTCAAAATATATTTCAGGATTATTATTTTTTTTAATTTAATTATATAAATTACAAAAATTAATACATGAAATATAAAATATTATTTATTTTATTAACATTTAATTGCTTTGTGTTTTTATTATAAATATCAACATTTCAGCTTTTTGTCTTCACAATCTGCATTTTTGCTCCATTTGTTTCAATTGTTTTAAAATTTTATGTCTACATTGTGTAAATGGCACCCGGACCGCACTTTGGAGACCCCTGGTCTATCAAACAAGGCTAAAAAAATGTCTTATTGTTGTTGTCAAATCCAATTTAAAATGATTTATGCAAAAGTTGTTCACTCAAATTTGCGATTGGCACCTTGACTTCTTTCAATGTAAATTTGTTGAAACAACAGAAAATGATAATCAAATGTCGTAATATCATGAGCAGATGATACATCAATATGGTTTCTGAATTACAGGTGAGGGGAGCACGGGTTTGACGCCCCTGTGCTATCATGTGACTTTGTGTTCCCCTCAGGTGCTCGGCGACGAAGCCAAGAGGAAGCAGTATGACACATACGGCTCGGCTGGCTTTGACGCCGGGCAGGCCGGCAGAGGGCAGCAGTATTGGTCGGGGCAAGCCAGCGGCGTGGACCCGGATGAGCTTTTCCGCAAGATTTTTGGAGAGTTCTCGGGAGGGCGTGGATTTGGGGACTTTAACGCCATCTTTGATCAGCCACAGGAGGTCTGTTGTGTAGCTGACTGACAATAATTCTTCTAAATGTAGCGACAAGACATGGAAAATGCGTTAAAAGGCACGCAACTTTTCTGAAAGTAAAATATTGCTCGGAATGATGCGTCTATTAAACAATCTCTGATGTTCTATGCTCAGTACATCATGGAGCTGACATTCACTCAAGCGGCAAAGGGGGTCAACAAGGAGATGTCTATAAACATGGAAGCATCCTGCCAGCGTTGCCATGGCAAGGGCCATGAGCCGGGCACCAAGGTCCAGCACTGCCACCACTGCAACGGCTCCGGCATGGTAAGAATACACCCCACTTTTCTCTCCAAACAACCAGTGACATAAACAATGAAATGATGCACAGTGCACAACACACGACAAAAAAAACAGGCCATGAGTCATAAAATGTGCAGCAAACGTGCAGTTGACACTTTGCACCAAAAGATGGCACTGTTGGCACACTCCTGCTATAGTCTACCACGGGCTGGATACTGAAAACCCAAAAGATGCAGGGGACCACTTTGATATTTTTGCATCTTTTTAATGTGGTAAACACATTCTAAAAAAAAATATTTTTTAAGTCATTAAAGTCGTTTTTTGTGAAAAATTCATACTTTTTTGTAAAAATGTCATCATTTTTACAATCTTTTTTAAAATTAAATTACAAAAGTTACATTTAATAAATAGATGAAATAATTAATGTAATTATTACTTAATTGTTTTGTATTTTTATTAGCTATCAGTATCAACATTTCAGCTTTTTGTCTTCTCCCCTGCAGGAGACGGTAAACACGGGCCCGTTCGTGATGCGCTCCACGTGCCGGCGCTGCGGTGGCAAGGGAACGGTCATATCATCCCCGTGTCACTCGTGCCGTGGGACGGGACAAACCAAGCAGAGGAAAACCGTAATGGTGCCGGTGCCCGCGGGTCAGTCACGCCGTCATCCTCTTTGATATTAGCGTGGTAAGTCAGCCACTAACTGCACGCGCTCTCTTGCAGGAGTGGAGGACGGCCAGACTGTCCGAATGCCAGTTGGGAAGAAGGAGATCTTCATCACGTTTAGGGCGAGTACACTCACTGCAACACAAGCTGTACACCAACTCATGGAAAATAGTTTTTTAGAATATTTTTACATATTTTTATATGTGAAAATTTTGAGAAAAAAGTAATTAAAAGCAATGTTTTTAAAATCTTTATTTTTTTACATAATTTTTAATATGATAAAAATGAAAAAAAATTACATTTTTATAATAAAATATTTTTGTTAAAAAAATCAAATTTTGGTAAAAGGTCACTTTTTAGGAGTATTTTATTTTTTTAATTAAATTACAAAAAAATGAATACATGAACTATTAAAATAATATTAAATCATTGTTAAAGTGAGTGGATTTTTGTTTGGCAATACTTTGGCAGTGTGTGTAAGTAATGTGCAACTATAACGATACAGAATGATTGAGAAACTTTAGACAGCAGCGTTGATTCACGAGGACACTAATTACATCTAGCTGGAGATTGTAGCTGCTGCGTCAGCCACCAACTAACTAAATTCACACATGTATGATTTTCACTGTAAATACAAAGGTACAGTACGATACAACTAGCACGCAAAATATCTTCCTCGGAAAGTGAGTGTTTGTTCACAAGTGAAGTCGGGAGAAAAAAGGAGTGCTTGATTTGCTCACCTGCACAGTACGGGTAATCTCGCCTCATTGGAGCATTTTATTTAGTATTTTTAATGTTACAGGATTTATCGGTATGATATCATAATTATGGTGCACCCCCAGTATTTACTGTCATGTGTCCTGAAGGACACGTGTGTAAATGTTTGCTTTCCCTTCCAGGTCCAAAAGAGCCCGGTGTTCAGGAGGGACGGCGCAGACATCCACTCCGACCTTCACATCTCGGTGGCACAAGCCATCCTGGGCGGGACGGCCAGAGCGCAAGGCCTCTATGAGACGCTTAATTTAGCTGTAAAGCACATTTATATTTTTTTGGGGGGGGGGGTTGTTTTTGATGACGGACTCTTTCGATCCCGATCAGATCCCGGCAGGCATCCAGACGGACCAGAGGATCCACCTGGCAGGGAAGGGAATCGCTCGCGTCAGCGGCTACGGCTTCGGCGATCACTACGTCCATGTCAAAATAAAAGTACCCAAGTAAGCACGACTAGCAACACACCCTCTTCAACTGACCTTTGACCTCACACCTCACTGATGTTTTTTTGTTTTTCCTGCACAGGACGCTGACAGACCGGCAGCGAGCTCTGCTGATGAGCTATGCAGAGGACGAGGCGGACGTGGAGGGAACAGTTAACGGCGTCACGGCCACCAACACGGGTAAATACCTTAGCTCTAAGTGGGAGGGGGGGGCGGAACTGTTGACGCAGTATGAATGTGTGTCCAGGTGGGGGCAGCAGTGGTAAGCAATGTGAGGAGTTGAAACCAGAGGGGGGCTTCTTCTCCAAATTGAAGAGATTATTTAGTTCTTCCTGACAGCCACAAACCAGGTAGGACGAGCGTTAATAGTTTTAATCACCTCATTTTTTTAAATGTGTCCTACCTCATCTGGTTTGTGGCTATCAGGACTCCTGCTGTTGTCCAATCTTGTCCAGTCTTTACACGCACGCATCCTCCTTTCCTCTCCTCTCCAAGGTAAGAGATCTTCCTGGAACTGAGACACTTCATCATGTCGCGCGAGGGCGGCCATGTTTGAGGCACACCAGCCCCGCATCACCAAACCTATGGTGAAAGGAAAGGAAAGACTCCAGCGGGCTCAAACGCTTACTCCACCAAGACAGCAGCAGGCTGCACATGCACACAGAAACTATGAAGACACAAATACCGTGAGATACGACGTCCTGCTGCTCCTGCTTTGGAGAATGCGTACTAACACATCCACCAGGGCAAGACGACACAATGGTCAATTCATGTTGCTTATTTGTCAGCATTCCTGAACCTTTAGTGACCCACAATGACTTCATCCGGCCTTCCGTGCCGTCTTTACGCTTGTACAGTTACATTAAACGCAACACAAGACAAAATGTACTCTACACAAATAAAAGCTACAGTCTCACAAGTCTCTTTCTCCTATTGTATGTACTTTCCAGAGACAATTCAACAGATCATTTCTTAGGAAATCAGTAAATGATCCACTAAAATCAAACTAAAGATCTATTTGTTTCATGGCCTTTTTCATTGGTTACATTTGGTATTTTTAGTTATTCACTTCTTTCGTGGCCTTTTATTGCATGACGCTGTGAATTGACTTCATGTAAAAATATATACATTCAATAATTCTACATTGTTTGGCTTCATGAAATTACTACTATATAAGAATAGAATGATAAATATATTTCTATGTGATTAAAAGTATTTTGTGCCAAAATTAATATAAGTATAAACCATACATTACACTACAAGAATAAACCATGAGTTACACTACAAGGATAAACCATACGTTACACTACAAGAATAAACCATGAGTTACACTACAAGGATAAACCATACGTTACACTACAAGGATAAACCATACGTTACACTACAAGAATAAACCATACGTTACACTACAAGGATAAACCATACGTTACACTACAAGGATAAACCATACATTACACGTTATATTACACTTTTGTCTGTTGATTTGATCATTTTCTTCACCTGTGGCATGCATTTCCTCTTAGGTTTGGGTACTTTGCAAATATGTTGTTTTCCTTGTCGTGTAACAGGCTACCTGCACAAAGTCATTAAGTTCTGCATCTTTTGTTGCATTTTTATTGTTGAAAGTCATACAAAACGCTTAAAAAAATGGTTTGGACATGACAGTCACATGGGGAGGATGTTTATTTCTTGTATTTACACACTCAAACAACGGCGACGCCACTGTTCAGTCATTTGTTAAGGATAATAATTCATAGAAATTCATGCACATCAGCGACAATCTGCAAAGCTTTTCACTGCGCCGTTTAATAATGTTTGGAAAATAGCCCAGTCGTACTTCCAGTGTCATGTTGGACTTGTGGGTTTTATCCTCAGACTATCACATGACCCTGCTGAGAAAAATAATACATCATTACTTCAATATTTGCAAGGGAGAAACTACAAGTCACTGGAATGTTTCCCCCACACGCCGTGCATCCCACTGCATATCCACAGTCAAATATGCATCAAGGGAGCAGTGAATATTAGCATCCATTTGGTAGCAAACCGAAGGCATTTCTTACTCATTTACTCCAGCAGGCCTTCATGTAGCCGTGTAGTCTGTATATTCTAACATCACCAGCATCTAAATAAACCAGCAACAATCAAGCTGTGCCTTTTTAAAATTATTTTGAAAAAAATGCATTTGGACAAATAAAAAGTTTCCCTTCCAATAATAGATGACATAATATTTTATTTTGAATAAGCAGGATTTAATAATTGTGGAAAAATGTCAAAATAAAGGTTTCCCCTCCAAATCATCTATATTATAGTCATTACTATATTCAATTGTAATATTTTCTTTTAAATAAGCAGAATTTAATAATTTCTGGGAATTTTTTTAAAAATGCATTTGTGTTGTATGTATTGCACTGTATAACTAATGCATATTTTGTATATAATAAAATATCATTATATATTATAATAATTACAATTTATACACATTATATCATGCCATTTTATTTGAAATGTATGGTTTTTGTTTTTTGTTTTTGTTGGGGGGGGGGGGTTCAAATAAAAAGGCCTCACACCCTAATAAAAGCCTTATAATATGGAAGCCTGCTACTCTGCAGTCAAGTCAAAAAACCTCCCAGGCCACTACATGAGGAAATACAGCTATGCTATGCTGTGCTATGTTTTTTCCCCCGCAGCTTGGTTCCATCACCCGTGCCACTTTACATGAGCACAACTGTGATACATTACGGCCCGAGTAGGAACCCTGAAAAGGGATGAGAAGCTTTTTAGCAGCTCCTAAATGGACTTTTTACTGTATTAAAGTCAAATGGTACAGTATGTGAAGACTTTTAATATGACACATCTTCATTGCCATTTAGTCTTTTTAGTTGTAAACCTTCTTTCTTGAGCCCAAGTGAGCACAAAGACATACAGTATGCATAGGATAGTACCTTTTATCATTTTACACCAATCACGGGTTGTGTCATTGGAACACAGATGGATGGACGGACGGTGCAAAGGAGGTAGAAAAATGAAAGAAAATGCTGGAGTGGGGTCAGTGTGGTCCTTAAGTAAAAGCTCCAAGTAGATTTAGTCAAATAAGACAAGTAGAAAGAGACTTGGATGAAACTCTGTCCGCTCTTCTTACTTGTGTGCTCACATCAGATACCACGCAGCCAGGCCCGCCAACGCCGCAAACCACGTCGCCATCAGGACCTGACCGGTCGGGTGGCGCATGACGGCCACGGCGAGCTGGCACGCGTACGCCGTCCCACCCGTGGCCGCTAAGATGAGAAGAAGAAACAAATACTTCAAAAAAAGGCAAATGTCGATAGTTAACCCTTGAAGAGTTATTGTCCATATTTTGGACAGTGAGATTTATTTTAAAGAGAAAAGCATTTGGGGAAAAAACGTTTGATTGCTTCAAGGTCTCCCAGGTTGGAAATAGATGAAAAACAAAAAAAATGGCACCATGCCAACATTTGTAAAGTGTTGCATCTCTGAGCAAAATAAAAATGCTCCAGAACGTTACAAAAGTCCAAGTTTTGACACATAGACTCCCATTATAATGTCTATTTTTTGATGCACTGAAAACCTCATATTTTATCATGCATTTCCCGTGATTTCCGCTTCAATCCATTCAGTGGCGAGTCGAAAAACAGCAGAGAGGGATTTTTTTTTTTTTTTTTGAATTTACACCCACAATCCACTGGATGGCGACACAGCCTAACTAATAGCGTCTTTGCAATGAGCGCCCAATCGTGCAAAATGAACGTCATGGAAACTGTCCATCTTGCTAGAATAGGTGCGTGTGTGTGTGTGTGCATTGCTGGGTGAAGTTATTTTGCAAAATAAAGTGTTATTTGCAAAATTGTGCATGTATGCACGGAGCATGCGTGTCTGTGGTTGCAGCGTCAGCGGCGCGTCAGCGGCGCGTAAGCGGCGCGTCACTCCAACATGGCGGCTCTGCTTGGGGGAATGCTGGGAGTTGTAGTTTGATGTTTCTATTGGTCCAGCGTTTGAATCTGACCCCCCCCCTCCCTCTTCCTATTGGATAGCGGTGTTTTGAGAGCATTTCCCAATGCGGCTCGCCTTGGAAAACAAGCTTTTTCTCTGCAAAACAGCTTTTTGTCGATAAAACAGCTTTTTGTCTGCAAGACAGCTTTTTGGCTTTTAAAACCTTGCAAAACGCTTTCTTGCATGCTGCAGAGGCCACATCTGGACCTTCACGAAAGAGAAAGCAGTGTGGACTTTGTGACACACCCACTGAGAGCGTCCAATGTCTGCTCGAAATGCGGCGTATCAGTATGACGAAATCATATGAGGCCGACTTGCATGAATTGTTCGAAAAAAAAAAAAGTTGTTTATTGTTCATGTTCATTCACGTTCAAAAATAAATAAATACAAAAAACTATATATGCATGGATAGGTCTGATGCCACTGAATATTTTGAGTGGTTGAAAGTAAAAAAAATATTCAGAAATTATACACTTCCAAGGGTCTGTCAATATTTGAACAAAAAAACGCGTTATGGGGTAATTAACATAAAATTGCCATTGTCAAAAAAATGTGCATGCCACAAAAAATCTGTTGTTGTGATTTTTTAACATATTCAAGGCCCTAATTATTCATATCAAACATTCCAATTTTAATTAATTTTTTTATATAGATATACACATAATTGTTTTTTGCTGAAAGCACATTATTGCTTTTATTGTACATAGAGGGTATCAAAAATAAATAAATAAATAAAAACTATATATGTATGGATAGGTCTGATGCCACTGAAAATTTTGAGTGGTCGAAAGTAAAAAAGTATTCAGAAATGACTGAGTTATTACATTTTAAAGACAGAGCCAAATTTGGGCAAAAAAATCAGTTGTGGCATATGTGTGAAAAAACTCTTCACGGGTTAATAACACACAGCTTTGTCTGTCCAGCCTCCCTAAAGAACTGAAAATATCAGTGGCCTCCCGCATCCTTTCTTTTTTTCAGTATGCGGCCCTCGGCGGACAAAGTTTGGACACCCCTGCTTCACAGTATTGTGAATATTAACCAAACACTCCTCCCTCCCCCCATCTGTTTCATACATAGCAATGAAAACACGCCTCTTAAAACACCACCTTTTTCTGCTTTAAATGTAAAGAATGATAAATCATTTTAAAATATATCTATTCTTACTTTTTTTTTGCCATGTAGCAGTTCTTGGATGTTTAATATTTAAATATTTCATATTCGTGCATAAAATGTAGCAATAATATACAATTTTTTAAGTATTAATTTAAAAAGTTGTATTATTCTAATATTTATTATTGAATAAATATATTTTTTGAAAGAAGTATTTATATTTCTTGCATTATATTACAATATATGATTAGCTTTGTGATTCTACATGTGGTTGTTATATATTCGTAGAATAAACACTATTATTCTATACAGTATAGTGGTGTTGTAGAAATGTGTATAGGGTGTATACAGATACACAACTGCACCTCCCAGGAAGCTCCGACTTCCTGAGGGGGAGGGACACTTGTTTTTTTGTTTTTTTGGTATTTTCCTGCAACCTTGTGTTGTGTCGGGTGGAGTCAAACACAAGCGTACCCGTTTTGGCAGCATAGTAGGGACATTTGCTGACGTCGCCCCCCATGTCTCCGTGGACGGGCATGCCAGCGTCTGACACGTCCTCTTTGAAGGTTTTTCCCATCTCCTCCAACTCCTCAAAAACCTGCCGTGCGTGTGAAAGATTTAATGGCGGCTTTATCCATCTGGTTTTGGATTTCTGTGGTTTCTTTACCTCCATGTTGAACTGGAAGGCCTTGACGGCCTCACCCACCAGCCTCTCCTTGGTCGGGACGTCCAGGTCCAGCTGGTTCATGCGGCTGCGGTACAGCTGCTTGAAGGCTTTGGCGCTGTCGATGGCGTCAAACTGGTAGAATTCCAGCCCCTCCCCCGTCGGGGGCAGCTTCAAGGCTCTCTGCGCCACCTTCTTCAACACCTGGCCCCCAGACAGGTCCCCCATGTAGCGGGTGTACGCGTGCGCCACCAGCAGCGCCGGGTCCTCCCGGCCGACGTGGCGGATGCGGTCCACGTAGCGTCGGGTGGCCTCGGAACAGCTGACCAGGCTCCGCCATTCTGGGCCGTAAAAGTACTCGAGGTCGCGGGCCAGGGCCTCGTGGCGGTGCAGCTCTGACGGGAAATAGAGGGGGGCAAAATGGGGGTGGTCCTTGTTCCTTTCTATTTCCTCCTCCATGGCCTCGTAGATGTAGTAGAGCGCTACGGCTCCGAGCTGCACCATCAGGAAGCAACGTGAACCACGCGTGTCATATGCACTTCAGCTTCTGCAACGGAAACCTTCCAGCCTCACCTTGAAGAGCTCCTTGCGGATTCGTCCCCTGAGGAAATCTTTGACAAACTGCGTGTTTTCTGCCTTTTCGTGAACGTCTTTGGTCCCAGCTGCCAACATCTCGGAGAGATCATCCGGCCTGGGGAGAGAAATCGTCACGGGACATCATGCTTGGCAAAACAAACAAACAAAAACACCACGCTGTTGAGTTCGATGGTAATAACCATTCATACCCGAGGCCATCTTCTTTGCCGTCATGCATGGGCCCCGCTCCGTTAGACAAATTCTCTTTTGCGGCCATTTTTCGTGGCAGTTATGGCCCCTGAAAACCTGGGAAAGACATCCATTATTGATCCTCACATCAGCTTGATGTGTGAACACACTCAGCAGGTCATGATCGTATTCCAAGACATCACAAATAGGCCATCCAATGCAAAAAGCTTATTTTTAAAAATGCAACTACTGGATTTACTGCTGTCACCCCGCGCCACTTCACGCATCACTCTAGCACCGTTTTTCTAAACATCTCAGAGAATGAATCGTCGTTTTGTGGTTGAATATGGCCTAGTATTCGTAAAAAAATATGCATATCGAAGCAAACTGTATGCACTTTTGGCCTAAATCAAGCATTTCCAAGCATAAAATACAAATACAACATAAAATACAAACTATAAGGCATTCAGAAGACGCGTTCAAAGAGGTTGTGATGATATGTAGTATTCTACACTGGTCACTAGGTGTCAGTCATGTTACATGGGTGAGACAATAGTCACCGTAGGAAGGAAGTGCTGCACAGAAGAGGAAGTATAAAAATAAAAATAAAAAGGAACTCTCCGAACGCTAACGTGTGTGAGTGTATATTAAGTCTTATTATATCCACTATGTTAGCTAACAGGAGTGTAAATGTGACTACTGTCCCGTCAAACGTGCCTTATATACATACATAATTAAAAATGAGCATCACATGACTTCATGATTGCACTTGTTGTCATCCAAGAGTACGACAGTTCTGATGCCGACTATGATGCTAAAAATGCACGTCCTTCAAAACTCTGATGCAAATATGATGCTTTTTTGCTCTGTGACATACAGGTAGCTGTGACATGCATGATATGATGCTAGCTGCTTGCACAGAGTCAATAATCGGCCACTTCAGACACCACTGCTCAAATAATTAGAAATAGTGGACACCTTTGCTACTGGCACCTCAACATATGACTGTGGTTAGTCTGAGTAGTAATTTTGTGCTATTTCTCTTTCATTCAGATGTTATCATCCTAACCTGACAAGCGCCTGTAAATAAATAGTTGAAGTGTGAAATAAAACTTTAAAAGAAAATCTACTGGAATTGAGTTGATAAAGCGTCCTCGACCATCTTCTCTGCCTTTTCAAGCGCAGGCTGGCTTAAGTCCAAAAGAACTTGGCAATGACACGCGTGTTATTTCCTATCCCGAGGGCTATGGTAATGTTCATATGTTCATATGTTCAAACGGTCCAAGGGCAGCTTTACATTTACCCTGGGTGTTATGTTTTGGAGGCGTTTTAAACAAAAGCAAAAAAACACACAACGCTGAGTAAAGTGAAAGAAGTAGAACAAAATTCAGCTTGTTAGCTTTACAAACAGCCCAAAGCATGTCTCTTACTCCAAACAGTTCAGTTCGAGGGCAGCTTTCCATTAGTCCTGGATATTATCTTTTACACCAAAAAACCCCAAAACAAAACAATGCTGAGTGTTTAAAAGTGGGAAAAAAATGGTTTTAGATGTCTGAAATAACAACCTCCCTCCAAATAGCCCCTGCTTACAATTAGGTAAAGCAACACTCTTGCTATAATAAAAGGCACTAAAATATGAGTAAAAGCAGCGTAGGTGTGCGTCACTGCAAACTCCAGACAATCAAAACGGGGCAAAACCATAATACGACTCTTGCAATGGATCCCGTTACATCGTGTACCTAATGCTGCCACCGCTGCTCCATGTATATGAAGATGACGTGTGTGTGTGTGTGTGTGTGTGTGTGTGTGTGTGTGGCCGTGGACGGGACTGTTTGTGATGAGTCATCGCTTTGGCGAGCCAGCCAACCTTGTGCAACATTGTGGTGCCCAGAACAAAATAACAACAGGATGCGGCGAGCGCTCGTCAGTACAATGACACACGCGGTTTGTCTTTTCATCCCTCTACTTTACATAAAATGAGCCGCGGCCCGAAAATGGCTGCTTTTTGGATACCCCTGGTTTGGATGTATTCACATTTTCGCGACTGATGTGAGAATACGCTCAATCAGGGTTGTCCAAAGTGCAACCCCGCGGCCATTTGTGGCCCGACTGTTTTTAGATCGGCATGCGGGACATTCTAAAAAATATGATTTAACAACTGCTGCAGCACAAATGGAAAAATCAGCAATAATTTTACAACAATAAAGTCAAAATACTAGGAGACAAATTTTACGAGAATAACGTCCCAATATTACGAGGATAAATAATGTCATTTTAGTAGCATAATGTTGACATTTTAAAGAAAAAAAATTGTTTAAGTCGGAATATTACAAGAAACAAACAAAACGACGACTGAAGTTGTAATTTTGGGTAACGTACGTTGCAGAAAAAGTTGTTACAAGAATAAAGTCAAAATATAAAAAAAACAAATTTTTATAACAACAAAAAATTCACAATTTTATGAGAATAAAATTGGAATATTATGAGGAAGAATAATGTCATTTTTAGCATTTTAGCAGAGTTAAAACGTGATATTTTAAAAGTCAGAATATTATGTGACACAAACAAAGCAAAAGTTGTAATTTTTAGGAAATTAGGTTGGGGAAAAATTCACAATATTAAGAGAATAAAGTCAAAATGTTATGGGAAATGTGTCATAATATTACAAAAAAGAAAAAAAATATTATTTAAGAAAAAAGTTTAAATATTTTGAAAATTAAAAAAAAAAACAGCAGCAAAAAGGGGAAAATGTTGTTTTTGTTTTTGTTTTTTTTTAATACTGAGGATATTTTTTTAAATGATTTCAAGAATAGAGTCAGACCTTTACGGCTTCATTCCCAAAATCTCAGATTTTTTTGTTTTCCCAATGTGGCCCTAATGCTCAGTCGTAGTATAGAACTTGCTGGCATATCAAAGATTCCCTTTCATCCTCTCCTCTTAATATGTGTCCCTCTATGGAAAAAGTTTGGACACCCCTGAAGAAACACTTACCAAAGCGCCAGATGAGATGTTATCAGGATAAACGGGGGCTGCGTGGGCCCCCACTTCTTGTTGTTGGGACGAGATTGACCTGCTTTTCCGTGACTCTGCCAGGGTGAGAAAGCAGCAAAATGTTGGAAGCTGACAGGCTGGCTCCTTTAATTATAGACAAGTCCTCATAACACAACACACAGAAAAACAGCATAACAACGGCCTTCTTATGTTTACTAGCCGCCAGATTTTATGTACCGTTGCTAAATTTAACCAGCTATTGTTATTATGACATTTGACTTCATTTAAATACGATCGGCACATCGGAAATCTCAGTTATATGCTAATCTTTTACAAAATGCTGTGCTCGGATTTCTTAACAGCTAACTTTAATGGCTAGCAAGACATGCTAATATACTGCAAACGTCCAAACAACCTGAGCAACGATCTAGTCAGCAATGCGAGTGCAAATTGTGTTATAATTCACTTCAACAACAGTGTTAAGATTTAAAACGGCAAGATGTTTTATTGACCTAGCGCTCTACTAACCTTCACCAGACACCGCAAAGCTCCTGTGTCAACTACAAAAAGCGCAACATTTACTGCGCATATCAGACCCCGCCCCCAACCCGGCTTTAGGTCGACACGTGGTGCTATACCGGAAGAGCTGCAGGAGAACTGGAGGTAAGTACTTGAGGCAACAACGCGCCTGTAAAGGTAATTGTCGAGATAACAAAACAAGTTAAACAGCAAAGCAATAGCAATGACATAAGTCCATCAATAAGGTAGCTATGCTTTAACAAATTCTGCCACAGTCATCTTAGCCAACAAAGTTAGTCGGATTGGCAACAATGTGCTCACTGAGCGACACACCCACACAGCCCATATCGTGGCTAATGTGTCGTAGTTGTTTTTGTCCCGGGGCTCTGTTATGAGATTAAGTGTGCTGGCATTTGCATAGATTTATGCAAATGGGGGCTAGAGTGTGACAGCCTGTGTGAGTGTGTATGGGAATATTGCATCCCAATAATGCTTTGGCAGATGGCTACTTGGACAGATGCTATGTTGGCCGCTCCACCCCTGCTTTGCCTGTGAGCTTCAGGGGGCTGTTTGGGGAAAGATGAGCAAAGCGATGATTCACGACCTTCCAAACAAGCTGCTGCATTTGCAAAAAAAAAGAAAAGTTTCTATGAATTTTTATGACAAATTTCCTATTGTGGAGATTTGGGGAAGGCGTCAGAATATGAGAATAGATTGGGGGGGGAGGGGTATCGTAACTGCATTTTCCCCAATGCATTTGTTTTAAGGTGTTTGGTGTCGATCATTTCTGCGCTTGGAGGGTTTGGAAGTTGCAGCTACCGTACAATACTACAAACTGTAGATCAGAGTGTGTTCAAAGACATTCACGCTCACACACAGCATCATACTCATAATTTATGGGTTATGGTTAGGTTAGTGCCATTGCATACAGGTTTTACTCTTTATTGCGTTTAAGGACATCATAAACTCCAAATAATTGAGAAGTAAATTGAAACAAGTAGAGTTTTTAAATAAGTTAATGAATGAAAGAAGCCACTCACTTCTCGCGAGAGTTGACTCAAGACACGGAAGTCACGATGTGTTGATCTTGTTCTGTATTCAAAGTTATTTAGCTTAATTTATTTGATCATATTTGGTCACACACGTTGTAAGGATTGCTGTCAAGTATGATCTTTTCACCTTTCTTTGAAGACGAAAAGTTCAAACGACTTCCGCATACGTCATGTGAAAATTCGCGGAGAGCACCCGTCGACTCTTTGGAAATGGAAATATAACAGCCGACGACGACGCATTGTGACAATCTCAGCCTTCTAATATGGCATTATTATTTTTTTTTTTACATCAGCAGTGGTAAAGGAAGTATGTCACTGCTGACCGCCATTGAGAACGCCATCAAGTCGTGCAAAGACGAACAAGCCAGGCTGAATGGCCGCATTCGGTTCTACAGAGAAGTACTCTTACACAGCCAGTAAGTACACTAAACTGACTCTTCTCAGTTGCTAAGCAAGCAAGCAAGCAAATATTGCATAACAAACACGGTTTATCCCAATAGAATGAAATGGGTACTCCAATGTCCGATACGCGGCGCTGTGGCTTAGTTGGTTAAAGCGCCTGTCTAGTAAACAGGAGATCCTGGGTTCGAATCCCAGCAGTGCCTTTTACATGGCTGTTGTGTTGATTTAGACGCTATTGTAAATGCTCATTGTTAGATACATCACTGATTCGCAACTGAGGAGTTATTTAAGTGGATTAGCATCTCTTACAAAGTCCTTAAGTCTTATACTGTATACTTACGTGCAGTCCTCTTACACAGCACAGCTCCAAGGGAATCACAACAGACTGATGCTGCTGCTACAGGTAAGAGAAAATAGGCATTTTAATCATATGTTTTTATGGTTTCTTCTTATTAGGATAGATGCGTAACTGTAAAGTTGCAGTTAATGACACCTCTGCTGTTTAAATGCAGTGACTGTTATGTGTCTTGGGATTATCATTAAATAATGTTTGCATATTCAGATGCAGCCACATCCCCGGTGGAGACAGAAGACATAAAACTGATTGGGCAAGCATTAGAAAAAGCCCTTTATGTCCACACTGGCACAAGCCTCTCTGAAGGAAAAAAACCCTCTCAGCCTAGAAAGAATCTCGCTGCCACGGGTGTCCAATCTAAAGGGGCAACTTTAAAAGCCTCTGCTGCTTCTAAAGGAAATGAATCAACCAACAGAACAACACTTAAGTCTGCAAGTCTCAACAGAAGAGGGCAGAGAAAGCCTGGAACATCTTCCACACATGGTACAAGATCCTCAGCTGTGTCCGATGTGATCCAGACGCATCCTGCTCCATCAGCGGGAAAAAATGTCCAGCGCTCTACCTCAGCGAGCAAAGGTGCAAGACGTAGTGTGCCGAGGGATGAGGACCTGGCCAAAGCTTCCGCGGTAACGTCACCTTGGACTGACACGGAAGACACAGGAGATGACCATCAGCCAAGGAGGTAGCGTATGTAAACAAAAGTAAGTGTGATTGTCCTCATGTAGCTCCCTGTTGAATGACTGCCTTTGTCTCCTGGCAGAACACAGTGTGAGCAGATGGCGCAGTGGAAGTCTCTGTGGGTGAAGCAAAACAGGTGGGTAAAATCATTCTCCATGTCAGTGACCATAACCATTGGTTTCCTTCTGTACACCTCCTCAACAGAATGTGGGACAAAGTAATGGCCACTCAAAGGAAACCTGTGCCCGAGAGGATTCGCTTCATGGAGAGAATGAGCGCAACGGTACATCCTTCCTCTTTCTAGTGAAGCCTGTCAGATTACATATTGCAAAGCATCACACACATCTTTTCACCTGCCGTGTCATTTTGGGCGAATTCAGTCTCAGGCATTTTCCAACTACAGTAATCCCTCGCCACGATGTCATGAATAAGTCATGCTGTTTTGTGATTAAATATGGGCTACTATCAGTAAAAGAAATGTATATCTTAGCAAATCTCATGTATTTTTAAGCATAAAAATGACTAAATGAAGTCAAATACAAATATAACACGTTCAGAAGACTCAATTCAAAGACATTGTGATAATATGTAGTATTCGACACTGGTCACTAGGTGTCAGTAATGTTACATTGTTGAGACAATAGCCACCGCAGGAAGTATTGTACAGAACAAGAAGTAAAAGAACAACAACAAGGAACTCTCCCAATGCTAACATGTGAGTATATTATGTCGTATATGTCTTATTTCTCCTATGTCTACTATATGGGGTGATATGAGTGTAAAGGTGAATATAGGGGTGTTATTTCATGTGTAGAGGACTCGAGTAATGTAAAAAAACCACATAGTACCACCACATAGTCAGTAATGTTACATTGTTGAGACAATAGCCACCACAGGAAGTACTGTACATAACAGGAAGTAAAAAAAGGACCAACAACAAGGAATCATGGCTGCTTTGTTGTTGAAAACAGCCTAGTATTTTTCAAAAATTATGAATTTATGAATGCAAGAATGGTTGGAGTGCAAGGTTTTATTTGCCACTATCTTTCATGAGCTTGACGTCGCACAGTTATGTTTTTTAAGATGTGATGATCATATCCACTGTAGTGTCTCTGTGCTAAAACAGTTGCTGAAATGGGAGGGTGGCACTCGCCTCTGTGAGATACTGGTATTGCTAATGTATTGTCACTCATAGTTCCCTAAGGACTGGCCACGTGATAGTCCAGACCAGATCAGTGGTCTGCTTGGCAGTTTGACTCACCAGACTGATGAACTGGTCCGCCAGTCCCAGCAGACCCTGGAGCCAAGTACCGACGCGGGTGAAATCCTGACCATTTGTTCTGATTGAGCACCGCAGCTTAGCAGCACATTTTCATTTCATTTGTGTCACTGCAGGGATGAAAGATTCCTGCATCCCACTTGAGAGCCTGCAAATTACAGCGGCGGAGCTCCAGAACGTTGCAGAGCAGGCCAAACAAGGTAGAACGCATGCTATTTCTATACGCTAATTGCATGTTCTATGGAGATATAGAGAGAAAGATCATGTTGACTCCATCTGTAGCGACACAATACGACACACTATGCTACCTCACAATGGTGCTGATTGCTCAGAGCTTTTCTATTCACTGCAGCACGATTGTGCTAAACCTTCCAGGTGTTTCTGCCAGCTTTATGATGGAGTCGCTTGAAACTAACTAAAAAGGGACTGCATGCAACTGCCTCAAGACTGGCTTTGAGCATGTGTGCATCCAGCCCCTTAAATTTTAAACTCAAATATCACGCAGCAAAGTCCAAAATCGTAAAAAATATACATTGTTGAGCTGCATAAGCAAGGCCTCTCAGGGTGCGACATGGCTGCTGAGGTCGAACGCAGTAAGGTGGTCATTTCAAACTCCTCCAAACATCCTGAGGCTCTTGGAACAAAAAAGTCAAGTGGTAGACCCCAAAAAAATTCACCGGAGGATCCCACTGGCTGTCCGTCAAGACACGAGACCATCCTTGGCCCAAATGAAGGTTGTTACTGGCGCCATCTGCCGTAGAAGGCTTTTTAAGAAGAAAAAACGTCTTCAATTGTGTGTTTGGAATTTGCAGGAGAGCATCCAACATGGGACATTTAACGGTGGAAGAAAGTTTTCTTCTCCCTTGACGGTCCTGATGAATTCCAACGTTACCGGCATGACAAGGAGATCCCAACTGAGATGTTTTCCACACGGCACAGTGCAGGGGGCACCACCATGATCCTTCAATGGAGCTTCATGTTGTGCAGGGGCGTCAAACGGAAGCCGGCCATATGGAGATGTCGCAGGGGGCGTCCCTCATGACTGAAGGCCCTCGTCTGTGTGGTAATGACTGCCTTTTTCAACAGGACAAGGCTGCACTTCACAAACGAATTCTTCCAGAGGAATAAGCTCACTCTTTTGGACCATCCTGCGATCATTTGGGGATGAATGGCAAGGGAAGTTTACAAAAATGGACATCAGTTCCAGACAGTAGATACCCTCGATGAAGCCATCTTTGGTTTCATGGGGGTTTTTTTAGCTATGGTCTGATGAACAGCATATTTCACTTTAATGCTTCTTGCTTACTGAAAAATGTTTTTGTCTTACTCTCATTTCTTCTTTTTGCATTAGATCAAACAGTGCAAAATGTAAACTCTTTCAATTTTTCAACTGGTCTAAAGATTTTGATCAGGAGTGTGTAGTGCCTCCGAACAGATCCCTTCCTGTGATGGCCACCATGACGTGGTTGGTCCAGCTATTTCAAGCGGAGGCAGCAAACATTTGAGGGTTACACTGTGGCTCACGCTCTAAAAATAGCCATATTTTCCATCAGAGTGGGAAGCATGGGATCGATGGAGGCCAGAGGGAGGTCGTCTTTGCTCCGCGGGGGCTACGGGATATGAGGCGATGGCAGGGCGTCTGCCCGTGACTATCACTTACACCTCAGAGGCCGAGCTCAGAGAGCTGGAGACGCTGCGGATGAGAGTAGCGCTGCTGCAGCAGGAGATGTCCCTCCAGCAAGTGAGTGGGTTTTTTAAAATTCATAACAGCACAAACTAATAATGTGTGTTTTAAATGTCCCACGGGGCTGACAGTGTTTCTTTCCGATGACAGGCTCTGCTGGACGCTCTGTCTCCTCAGTTGGCCTCCATCATTTCTTCCTGTCCTAATCGCAGTGTGCTGAGAGACTTGTACTCCCTACTGGGTGAAGGAGGTCAGCGTTTCCCTGCCATAGTCCTGGACTCTGAGCCTGACTGATTAGCGAGACAACTGAAAGGTTAAACTATGCAGTACATTGCGGTCCATCTCCATAATACCATATTTCATCACTCATTCGTGGAATCGAGTACAGCACCAGGTGGATTATGGCTCCTCTGCCAAATTCATTGAATTTGTTTATATCATGTAATGTGTGTTTCCATGTCAACTTGTTTCATCATTTTTCATATCATTATTTGTTATACTCCAGTCGTATTCTCAATATTTACAATAAAAAATATTAACAGGTTTTCTATGTCTTAGATGTCTTGTTTTCTCTTATTATGTCTACTATATTGGGGTATAGGAGTGTAAAGGTGACTATAGGTGTTATTTCATGTCTAGAGGGCTCTAGTAATGTTAAAATCTGTATTTAGAAGGTCGTAAAGAGGTGTTCTGTGTCTTAAATGTCTTATTTTCTCTTATTTCTACTATATTGCGTAATAAGAGTGTAAAGGTGACTAGAGGGATGTTATGTCATCTCTACAGTGTCATGACACGCAGGACAGGAGCGAGTATTTTCCGTCCTGCGCTCTTATTTTGCAAGCGGTGATTCCTGCTCGGTGGAAGAGGCAGCTGCTTTACACCTGGTGCCCACGCAGCTGTCGGCAATTAGTGGCAGTTAAAAGGCCAGCATCGTCAGACGTACGGCGCTGGCTCATTGAGTTTGTTACTGGTGCTATAACTTAGACTATCTACTTACCTGTGCCTTGGAATGTACCTGTCAGTCTTTCACAGAGCCTTCCTCTCTGTCGCTTTTGAGTTATTGAACTATTAAAGACTTTTTATTTGCACACCATCGCCTCATCTCGTGACATATAGGGCTCTAATAATGTTAAAACCGTATTTAAAAGGCTGTAAGCAGGTTTTCTAATGTCTTATTATGTCTACTATATTGGGAAATAGGAGTGACTATAGGTGTTATTTCATGTCTAGAGGGCTCTAGTAATGTTAAAATCTGTATTTAGAAGGTCATAAAGAGGTGTTCTGTGTCTTAAATGTCTTATTTTCTCTTATGTTTACTATATTGGGTAATAGGAGTATAAAGGTGACTATAGGGGTGTTTTTTCATGTCTAGAAGCTGTAATGACAAAAAAAAACGTATTTAGAAGGTTGTAAACAGGTTTTTACTTCTCACAGTCAAGTCTGGAACCAATTAACTGCCATAAACAAGAGATTAATGCTCCATAAAACTTAAATCTATGTTACCTATGTCAAAATCTGAGCCATATTACTTCAAATAAGCTAACTAATCCGACAACAGAACAGAAAAACTGGATGTTGGACTTACCAAAGCCAATCATAAGAATAATTTTCCATCTGTGATGATAAAATCTCAGTGTTGGGGGTTTCAGCCTACACAAATGTGTTGTGAGTGGAATAAATGGAAGGTCTTGGGGGAGGCTTTAAGGGCTGATGCCAGTGTATGATGCGTCTACGGCCTTGTGCCCTGCCAGACGGTGTGACAGTTGGCTCTTGAGTTCACCCAGCAGGACGTGGGTGTTCCACGCCTGTTGTACGCACCAAGGCTGAGACATATACACCCCAAACGGCCTCAATCAGTGATGATACACATAGGGGGTGGTCTGTTTCACCGTATGCTGCTCTGTGGAAATGCCAACATTTCCTGAGGGAGAGGGAAAGGAGGTCTAGAATGAGAGGCTGGACTTCAAATCGGCTTTTCCAGTGAGGCTGGAATCAATACGAAGCACTCGAGCAAGCAGAAGTAGTCAGACCTCTCCTCCAGGATCACAAGTGTCAGATAGCAGCCAAGCGATGTGTTTGTACTGCAATGTGCTGATGGGCCGCCCGTGCAGCGTGTCGATCTGCCGAAGACGCGTCTGCGAGCAGATCGCATCGAGTCCACACTCGCACACACGCGGGTCCCAGTGGGAGTGGCGCCCACGCAAACCGACCTTCCTCTGACCTGAATGCATCAGCTGCCTGGACTGTCACCAGCGTGGCCTGGCCCCGCCCAGGTTAGCCACATCTCCCGCCAGCGTCCCATTTTTCTCACACCTTTTTTTCCCTTCAAATGAAATACCATGGTTTTCCAGAGAACAGGAAAGGCATTTACTTTCCCATGATAAGAATTGGCTATCTAGCCCACAAAGCAGCTTCACAAAATTGCACAGATACGGCAGACCCTTACGATCCAAGACCCCTCATGAATGGCTAAAAACCACTGATAATGGACACACCCATAAAAAGCCCCAAGTGTGCCCCTTTAAACCTATCAAAACCCTACTGCGTCAGTCCAACTGTGTTCTTAATGTTTTTTTTAGGGCCGACATGATGGAATTAAGATGTCATACCTATAAATTTGATAACATTAAAAATAGCTCTGATAATCAATCATTTTTAAAAACACTCCAATGAGGCGAGACTACCCGTACTGTGCAGGTGCGCAAATGACGCGCTCCTTTTTTCTCCTGCTTGTGATGTTAACGGCCTTCCGAGGAAGACGTTTCACGTGCTCGTTGTACCAAATGCTCTGTGATGGACCCATCAAGCACACAAAAAAACCTTATCAGCCTCTTGCCATCGCTGCGGGGCTTGAAAAGTGCAAAACGTTTGCCAGAGACCTCCACGGCTCACACCGGCTGCTCGGAGCGTGTGCCCGAATATAGTGCACCTTGCTGGGCCACAGCAGGTGTACACAGCGTACACAGAGCGCAGAAGAGTAATGTAGTAGAAATAAAAATGAGTAGATTGCAATATTTTGTATATTTTGTTGTGGTACTTTGAAGAAAAGTAATGTTAAAATCTGGTCTTGTGTATCGTGAACTGAGTGTCTCGTGACGCCCCTCCTGCATTGTCTCTACCAGGAATCTCTCCTCCCTCTGTCTTGCAGTGCTCACAAATGCACTCTGGCTTTCCCTCCGTTGTTCCACTTTCACTCCCGTCCCGCTCAGCGTTTATTCAGCGTGTTCATTATTGAGCGCGTACTGTACGTCTTTCATTTCCACCATCATTCTCCTGAACAAGTCCTTCTCAGGCAAACAGTCGAGTGTGTTACAGGATCCTCCACTAATGTTTGGCATTTCTAGGAGAATATTAAGTATGCCATTATCTCATCACGTGGGCCTTTTATCCAATCATGATGACCTGGTATACACACACTGGCCACACAAGCACCCTCTCGTGCATACAGGGAAATGATATCCTAAGCCTGCCCTTTTGTTTATGCAATTTAATACACGTATTCGGGCTGTCAAAAATTCCGCGTTAACGGCGATGACTAATTGATTTCATGAATTACTTTTCAAAAATTGTCGTGTAATGAAAGCATGCGCACCAGAGCAAGCACGCCTCTATGTTATGACGGCGGACGCAAGCACAGCGGAGCGACCCCACACCGTCTGACGCTCTAGCGACACATCCTCATTCTCATTACAAGAACGCGAGATGCATTCAGTGACACTCCGGCGGCGTTATAACGCGTGTGTGTAAATGAACAGGAAGATAAAGAAAAACAGTGGATATCCTTATCACTCACTTTGGAACTCTTGATTCGGATGTACAATTTTCTACGTTTAAGTATGCTGGAAAATGCACGGAAATCAAGTACCTAAAATAACGCGATGTCTTTGAATGCAACCCCTCATTGCCTATAACAACACCGTCAAGTGTGATTCAAATGTTCTGGTACTATTAAAGAGACTACGTTAGACAAATAGATTTGTAGATCTTTTAGATTGATTGGAGCTGTAAATACACACAAATATACTGTATATCACCCTGTCCTGGCATTCGTCTTTCTGTTCATAAAATACCGTACAAATGGGCATATTTCAGACATAGCTGCAACTGGTGATTAATCACCATTAATTCATTTCCAGACTGATTAATCTGATAACAATTTTTACCCACTTGACAGCCCAACTCGCGAGACGAGAAGATGGACGAGATTGGGCCCACGTGGACGAGACGAGATGAGATTTTAGCATTAACTTTAAGAAAAGTACAATTAAAAATGACTGGACAAACAAACTTGATTTGCATGATGAAGCAATAGAAGATAATACTCGCTTGCTGTTCATTCAGCAAGAATTGGCTGTGTGTGCGTGTGCGTGTGTGTGTGCGTGCGTGTGTGTGCGTGTGTGTGTGTGTGTGTGCGTGCGTGTGTGTGTGGGTGGGAACGGAGTGGAGGCAAACGATGTTTCACTGTTACGTGTGGGCATGCTCAGTAGCGCGTATGTGTAAGCGTACACGGTGCCAGGTGTGTGCGTGCTCATTAAAGGCGTCCACACTTTGCATCCATGAAAAGCTTTTATCCTGACATGAAAGCCTACAAGTGCGAGGCAGTGATGGGGGGATGCAGGCAAGAAGCAGCTGCCAACCCTCCCCCTTCCTGCTCCTCATCACCCCCCCCCCCCCCCCATCCTCCCTGACTCAACGTCGGCTGCACGTCACACAAAAGAAAGCCAATGGGAGGGCGGGAGCTTCCCTGGAGCTCCTCCTCCCCCCCCAACACTGGTTTATATATGCCTTGCTGCTGCCTCAGCTCATCCCAGTGCACAACGTGCTGCCTTCCATCCAGCAGCCGCCGTCCGGGGAGCAACAAGCGTCTCCTGCTCTTGCTTGGACCTCAAAGGAAAGCCAAGCGTGCTCCTGCAGCCAGGATGGGCTGCACCGCAGGGCCCCTCGCCGGCCAACCGCAAGAGGGGCAGTCCCTGGAAGCCGGTGGCGCCAAAGTCCCCGAGGTGCTCTCCTCCCTGGAGCGTCTTTCCCAGGCCACCGGCGGCATGGAGAAGTCTTGGTACCGCTGCATCTTCCCCTTCGGAATCATCTCCCTGGTGATCGGCGTGGCGGGGACGGGGGTCACCTACACCTACGATGACCTGCCGCAAACGAAGGTGGTGTCTGTGGCACTGCTGGTCACGGGACTGCTGCTGCTGGCGATGGCCACCGCCTGCTGGAGCGTGCATAAGAAGAAGCGGAGGAAAAAGAAAGAGGCCGGCGGGTCGGTGGCCTCGGAGCAGTGTCCCCTGTGATGCACAACTTGGAGGGCAGAGTTCGGGAGACCTGGGGAGCCGCCACGCCTCCTCCTGCGTGTGCGGCGGTGCCTCTTCGCTCCCAGGGTTCACTCAGGATCTGTTTCGTCTGGGCCATTTTGGACTGGCAAGGAGGGATCCACCGCTGCGTCTCCTTTCCAGGTGTCCGGTGTCAAAACAACCTCCAAGGAGACGTATGCACACACACACACACACACACACACACACATGTCCACCGCCGCTGACGCCGGATTCACTGCTGGCGTCACGGGGCGCGTCAGTCACAGCATTCCTCCCGCCGGGACAGGTGACTCTCGGGGAGAGAGAGTGAGAGGGCAGAAGCGGGCCGGAGAAGACGGCAACCCGATACCGGGCCCAAAGAGCAGCGCGCCCACGTCAGCCCGCAGCGTCACCGCCTCGTCCTGTGACACCGCAGCAATGCGTGCGTGTGTGTGTGTGTTGGGGGGGAGGCTTTTTTTATGCAAGGGGAGAGTGGAACTTGAGTCCTCTGAGGATCCGGGGGATGAAGACCTTGTGCGCTGCTGAAGGGAGCGGAGGAGCATGGACTTCTGCTGAAGAAGATGTTTGCGCAGTCAAAGACTCTCTCGCAACTTCCTGAGTGCATGTAGTACCCCCTCCTCCCCCCACTCCGCAGGAGTCTGGCCAGGATTACTGAAGGACACATGCCATAACGAGGACCCTGGCCTAGCCCCTCCCGCTTCGTGCCTTGAGCAAGCACACATGGAAAAAGGCTCTTGTCACATTCGGATGTTTCCATATGAACTCGTGACCTCCCCCCACCTCACTTGCCCTTGTTCTCACCCTCATACACTGCCCCCCCCCCCTTTTCTTCATCAATCCCATCTGCATTTTGCACTTTGACTACTTTCCCTGATCCTTGTTTCATTTCTTCAGTGAATGGAAGACAAGCTGCTCTTGTAATGCCGCCTTCCTCCTCAGGAGGCAGTCGTGAGTCACTGTAGCATGAAGAAAGCCAGTTAGTCTACTTCGCAGTCACGTGACCACCGTAGGTGAGTTCTGGAATGGACTGTTGCCCCTAAAAAGTGTTATTGTGAAGTGGACAGAAAATAGACCTTCAATAAATGCAATGTATCCCGGAGGGGGAACATGGCCACACCGAAAAGAGAACACGTAGTTCTACGCGGGAAAAGTCACACAATTGCCATTTAAACATTGAAATAGTGAGAGAAAAAATGTCATTTTCCTTAGGTAAACGTTGTCATTTTAGGAGAAAAAGGCTCAGACGCTCACGTTTATCTTTGTGTTGGCATTTTGACATTGAAATTCAGACTAAAACAGGACTTTTGTCGTACTGTCACGTGACGACTTTACTCTCACAAGATTGACATTGTGTGTTACTTCTTTCAATATGACCACTTCATTGCAGCTTTTAGTCGTTAAAAGATGACTTCTGGGAATGTTTATCATGACTTCTTGTATTCTGGTCACTGCCACTTTATTTTTGTACTTTTTTTAGTCATAGTCATGTTACTTGGTTCTTGTAATATTAGGAGTTTATTCACAGAAAATGACAACTTCATTCTCCTCGCAGTACATCTCCTTGTTTTTTCTACTTGTAGTAATATTACGGTACTACTCTTCTCTGAAATTAAAAAATGTGTTTTCATAACATACAAGTTTTTTCTCGCAATATTACAACCGACTTCTCTAATCAGAACTTTCCTTAAAAAGAATGTTTTATTCTGAGAAAAGACTTTACTTGTCCTAATATACGACTTTTAGGAATTTTCCAATTTCATTTTTGCCGCTGCCACTTTATTTTATAACTTTTTTCTTGTTATTACTTTTTTTTTGCAATATCATGACTTTATTGGCAGGAAATGACGACTTGATTCTCCCGACGATACGACTTTACTACGACTTTTTTAAATTTGAGACTTTTCTGTCAAACGTGCGCCATTACGCTTGTTGTGGTGCCACCGTTTTCCTGTAGCTTCAACACTTGTTTTCTCGTATTTTTGTGGTTTTTTTACTTTTAGTAATATTCTGACTCATCTAAACAACAAAAATACCACTTCCTTTTCAGAACTTGGACATTTTTCTCATAGTGTTAGAACTTTCTTACAACTTTCCTTTTAAAAAAAAATAATAATACTTTTCCCCTCATAATATGACTTATTTATGACTTTGTAATATTCCAATTTTATTCTTGGCACTGTGACTTTATTTTATAATTTCTTTTCCTGTCAGATGACTTTTTTTGGTTAGATTGTGACTTTCTTCACAGAAAATGACGGCTTCATTCTCCTAACATTGTGGCTTTACTAAGAATGTGCAACCTTTCTGTCAAACCTGCACCATTATTCTTCTGATAGTACAAACCTTCTGCTTCTTATTTTGTAATTACCGTTTGTTTGTTTGTTTTACTTTTAGTAATATTACCACTGCCTCCTCGTAACTCTGTGACATTTTTCCACATAATATCAGGACCTTTTTCTCACAAAATGATGACAACATTTACACTTGATTACTTAGTGTATTGTAGTAGTTTGTTATTTATCGTAGTGACATCACAACTGTATTCTGGCAACATGACTGCTTTTTGCAGACATTATTCTCTGGTCATTATTAGCAGTAGCATGTGGGGGTGTCACAAGGCACGAGATGAGACGACATTTTCACGTTACTTTTAAGAAAAGTACAATGAAACGCAATATGACAATATACTGCAACCTACTCATTTCATGTCTACCACGTTACACTCTTCTGCGTATGCTAGCAGCCCCGCCTCCACCCACTGAGGCAAAGAGACTGTATGACGGACAAAAGGGCTCACTCCGTTCATGCATGATGTTGTGACACCCCTAGTGATACTCCAACTCTTGCAGCATTGGTTTCCTTTTCAGTGTGGCCTTATCACTTGGCGCTGTTTCCTCTGGTGCACCGAGCAAATGAACGTACGTGTCTGTGCTGCTCTTTTACGACAACATCGCAGGGGGAATAACAAATGCACATCGCACGGGGAAGTGCAAAGGAAGGAATGCATCGATAGTACGATGGAACATTAGGGCCACATTGACAAAAATCGGAGATTTTGAGAATAAAGTTGTACATTTCCAACTTTTTTCTCGTAAATGTACAAACTTATTCTTGTAATATTACAACTTTTTTTGAAGTCATACATGTACGACTGTTTTTCTTGTAAATGTATGACTTTATTCTCGGAAATGTACAGCTCTGATTCTTGTAAATTTACTACATCATTCTCATAATAGAACTACTTTTTTCTCGTAAATTTACAACTTTATTCTCATAAATTTACGACATTATTCTCGTAATATTATGACATTTTTTTTACGTTAATTTACGACTTTATTCTCATAAACAACTTTTTTCTTGTAAATGTTTGACTTTATTCTCCTAAATGTACTACATTATTCTCGTAATGTTACTACTTTTTTCTCGTAAATTTAGGACTTTATTCTCGAACTCTCCGTTTTTTTTTTCAATGTGGTCCTAATACTCCGCCGCGCTATGAGACTGAAATGAAGCCGTGCCCTTGAAAGTCATTGATCAGCGCCTCGTCGATCCACGTTAGCCACGCCCGACTAAGAAGTGTCTATGCATCCGTAGGTAGCAGTTAGCGCGCGATGCCAAAGTCGGTCCAGTTGATCAGACTCCTTTTTGCAGCTAAAATGTGCATTTTGATGTTGTGTTGCTTAAGAGATTGTCATAAAGTGTAAGAATACGCGAAGGTTCTTTAGCATTTGAATGTCAGTAGCGGAGCGAGACAGTGAAGTGGATGTGTTGGAGCTCTAGAAAAATCCGTTGTCGTCTCGATTTAAGGCTTGATTGAGTCATAAATGGACGCTGGGCTTTATTCAGCTTGGTGTCTGCTGCATGATTGAATGGGTGCAGTATTGCGAAGCTTAACTGACTGGTACTGTGTTTTATGACTAATACGTGTCAGCGTGTCGCCATGATGCACTTATACACTGATGACGAGTGACCACACCTTTGTTTCCTTTTCCCTTCTGCCTTTGAAGAAAATCTACCTCTGTGCTTGTGCCGTTAAATCTCTTGGTGTGCGCCCGCTAATATTTTTGGTGCTGTACATGCCACAAGTTTATATTTGTACTGTATACTGTATTTCTACATGGATGTACATTTCACATGTCGGATGAAATAAATGTTGAATGAAAATGTGTGTCTGGGTTTATGTGCTTTGGGAGATGATCTTATTAGCTTACCTGCAGCATCTTTCACCCCAGAAAGTCACGGATAAACAAAACAATGAGCTGGTGCCAGGTGTCAGTCTGCACAAAAATAAGAAAAGCTCCTCTACTGTCATAAAAAACTGAATATCTTTCAGATTTGTCTTATTTTGTGTGTTCTTATGGGTCACAAAAGTGTGATCATAACCATAGAGCCAATTGTCCTTTATTTTTGTTTTATTTAGGTTTATTATTGAGTAGTTAATTTTTCTCTATACTGTTGAGAATGCTAAACTGTGATTTTTACAGTTGAATCCAGGTTTATGATGCTTCACTCTAACACAGTTGATCAAAAATATATGAATGAATAAATGATGGCTGTTTTGTGGTTGACTATGGCTTATTATCAGACAAGAAATGTGCATATCTAAGCAACTTTTACATATTTTGCCTAAATGAAGCATTTTTTCAATTTTCAAAAATGATGTAAATTACAAATCTAAGGCTTTCATGAGACGTTGTGATGATATGTAGTATTCTACACTGGTCACTAGGTGTCAGTCATGTTACATTGATGAGACAATAGCCACCACATGATGTTCTGTACAAACACAGGATACATGTGTGCGTGAGTCTCTATGTCTTAATTATGTCTAACATGTTTCATTTTCTCTTATTATGTTCACTATATTGTGTAATAAGAGCATGAAGGTGACTATAGGGGTGTTATTTCATGTCTGGAGGGCTCTAATAATGTTAAAAACTGTATTTGGAAGGTGATAAACAGGTTTTCTATGTGTTAAATGTCTTATTTTCTCTTATTTTGTCTACTATATTGGGTAATAGGAGTGTAAAGGTGACTATAGGCGTATTATTTCATGTCTGGAGGGCTCTAATGATGTTAAAAACTGTATTTAGAAGGTAGTAAAGAGGTTTTCTATGTCTTGAAAGTCTTATTTTTTTATTATGTCTACTGTATTGGGTAATAGGAGTGTGAAGGTGGTAAACAGGTTTTCTGTGCCATAGCTACAAAAATACTCCATTCATAAATAAAGAATCCTACTTGGTGGAAATTCACTTATGAGGGTGGGGTCTGGAACCGATTAAGCGCCATAGAGGAGGGGTTACCGTGGATCAGTTGTTTTCACAGTATGGCACAGTACAGTGAGTACAGTGAGTACCAGCAGTGTGACACTGCCCAGTTTTTCTTCATTTTTCTCAAGCTGCTTCTCCTCATTCAAAGCTTTTTCACTGTTCGTCCATCCTATTTGCAGCATTTTCTGGTTGTATTGCATTTCTTTTCTTGAACTGGTGCAGGGAAACAGCTGTGGATGTTTGCGTTTGAGCAAAGCAGGTGTGAAGGCTAACAGAGGGGCAGAGTGCACATGTGGTGGAAGGGGTCGGTCGCCCTGTGAGGCTCAGCACGGATGACAGGAAACAAGATGGAAGCTCATCTCATCCGCCGAGCCATCTCCAGGACCTTTTGCTGGGCTGAGTTGGCAGTCAGCGATGTTGAGTGTCACACAGTCTGGAGAGATAACGGCATCATATTTTGAGGTTTCTTCGCTGGAGCAGCAAAGTGCTTGAGTGTCCATTAGTATCACTGCATGAAGTACTTGATGAAGAGCAGCAAAAGGCGTATATTTGATGTAAGGCTTTCCTGCTGTTGGGTTGCAGATGTTGTCACGTGGTGACTCACCATTACAGCTATCTTCTCCGTAAATCCACTCAATTCTTTTCAGCTTTGGCTCGATGTGCTGATTGATTTCTTTTCCCGGAGCCATTAGTGGCCACTTTTGGGTTTTATCGTGTGAGATGGGGTGGTGTTTCTATGGAAACGGTGGCTGCATCCTCCCACCACGCATGTCACGGCCCTTTGTCCCACCTCAGGTTATTGAGCCTGATGACAATTAGGTCACACGACACCCCAAACAACCTGCAGAATGTGCTACATTAAGCACTGACATGACACGGAGTATGACCTCATTCAAGTGTGTGATGGGACTGAGTCAGCAGGTGAAGGGCAGATCAATAACAAACAATTAAGACTATAGTAGAGATGATCAGATGCTCTAAAAATTAGGAGCAATAGTCAACTTTATTGGATTGGTTATCAGCTCCTCGAACAAAATTCTTATTTAATATGTATTTTTGTCTTTCTGCTATTAATTTATTGGTATATATGTTTATGTGTTTATGTTTCTTATGTTCTTATTCTTTCTTGTGTTTTCTTTCTTTTCTTGGGAGAATGAACAGAATAAGATTTTCATTGCATGGTATAACTGCTACTTTACTATGCACATGACAATAAAACTCTCTTGAATCTTGAATCTTTAACTCTCAGTATGTAGTTAAAATAAGCTTTTGAGGCTCATTTTCAATTTCCTGTTAGTTTTTTCATTGTTGTCTGTGTGCTTGTCTCTTTAAACGCGGTACCTTTAAATTGCTTTTTTTTTCACAACTACGTATCCCACAATCCAAAGTAAAGGGGCGACTCCATGGGCGTGCTTGATATTTAGGTCAACCAATAAAATGCATCTCTTAGCGAGCGCGGACTTCGAATTGCAATTACGCTATCCAATCCAAACACTGGGTTTCACAGTTTATAAAAATGTGTCCAATAGGATAAGTCTTTCTGTACACTAGCCAATCATATGGCATCATAGCTGACTATAGGCGGGTCTAAGATGGACGAATGAACTTAAACGCAGCGTTTTTAAACACTAAGGGCGGGCGTGTCTTGGGGGGGAGGGGGCTTCGGGGGCGTGGCTAACAAGTAAGGACTCGTGCTTGAATTTGAATTCGGTCGACTATTTCAAGCATTAGTGTCGCTTCAACCAGGGACATTGGTTGTTAAAAAAAGTTGTTTACCATAAATTACCCTATATTCTGTTAAAGTCTTGTGTACGTCTACGTATTCAACTCTGGCCTTTAAATCGCCGCTGCAGTGCTTGTAAGGTTAGCTAGTAGCATCGCTGTGAGAAGAGCTACTGTACATACAGTACACTTGCAATGAAAGCCGGCGGTAAGTTATTTTTTGTTTACCATTTAAATGACATAATATGGCTTTAAACATTGCAATAAATACACGAGTGAGTGAGTTGCAGTGTGATAGAGGTTAGCACTGTTACCCCGTTAGCTCATAGCCAACAACTCCTAGCTAATCACGAAACACCTAAAAGTCTTAAAAGCCGTCTCCACTTGACTTGCGGTGTGTTTGTCGTGTCTAAAAGTCCATCACAAGTGTGAAAAGTGCGTTAAATGTTGGCGTAAGTAGAAGTTAACGCCACTTAAACCACAGGAGGGAAATTTGGGCGCTCAATCGAGTTGACTTGTTGGTAGTAGACCAGCCTCAGCTCGCTACTAGTCCTCTTTACTACTTAATTCTGTTATTTTGTTGCTTTCAACGCTTAATTTTCTAGTTCAAATTGGGGATTTTTGGGAGCATTTTTGACATTGTAGACCTTAAAATACTAACTTAAAAAGGGGCGCAAATATTTGACTGGAATGTGACCTTTTGCACCAAGATGGGGAATCTTTTGGGGTGTTTACTTGCACCCACCCCCATGCGAATGTTTTAATGCATTTTTGCTTTGCTGTCTTAACTTGACGCCTTTTTTTTGTCTGTCTGCCAGCAGTCCACTGCCATTGCTCAAAATGCTATTCCGTCCCGGTTCGAAAGAGGGTCCGCTTGCGCACGCCGACTGTCACCTTGCTGAGTCTTCCCGAGGAGATCCTCCTGTGCGTCCTCCAGTGCCTCTCAGCTGACGACCTGCTGTCTGTCAGAGCTGTGAGTCGTCGTCCTCCTCATTGGTTACACACGCACACACACACACACACTCACCCACGCAACATCTGTGTCAACTTGTTCTGCCTGGCCGTGTGGTCTTGTGTTGCTTCCAGGTCCATTCTCAGTTGCGTGACGTTGTTGACAACCACCCCAGTGTTTGGGCCAGGGTCAGCTTCAGAGACACTTGGCCGTCCCCTGACAATTTATGGTTATTTGAAAGGTAAAAAAAAAAAAAGCTCAATCATGATTAATAAAGTCATGTTTCCTGACCAAATATATCTTTCTCTTTTTGTCACAGAGCTGCAGAAAAAGGGAATTTTGAAGCAGCCGTGAAGTTAGGGATCGCTTATTTGTACAACGAAGGACGTAAGTACAAAGCGCATCATCCTTATGCGGAGTGGAACCTCCTAAGTTGAACAAACTGTTATCTAGGGATGCACCATATCATAACAAATTAGGATTTGCCCAACCGTACCTGTTGCTTTGTCCCAATCAAATATCATGACATTACTAACACTAATATTACAATGAATGCATATTAATATTATTATTATTTTTATATTATGACTTTATTCCCATAATATTTTCACTTTATTCCCATATTGAGTATCAAAAAATGGTAGCTTTATTTTGTTTTGTTTTTCTCATATTGCCTCTTTTAAAAAAGTATTTTTTTCTTTAATATTTCAGCTCTATGCGTCTAAAATGACTTTATTTTTCCTCATACTATGAGGTTATTCTTATAAAATTGTGAGCGTTTCCCTTGTTAGAATACCACATGTTATTCATGTGTGACCTTTTTTCTCTTTAGAATAGCACTTTTTTATAATCATTTTCTTTTATGATGTGCAGTAATGAATTGAAGCAGTGCATACTGATGAGATGAAGACAAAAACGGCACATGCTAGGCTTCTTTAGAGGGCAAACTAGTTGAGACTTAGCCAAGAGCGCCCCTACTGGCTGCAGCCAAGCAGTGCACCCTATTTTTGCCTCTTAATGCGATTAATCACCGATCAATTTCACACAGCCGAGTCAATATTGCGACTTAATGGCTGGTTTTCCCGCACGCCAGCGTTACTGAGCGACGAGGGCCGGGCGGACCTGTGCGGAAGGAAAGCCTCTCACTTCTTCAGCCTGGCCGAGGGCCTGCGCTCTCCCACCGCCGAGCCCTTCACCTGGCTGTTCATCCGCCCGCCGTGGTCGCCCACCGGGAGCTGCTGCAAGGCGGTGGTCTTTGACCGCCTCAAGACTAAGTGCGACGACAACATGGTAGGGCTGGCCAGCTTCTGTTCCTTTCAGGCCGGAGCCTTCATCATCACCTTCATTTCAGACACATGCTGTGCATGAGATTAGACTCTCGTCTTTCATCAGAAAAAAAAGTTTGTTTCAACCTTTTTGTGTTCTTTAGTAATCAGCAGTAGAACATACCGTAGGTACGTTTCAGGAAAATATCACTTCCCGACTAACACAGGGAGAAAAACAGCTTTTTGTGAAGTTACATTTCAAGCATAACTTTCATTTTGACACAAACACCACAACATAAACAACACAAAAAAGGCTGGTTTTCCATCAAAATAACAATTTATTTACAAATACACCTTGAACTATTTACTGTACAGTTTTCACATTTGGAACTAAACTGTGCATGTGCACACGTAAACATGTCCCTACAAAGCGTAACCTTCTGCACGCCACACTCCTCCACGCGCTCTCACTCCCTCCTTGCTGTCAAATGTGTTTTTACATGCAGATCCATGCCGAGCTCTCACCAAATGCACTTCTGCCACCTTGTGGCCGTTTTTATGGCCTAAACCTGCTCTGTTAGTGACGTCCGTTAGTGTGCAGTTTCGTTTTTGCCTGTCACGCAAAAAAACGTAAAAGACGTATCGATAAGTCTTTGAAAAAAGACGTATTTACGTATACGTCTTTGGTATGGAATGAATTAAATGCAAGCCGACACCACAAACAAACATATTGCCTCTTAAAATATATTAAAGAAAATATTTTTTCTTTCATATTTCACTTCTGTGCAACTAGAATATTATTTTTCCTCATAATGCTACATAATGCTGTTATTCTTGTAAAATTGTGACCTTTTTTCTCATTGTAATACCACTTTTTTTCTTAATTTTTAAAAACTTTACTCTCATAAAATGACAGACAATTTTTCCATTTCTGCTTGGGTTTTTTCTTTCCAATTTTCCAACTAGTTCAACTTTTTGTAAATTTTCCGCTCACAATTTGGACTTTGGACTTTTTTCTCTTATTATTTTGACTTTATTCTTATAAAAGCCGTGGGCTGCAAATGGCCCCCAGGCCATACTTTGGACACCCCTGGTGGAGTGCTTTGTGTTATACGGCGTGTCTAACAATATGAAGACAAAAAAATGTCGAAAATGGGAACATTTGATATCACAGGCTGTAAATAAGTTAACCTTTGAGCACTTTTCAAACGTTTTTTTATTCTATATTGTTTTACCAGGAGAAGAGGGGCCCCCTGTTGCACTGCTTGGCAAGAGTCTTGCAGCTGTTTGAGGTGAGTCTCCCCATGTTCCGTGTCGGCGCGGGTGCGGTCGGCACAGTTTCTATTAGCGTCCATTCCTAAACGTTTCATGACAAAGCATTCCTAATCAAAACTCAAGTTCTCTCAATTTGTCAGTGAGACTTTATGCTTTCGCTTGCTGACCACTTTTTCCCCCAGGAGGGTGACGTGTGTCGCGAAGCCATATCCATGTTGGAAGAGTCTTCACAGGCGGGCTGCTTGCAGAGCTCCTATCTTCTATGGGAGCACAACCGCAAAGCCGCTGTGAGTTTCACAGCAATCACGGGCTAAACTTGCAATGAGTGCTTCAACTTGTGTGTACGTCTCCAGTGAGTTGTAGATGGGAATTAATGGACATTTATGACCACTTTCAGATGTCGGATCCAGGCAGGTACCTCCAGTGTGTTCGAACCCTCAGGGACTACGCCGGGAGAGGATGCTGGGAGGCGCAGGTGTGTGTGCTAATCAAGACTACGCACGTCCAGCAAAACAAGCACTTTCACTGTCATCCATTTGCTACTTTTTTGCCCCGTGTGCGCAACGTTTGAGGAAAAAACAGTTGCCCATCATTTGCAATCTTTATGTGAGACATGAACACACACGTCTTGGTCTCTTCTGTGTATTCTAAAGATATAAAAACGGGTAAAAAGAGGCGGCTAAGTCATTCATGTAATGGAACACACCTACTCTGCCTAGAAAGGCCGCAATTAAAAAAACTTCTCCAAAAGCTTTCTATCCATGCTGTAAGCATGTAGTAACAGGCACATTCATGATAACATGGAATACTTGCACTATTTTGCCCTATTTTGGTCGTTGGAAGCACTGATTTCACATAGCAGTAAAGGAACGCAACTGAAAAACAAAAACGCAGCAGCAGTGGCAACAACACCAATATGTAGCGTTACCTTTCGCTAGTGGCCTGAGGCATAGGGAGCAAGTTTTTGATTTATTTAAAAAAAAAAAATTATCCGCACCCTAATGGTCCAAAATTACAACTTGATTCATTGTTTAGTTTCTTATAATATTACAAAAATAACAACTTTGTTTCTTTAATATTTCAACTTCATGCTACTAAGATGACATAAAGTTAATATAACAACTTTTTTTCTCTTAATTTTTAGACTTTATTCTTGTAAAATTACTGCAGAGTTTGCTTGTTTTTTTAATTTTCCAAATATTTCAGCTTCCTTTTAAATAATCTTTGTACATTTTTTATTGGTATTATGACTATTTCCATGATAAAAATTGCCTTTTTTCTATTAATATTTTGACGTTGTTGTTGTAAAATTGCAGGTTTTTTTCCATTTGCTGTTTTTTTGTGTTTTTTTCCAGCCACAGTATTTCAATGTTCATCTTGTTGTTATGACTTTTTTTCCCCACAGTAATTTGACTGTATTCTTGTAACATAACTTCTATGTGTATAACTTCAGAGTGTGTGGTGAAGCTAGTTGGTAGCCGGCTAGTAGCTAGCCGGTGTGGCGAGGCGTCACTACGCCAGTAACGTAGTTCTTGGGCGTAACAATGTTGATAACAACAATAATAATAACAATGTCACTGTAGCTTGGTTAATATTCACGTCACTTTATGTAAATGGAGCGTTGTTGGCGCTTTTTTTTTCAGCAGGCGAGCTAGGAGCCTCCCATTACATTACAGGCGTTCTTAGATGCCTCTTTTTTATATATCTTTACAATGCACAGAAAAGAGACGTGTGTTCATGTTCATTCACATAAGGATTGTGGATGATGGGCAAAAAAAAAGAGCACCTTTCCTTTTAACAGCGCACTAGAAGTACTCGTCCAAGTGTCATCATGCTGCCGCTAACGGCTCGTCTCTGAACATGCAGCTCTCCTTGGCCAAAGTGTGCAGCAGCGGCAATCCGCTGGGCTTGGAGGCCAAGGCCTGCTCCGACCTGGTGTCCCAACTTTTCAACTCTGGCCAGCAGGCGGCGCAACGCGGCAATCGCGGCATCCTCAAGCGAGGCATCAAGGACACCATGAGGTAACCACCAAACTAGGAGCCTCTTTTACACAGACATGCTGCAAAATAGAAGGAACAGAAGCAAGGCCAGGTGTGATATCTGTTACTGTATCAGTAACTGTATTGGTGATTGGTGATTATCAATAATGATGGCAGATGTAATTGCAGGAGCACCTACTGGAGGAGAGGTGCCTGTCGTTCGCTGTGGTACTCCATTACCGGCTGCGTGATCCTCACTATGCCCCCCTTGGCCTGCAGGTACATCCTGGTGGACTGGCTGGTGGAGGTGACCACCATGAAGGACTTCTCCAGCCTGGCGCTGCACGTGACGGTGGGATGCGTGGACCGCTACTTGGCTCTGCGTTCCGTCCCCAAGGTTCGCCTTCAGCTGCTGGGGATTGCCTGCATGGTGGTTTGCACACGGTAAGTAAGTGTTGCCTTGCAGTCGTGTCGCAGTGGAAACTAAGCCTTGATGTTCTTTTCTCTGTAGCTACATCAGTAAGGATATCCTGACCATAAGAGAAGCCGTGTGGCTTACAGACAACACCTACAAGTATGAAGACCTGGTCCGAATGATGGGAGAGGTAGTGTCGGTGCTGGAAGGGAAGATAAGGGTGAGTTTCGTGAAGGTTTCATGGCCCATGCAGTTGCAGTCTTTAAAAGCTCTGATGTCCGTACGTAACAGACCCCCACACTACTGGACTACGGCGAGGTGCTGCTGTCTCTACTGCCTCTGGAGCGGCGGACCACCCACCTCTTCAGCTACATCTGCGAGCTGTCCCTGCTCTACTCGGCCCTCGTCACGCCGCCTCCCGCCAAGCTGGCCTGCGCCGTGCTGCTGCTGACGAGAGCACTGCATCACTATGGTAACGCAACACAGACGCCAATTTTTCAGCCATACGTTGATGACGCCTCGTTGTTCACGCTTGCTCTTTCCCTCGGCCGCAGCCCCCATCTGGCCCGGCCAGCTTGTGGACTACACTGGCTTCTCCAAACAAGACCTCACCCAGCTTGCTGTGCTGCTTTACGTCAAATGGTAAGCCATCCATCCACCCTTCCATCCATCCACACTTCGATCCAAACTTCCATCCATCCACCCTTCCATCCATCCACCCTTTCAACCATCCACACTTCGATTCATCCACCCATCCACACTTCCATCCATCCACACTTACATCCATTCACACTTACATCCACCCTTCCATCCATCCACACTTACATCCATCCATCCATCCACCCTTCCATCCATCCACCCATCCACACTTCCATTCATCCACCCATCCACACTTCCATCCACCCTTCCATCCATCCACACTTCCATCCATCCACCCTTCCATCCATCCACCCTTTCAACCATCCACACTTCAATCCATCCACCCATCCACACTTCCATCCACCCTTCCATCCAGAACACTTGGAAAGAACTAAATCTAGTGGGTGTTCTTTCCCAGTTGGTCAAACCCGAGGGTGTCCAGCGGGGGCCATAGTGAAAAATGAAAGGCTGCAACTTTGCTGATTTGATATTTTGTTTAAATATGCTAAGAAGGTGTAGAAAAAAGAGTACTCATTAGTATCAACTTCACTCTTTGCTCTTTTTTTCCCCATTTTTGCTGGTTTGTTTTCCCAAATAGTGCAGCTTTCTTTTGAAATAATCTTTGTCCATTTTCCTTTGGTGATATTATGACTTTATTCCCATAATATAACATAACATAACTCTTCCCCCTCTTCCTCTCGTAATTATGACTTTAGTCCCACAATAATTGGACTTTATTCTTGTTGCATAACTTTATTATTATTAAATTACAACTTTATTTGTTTTTTCTTATAATATTACAAATATAACATCTTTTTTTCTTTGAATTTTATGCTACTAAAATGACATTATTTTTCCTTATAATATTCTAACTTTGTTGTCATTAGATTACACCTTTTTTGTCCTAATATTTTGACTTTATCCTTGAAAAATTACTGCACATTTTTGCTTCTTTAAAAAAAACATTTTTACAAATATTTCAGCGTTCTTTTTAAATTATCTTTGTAAATTTTCTGCTTGTATTATTATGACTTTATTTCCATAATATTGTAACTTTCCCCCCCCCCCAACCTAATTTTCATTTTACCTAAAATTACAACTTTATTTTTTGTTTGTTTTTCTCATAATATGACAACATTTTTCTTTAAGATTTCAACTCAATGCTACTAAAATGCCATGTTTTCCTCATTATTACGAGTTCACGAGGCCACACTTTGGACACCCCTGCATTGCATGATTGATGAGCAAATGTTCTCTTTTTATGACTTTTTTTTTTTTTTTTTAATTGTATTCTCTGCAGTTTCAGTCAGGAGGCTCCCAAAGACTACAGACTGGTGTCTCTTACCGGTGTGAAGCAGCGGTTTGAGGACGATCTCTACCAGCACGTCAGCAGGGAGAAGGTGTGCACTCTTCCAACCCTCACTTTTCAAATATCTGTATGAATATATACAGTACCTTTCAAAGATCTCTATGGATATATTTCTATATATACAGTCTGTCTTCATGGTGTTCATTTCCATATGCAAGGTGGTGGATTATAAAGAGCTGTGTCACATTCTTGAGATTCCCGAGGTGGAGCCTCAGGTGGAGCTTCCCAGTCCTGCTGGCCAACCAGCAGACATCCACGCTTTCCTCACATCCCCATCCAGCACCAGCAAAAGGTAGCGCACACACACACACACAATGTGCATCACAACAGAGCTCAACACCTTCAAATAGGTAGGCATTCATTAAAACACGTGAACATTTAAAAAATGTATACTATATATTTATATATTTCTCTTTTTTTGTGGAAAGATTGTAAATTTTTGTAATTATGAAAAAAATATGCTCCCTTATACATATCTTTTACAGTACTTAAATACTGCAGGAATTATATTTTAGATTTTAGTCCACAATACTTAGGATAATGTTTTTGTTTTTGTTTTTGTTTTTTTTTTTTTAAAGTTTTTTAAGATAACTTTTTAGTCAAAACCATTTTGATATATTATATATTTATAGAGCATGTGTACCCCATTCGGCATTCAATGCTGAATTTTTTTGTCAAAATGTTTCTATTTTATTTTTTTGCAAAAGTAGGCAAGAAACCCCTTTCATTCACCCTGTGGATAATTAAAAAAAGCATAAAATGTATTTTCTAGCTATGTAGAACGTACAGATTTGTGTGGGAAATCAACAATGCTTGTCAAGATGACCTCCTTGCTTTGCCCACTCAGTCTCCTTGCATCCATAACAGATGCCAACCATTTAGCACAGAAGGTGTTTGTTTTTTCCATCTGTCTGACTCGCCCTCACTCCCTCTCTCCTGTCCTCTCTTGTCCTCTCCTGTCCTCCCAAGGAGGCGCAATGACAGCACGCACGCCGACAGAGGCAGCCGTGTGACCACGCCCACAGCAGAGCTGTCCAATCAGGAGGAGACGCTGCTGGGCGACATCCTGGACTGGAGTCTGGACACTTCCTCATCCGGCTACGAGGGCGACCAAGAGGAGAGCGAGGGCGAGAAAGATGGAGATTGTGAGTAACAATGGCGGGCAGGGCAAAAAAATGTCAGCTTCTATATTCTCATGTTGTGATGATATGTAGTATTCTACACTGGTCACTAGGTGCCAGTAATGTTACATTGATGAGACAATAGCCACCACAGGAAGTACTGTACAGAACAGGAAGGAAAAAAAACACAAACAAAAACAACAACAATAAGGAATTCCCCCAATGCTTTCATGTGCAAGTCTGTTATGTTTTATTTTCTCTTATGTCTACTATATTACATAATAGGAGTGTAAAGGTGACAGTGGGGGTGTTGTTTCATGTCTAGAGGGCTCTAATGTAAAATTGTATTAAGAAGGTGGAAACTATGCTCTAACTACACAAATATTCATGTTCTACTAAGTTAAGTGTTAAGTTTATTCTGAAAATGTCTGAAGGGTTAAATGACACCTTGACACTTTTTATTGTCTTGACTCGAGACTGTCGCCGCCGGGGTGATGGCACGATCCTCCTTTGTTCAGTTTCAGTGATATCCATCAAGCTCGACCCAGTCAGCGACGCAGGCGGCAGACTAGAACATTGCCGAGCTCTGTCCAGCGACGAGGACAGCTTCAGCGAGGGGGACGGGGGGAAACCCAAGCAAGACCCAGAGGCCTTTTGCTACACTTCCGGCTACTCGTCGGTGCAGAGTGTCAGTCCCTCGTCCACGTGCTCTTCCTCCTCTCTTGTCCCGTGCTCCCTCAAGACTTTTACCACTTCCTCCTCCTTCGCCGCCTCTGCTAATTCCCAGCCAGGCTTCCGCCTTTTGATGCCCATGCAGAGGCCTCGCGGCCACTCCAGCAAACAAGTGAAGAGGAAGAACTCTGCGGCGCACAGTGGAGGCGAGGCAGGAGGAGACAACTACGACGATGAAGAAGAGGAGGAGGGGGAAGAGGAAGAGGAGCAGTATCCAGCCAAAGTCGGTTTTCGGATTCTATAGACACTTGACCACTTCCTCAGTTATTATTCTCAGCAGCACTTTTACACCCCCATCCTCTAAAGTGGGCTGTGTGCTCATGATGTGAGGTAAAGACAAGGGAAATGATGTGAAAAGTTGTGTAGAATGGCATTAAGTACACAAACAATCCTAATGTGGACCAATCCTACCTGTCCCACGCCTGACTTGTGCTCATGATAGCGGTTTCATCGCTAGTGGCTTGTATTATAGTCTATACCAGTCAGTGTTTACATAAATAATAGCTCCCATCAACTCAAACAGTGCACCTCTCAGGACGTCCTGCACTGAAAGGAAAATGTTGTTTTTTTTTAATGCACTGTCCGTACAAGCCCGCCTTGTATTTGCTTTATGGCAGCTGAGCACTGAACTTGTACAGTATGCCAAAGGTACTGCGCTGCAACCATGTCTAGCTTTCTGTGAATATTTCAACCACAGCTGATGGATTTCGCATACAAACCAAATGCCACGTATTTATTTTTCATAAAAACAACTCTGAAGGTCTGGCACTTATCACTCGCCCAAGATGGAGTGCAAGTGTGTAAGCTGTAAAGCATTTCATACTTTGTTTTGTATTTATGACTTTACACCACCTCAGCGGCAGCAAAGTTCAGACGCTAAAAGGGAAAAAAATGATGTGCTGTTGTTTTTAATGTCTTACATGATGACCTCATGGTAACACTACTGCAGATGACTGAAGATTCATATGAAAGCAGTTCAACTGCTTTTCTCCTGTGTTTATGTACCGGTACATGCAATACCTGTACATGCCTCGTACTTTTATATGTAGAACTGAAGAACAACAAACATGCCACTACTACTTGAACTTTTTTCATTTGTCATGCCACATTAGGATGCTTTTTCTACAGTCTGAGTTTCCCCCGACCCACTTGTGATGTCACCGAGTCCTTTTGAAAGCCTTTTTCAAATAAAATCATGAATAACGAGATATTTATATATATATATATATTTATATATATATATTTTTTAACTCAATCCAAATCCCTTAAACTATTTAGATAACTGCACTTTTAAGCTATGTATTTTAAATATTTAGCTCAATTTTCTTACATTTAACTAATTTTCTACACACTTGAGGTAGAAATTAAATGAAATGGTAAATGTTTAATTTAAATCATAAATTCAATGTAAATATAAAAGTTAAAATAAATCTTAAATATAAATGTTAAATCTAGATTAAATGTAATTAAATCTAAATTAATTGGATATTAAATTTAGATTTCATATTTAAATTTAGTGTTTAGATCGATCACATTTATATTTAGATTAAAATTGTATTTTATCATTTATGTTTGAGATTAATAATTATCATTTAGATTTAGTTTTAGAAAAATTTAAATTGTTAAAAAAAATCAGTAATTTGTTTTAAATGAACATTTTGCACGACATTCGAATTGACTGAAGTGCTGTCGCCGGAGCCGTCTGAAGTCACGTGACCCGGATGGAGCCCCAGCCGGGTCACGTGACGTGTTTTGTTGACTATTCCGTGTCATTTTCCCGATGAATTGGTGAGCTCTCGCTCGCTGGTGCTCCGTCATTGCCTCGCGAGCAGGCGGCCGGTGGCAGCTCGAGGGCGAAACGCGGACCGATCCGGTGGAGTGGACTTTTATGTAGCTTCACCCATGCTAACCGGACCTCCATCGTGTCGGAAGAAGACCGCAGTGATGCTTTTATTATCACATTAAGTCGACGACGACGACGAGCTGTTAACGTGACGAGGAAGAAAGGAGCCCAGCTCGCCAAGTTTTGTAGTAAGTACACATTCTGCTCTTGTAACGTGCAGCCGAATTAATGTAGGGGATGTGTTTAAAGGAAAGAGAAGACATGTTAGTGGATTTAATAGCGGTGACCCCCAGCTCCATCGTTAACATTCACCACCAGGAAGCCTGGGGATTGACAAGCAGGTTGATTGTCCAATCAGTAGGCCGTCAAGGCGCTATGGGCCAATCAGAGTCGATCAAGGCGGGGTCACTCGCAATAAGGAAACGATTTAGGGTTTTTTGTTTATTTGTTGACAATTTTAATGCAAAAAAGACGCGCAAAATAATGTCAGTGTCTTTACACACACACACACACACACACACATACACACACACACAAAGAATGGGGTTATGTTAAAAAACAATATCTTGTTTTGGATGTTTATCTAATTCAATCTGATTTAATTAAAAAATAAAAGTTTGGTGGTGTTTTGGGGAATTTGCAGAAACTTCATTTTGCTTTGGTTCCTCTTATGATTTTTGTCATACTGTCTTGATGCACGTTACCCCATTTTCACTTCTCCCTTTTTGCATTCTTTTGTTTTTGTGTAATAGAAACTGAGATCTTGACTGACACTCGCAGAAACTGACAATGACTTCATTAATCCAACTAATGTTCCGCATTATGGATGTAATGTTAACTTGAAATTGTCCATAGCTATGAATTGACTGGTGACCCGTTCAGAGTGAACTCCGCCTTTTGTCCAAAAAGTTAGCTGGGATAGGCTCCAGCTCACCCGTGACCCTAATAAGGACAAGCGGTATAGGACATGGATGGATGATTAAACTTGCAACTAAAATATTACTCTTTCACCTGTAGACACCGGAATCCAGTATATGTTTCAAAATGGCTGTCGTGCGACAGTTTGGACTCCTGGTGTGGAAAAATTATCTTCACCAGGTAAGTTGGAAAAAGGTGAACACACAGGTTACCTTCTGTGCAATTGCCATAAGTCACATGATTGTACAGTACACGGATATGTGCTGTCAGCTTATGTGAGCCAGGAACTGGTTTGTTCCAGTTGTACAGTGTCTGCCACGTTGTGCACAATATTGCTCTCAAACATGTTTTGCTAAGAGCTAAACAACAAAATAGATAAACAGAATGACGGCAGGGAAAGCTTAACAAAGTACGTTAAGGAACTGAGTATGTAAAGAAATGGATAAGCCGGAAGAAAGGATCAAATTCAAAAGCATTTTGAAGATATCAAGGAGCTGGACAAATATCAAAGATGACATCTTTTCTCCACTACAAGGACAATAAAAGACACAATGATGTGGCTTGAAGTCATCAACAATCAACCATATAACCTTGAGGGTTGTAAATCTCTTTGTAGCAGGTGAGTGGATACGCGGATCTAGAGACACATAATGGGAGATTCACGTCTACGTCAACAAATGCAGCCGTTGACTGGTATCGTTTGTACACAGCATTGAATCGTATCAAATCGTACTTTTATTTCCTGCACTGCACAAGCTATTGGCTCACATGCTAAGAATGTTTTACATGTCCAACGTGTACAGTATATCTGTAGCCAGTTAATCAACGACCGCAAGCACGGACTGTTGGCACATTTCTGCGCTCCTTCCTGAAAGGCGCTTGTGTATGTTCTCCAATATCAGTTAAAAGGTTACACAACGCAGCAAATATTCTGATATGCTCCGTGTGTGGTTTTGTTGATCCAGCCGAGCTCTATCGACTCCCTGCGGCTTGCACTTGCGGCCACCTGGAGACCGGCCGGGAAGTAAGAACAATGCGGCTCTCGCCCCCGTCTAAGCTGCACACCGGAGACCATGATGGCTTTGAACGTTAACCCGCCTCATTTGCATCACCAAAGTCACATGTTATCACGCTGGCTTTAGCCAGGTGTCCGTTTTGACTTGCATGGAGCGCTTCACGAGGATCTGGTGTTTCCGGGCCGTCTTGTTCTACTGGCGGGTAGTTTGGTGTTTAGAGGTTCTATTGGAAACTAAGTCAAGTGATTTCCCTCCAGAAACGTCAGATCCTGGTAACCCTGGTGGAGATCCTCCTGCCCCTGCTGTTCTCCGGCATCCTCATCGTGCTGCGTCAGAAGGTGCCGTTCAAGGACTACCCCAACGCCACCGTCTATGAGAGCTACTCGGTGGACACGCTGCCCAGAAGCTTCCTGAGACGCTTGCACTTGGCCTACGTGCCGGCCAACTCCAGCGTGGTGCGGCAGGTGGCGGAGGACGTGCGAGTCAACCTGGCCTTGGCCTCAGGTGGGTAAGAGATGGGGCCGCCCCCTGTACTGGTCTGGTGGTTCAGGTCTGTTTTTGGCATTTGCACGCTAGCGCCAAATATTTTGAGTCATTTAAACACAACACGGAGCAAAGTCTTGTGACACGGACCCTCATTCTCCTTTTGAATAAAAGATGCTGAGACTCCTTTGTTGTAGTTTGTTATGGTTTTAGTTCTGAATGATGTAGCTCCGTAGTATCCACTTCGCTGCATTGCTGCCCACAGCCTCCTTTTGGATGTAATTTGGGTTCCTATTATGGCCAATGTTTGCTAGCATGTCTTGTTCAGACTGATTTAGCTGTGCCTTAGCTTCGTACGCTGAAATATTGTAGTCCATAGTCTCCTCTTTGCTGCATTACTCCATGTTCTTGCTGCCCTCAGTCTCCGTTTGGACCAAATTTGGGCTCTTACCTTGGACAATGTTAGCATGTCTCGTTCAGACGGATGGAGCTGTGCCTTAGCTTTGTACGCTGCAGTTTTATAGTCCTTGGCTGCAGCCGTCTGGTTTCCCGCTGCCCTCAGTCTGCCGTCAGATAAAACGTGTCAGTGTAAGTACAGGGGACCCTCATTATCCTCCATTGCTGTTTAATCATGTGCCTTGTCCATGCACTTCAGTCAGAACACCTTTCATTTATTAATGATGACTGTAGAAGTCAAATATCCAGTGTTGATGTAGCATAGTACATACTGTGGGTGTATTGAGTCCAGTGTTGATGTAGCATAGTACATACTGTGGGTGTATTGAGGTGATTGATGTGATTTTTGGAAGTAATAAAGGTATGTTAAGTACAGTCATCCCCATTTTATGGGCTGTGTAATGTCAGCTCCTACTGAATGAGGCGTTAGCAGCAACATTTTACAACATCAACCGCATTCTCTCCCACATTCACTTGGCATGAACTGAAATTTACACGTCCAATCGAGTTCATCCCGAGAGGGGAAGCCGGCGCCTCGACACCATTCTTATTCACAGCTGAGCTGGGAATACCGGTTCCTCTGGAAACGAGGTCGGGAGAGTAAACGGGCCACGCCCTGCCCTCGCCTCGCCCAAGGGTTGGTTTGGGCAAAGGCAGGAAGCTCAGGCAGCTTTCATGTGTCTTTCGGTGTCGTCTGAGCAGCTCACGTGTGTGCGTCACAGCACCCGATCAGATGCAATGTGGGCTGCAGACATGCCACAAGATCTAACTCATGCATTATTAAGCTAGCCTCAGCGTTGGCAAAGGGCCAGCAATTATACCAGTGAGAAGAAGACCCCAAAAAGGCACCCCAGCCTTCCGTGTAGCAGGCTTGCACTTAAGAAAAAAACCCAAACAATGAAAAACTCTGGTGATGTTTAAAATGTCACAGTGTTCTTGGAATAACAGAATGTCTCCTGACTGAACAAGGAAGAACTAAAAGTCATGCTTTGTAACTTTCAAGGGTTTTTTTGGTGAAATTGTGCAATTTGCTATGTTGCGTAATCTCAAATGTGATATTGTTGGAAGTTGTTGCCCAGGCTTGTTCTCAACTGCTGAGAGATGTTGTTGTGTGTCTTGGCCTCAACGAGTTGTACTGTAGCGCCAGTATTACTGTACATACTCTTACACTATTATCTACAGTACAGTATCCCTTACTACGTATTCATACACCACAGTCACAAATAAAATAACAAATATTTCATGATGTCATATTTCATTACATTTTTATTGATATATGAATGAACTGCCTGGATAATACTAGTGTAGCAAGAGTCATAATAAAATAGAATTAGAATATTTAGAAATGTGACTAAATTCTATGTAGTATGAAACAAATTCAACTAAGAAAATATGCATAGAATTATTTTATTACATTTTGTAAAAAATTGAAACCTTTTTTGTGTCATTTTTTAAAATGTAATGCTATCTGTACTGTACATTATTATTTAGAAAAATATATAAACATGTTTCAGTAGTAATTCTAGTAGTATTATTCTAGTAGTAATATCATTTAATTTATATTTGATTGAATAATAAATGATATATAATGGAAGTTGATATATAGTGTATATGTATAATACAGTGTGCACGTGAATATACAGTACATATGAATAATATCTGGCTATGAAGTCAGGTAATGATGATGTGTAATCATAGCTAGTGTAACCACAGCGACAGGAATTCATGTTTATTATTTATTTGTTTATTACGTATATTTACATGTTATTGTTTACATTTAGCTAAATAGTATTACTGTAGTACTGTACTGATCATTGAATGATACACGTAAAGTCAACTAAATTCAAATAAAAATAAACAAAATTAAGTTATGATATTTATTGAAAATGTAAACTTTTTAAATATCATTGTTAATGTAAGGGTATGTGTACGTGATATTTCTCTCTTATTTTGAAAAGTCCAATCATATTTCCGTGTAAATGAGATGATTCTATTCAGCGTTCTCGGGTGTAAAAGGAAGTTATTTTATTTGACGTGTTGGTCCGACCAGAAGCTTTGATCCTTCTGTTCGTGTTCCTGATTGTGTTGCTTACAAGGTTGGAAGCTTAGAGCCCCAGGAGCCGCGCGTCCGTGGCGTCTTCCCCCCAGCGTGCCCGCTGTGTGTTTACTCGGTGGCGCTGACCCACATTTAACCCCCCCGAGTCCTGTGTGTCAAGAATACCTGCATGTGTGTGTGATAAGTGCGGTGGAAGGAAGGCGCTGGTGATTCCAGCACACGTGTGAGCAAACATCACAAATGTCTGGAAGATGCGTGGAATGTTGTCTTTCCCTGCCAGTGCACGGCTTCGAGACGGAGCAGCACTTTGAGGACTACGTGAGAACGGACCCTCTGTCGGGAAGGCTTCTGGCGGCCGTGGTGTTTGACCAACCGTGTTGCCACGACGACGAGCCGCTGCCCCTTCAGGTACAAACGCTCTTCAGCGCTTCCGCTGTGACCTTTCTTCCTCACGCTTTCTTTTCTCGGTGCCGCAACAGGTCAGCTACCACCTGCGCTTCACCTTCACCCCTCGCAACGCCCCCCCCAAAGAGAAGTCGGAGCTGGACCCCAACAGCGACTTGGACTGGCACACGCTCAGCCTCTTTCCTCTCTTTCTGCTCCCGGGCCCTCGAGAACAGTATGACAAGGAGGGGGGCACGCCTGGTAAGCGGACCTCCTCGGCTCCTTCGTCTTCATCACCAAAACATTATCCATTATTATATCTAAAATATATACAGTAATAATAATCATCAGTATTCTATAATATTATCATAATAATAACACTAATCATTATCCATTATTATATCTAAATACAGTAATAATAATTATCATTATTCTATAATATTATCATAATAATAACAGTAATCATTATCCATTATTATATCTAAAATATATACAGTAATAATAATCATCAGTATTCTATAATATTATCATAATAATAACACTAATCATTATCCATTATTATATCTAAATACAGTAATAATAATTATCATTATTCTATAATATTATCATAATAATAACAGTAATCATTATCCATTATTATATCTAAAATATATACAGTAATAATAATCATCAGTATTCTATAATATTATCATAATAATAACACTAATTATTATCCATTATTATATCTAAATACAGTAATAATAATTATCATTATTCTATAATATTATCATAATAATAACAGTAATCATTATCCATTATTATATCTAAAATATATACAGTAATAATAATCATCAGTATTCTATAATATTATCATAATAATAACACTAATCATTATCCATTATTATATCTAAAATATATACAGTAATAATAATCATCAGTATTCCATAATATTATCATAATAATAACACTAATTATTATCCATTATTATATCTAAAATAACGACAATCGTATTATATCATTATTATAAAATAAATAATAGTTTTTATTATATAATCATTATAAAAATAATGATTGTTTTTATTATATAATAATTTAAATAACAATCATATTATATAATAATTAGAATACTAAATCATTTTTAATAGAATAATAATGATAAGTCATTGTTACTATTATGATTATTATTAGATAATAAATGATTGGATAATATTAATAGTAATCATGATTCATATTACATTGTTATTATTGTTACTATTATGATTATTATTAGATAATAAATGATTGGATAATAATAATAATAATTCGTATTACATTGTTATTATTGTTACTATTATGATTTATTTTCCTTTTCTCATTTCTCATTTCCCTTTTTCCCTTTCCCTTTTCATTTTCTTCCTCGTCATTGTCATTGTCATTCTCATGAATGAATGAATGAATTTCCAATGTGAGTTTTGGGGTGGCGTGGGACCCCTGCCTGAGGGGAGAGGTTCCCTCTCACGGCGCACAACGTCCGTCTTTATTTCTACGAGGATGGAAGGAAGGCACGCACCTATTCTCCGCAGCCTGTGGAGCGAGAGGCCATGTTTCCATGGAAACTGTGATCTTGGCCCAACCCGTGTGGTGGGGTGCAGGGTGGCGCCTGAGAGATCGAAGGCACCGATGCCACGTTTGGAGCAGAGAGAGAAGGAAGCGGAAATGACGACGTTGTTGTGACCACATTGTTTATATCGCTGCTCGACCAGCGGGGGGAGGAGTATTTCTTTCTGCGCCCCTTGTGGGAAAATGTTTACAAATGCAGGCGGTTCTGCAACCCGAGGAGGAGTATTTCTTTCTGCGCCCCTTGTGGGAAAATGTTTACAAATGCAGGCGGTTCTGCAACCCGAGGCCTCGCTTGTCTGGAGAGCGCTCCTCAAAAGATGCCATTGTCCCCCGTTGCTGTAGTTTCCCCCCCGGCCGCAGGCTTTGTAAGAAACAAGACGTCTCTGTTCCCAGCCTGCTGTTTGCAAACACGACACCACAGTCTACCCCCTGCTTGGGATTCATACACAATTACAGGCTGCTGGATGGACAAAAGTATTGGGACACCTGGTTGTCACACAAACAGGAAGTGGAAATGCCACCTTTGCAGACGGAGCAGGTACCACTCTGTAAAGCAGCGACGCTGAATACCACCTATTCCTCTGATCTGTTCGTCAATGTGCCCCAGACTTAAACAGGCTTTTATTGCAGTTTTGAATGATCTCTGAACAGGCACGATAATCGCTCACATGTAACCGTAACCCGCGTCAAGCTAAAACACAACTGTGAACCCCCGACGTCACTTCCTGTCCAACACCGACACACATTACAGCGACACACATGAGCATGAGTCTTATTTGTGTCATATATTCTGTTATTATGTCTACTATTTTGGGTAATAGGAGTCTAAAGGGGGCTATAGGGGTGTTATTTCCTGTCTAGAGGGCTCTAATCATGTTAAAAAACATATTAAGAAGGTCATAAGCAGGTTTTCTATGCTATAGCTACCAAAATATTCCATTTATAAATAAAGGGTCCAACTTATACCCAATATTTATGAAAATGGCTAAAATGGTACCATGCTGACGTTAGCATGCCAACAATGACAACATGCTAACGTTGCCATGCAGCACACAGAGCTAAGTGTCTGTGCATGTTAAACTTATGAAAATGTCAAAATAATGCTACTCTGCTAATATTAGCATGCAGGCGCTAACATGCTAACAACAAACACAATACCACTAAGTGTTTATATAGGTTTCTACTCATGAAAACAGCTAAAACGTTACTATGATAATGTTAGGGTGTTAGCTATGTTAAAATGCTAATGCTAGCATGATAGCATTAAGTGTGTCTATAAGTGTCTGCTTATGTGATACTTATAAAAATGTCAAAAAATGCTTTTATGCAAATATTAGCATCTAGTGTTAACATGCTAACATCTAACATGATAGCACAAAATGTTTACATTAGTTTTTACTCATGAAAACAGCTAAAATGTTACGATGCTAATGTTAGCAATGCTAAGGTTGTATTATTATTATATTTTTAGCTCACGCCCGCCTCTCTTCCCCTTGCAGGTTATTTTCGGGAGGGATTCCTGGCCGTGCAGCACGCGGTGGATAAAGCCATCATGCGCTCGTACAACAGAAGTGCCGCCGCCACCCTGCTGGGACAGACCCGAGTGGTGCTGTCCCGGTTCCCTTACCCCGCCTTCATATACGACGTCTTCATCCTGGCTATTCAGAACCAGCTGCCCCTCTTGCTGGTGCTCAGCTTCACCTACACGTCCCTCAACATAGTCCGAGCCGTGGTGCAGGAGAAGGAGAGGAAGCTGAAGGTGTGTATTTGTGTGTTTTCAGTGTTTATGGGCTAAAAAGCTGTTTGTCTGTGTTGTGTCGTGTCTCTCAGGAGTACATGAGGATGATGGGACTCAGCAACTGGCTCCACTGGACTGCTTGGTTCCTCATGTTCTTCCTGTTCCTCTCCATCTCCGTCTTTTTTGTCACTTTGCTCCTTTGCATCAAGGTGAGTTTGGGCTGTAGGAGTGCTGATAGCATCCCTAAGGGCCACACAGTGAAAAAAATGTAATTATACTGAAAAGGATGCAACTTTCCACTAAAGCAACACATGTACTGTAGATATGCTAAGAAGTGCGTCTCAGCTTTGTCATATACTGGAGGTGAAAAGACTTCGCTCTTTTTTACCCATTTTTGCTGTTTTCATAAATTTATTTTCCAAATATTTCAACTTTCTTCTTAAATAATCTTCTTGTAATATTTTGACTTTATTGCCATAATATTATAGCATTTATTCCCCAAATTTATTTCCCAAAAACAACTCTTATTTTTTTTTCATTCCGTATAATAGTAAGACTTAAAAAAAAAAGTTATATTTTTTCTTTAATATTTAAACTTTCTGCTGCTAAATTGATGTTATTTGTTCTCATAATATTATAAGAGTACTCTTCTTTTTTTCTCTTAATATTTTGACTTTATTCTTGTAAAATGTCCGCTGTTTTTTCTATTTCTGCTGTTTTTATTTTCCAACTAAATGTTCTTCTGTTAATTATGACTCTACTCCCATAATATCTTCACTTTATTCCCATAATATTCTAACTTTGCCCTCAACCTCATTTCACCAAAAAACAACTTTATTTTTTGTTAGTTTCTCATAATGTTATGACTTTGAAAAAATATATTTTTAATAGAATTGTTAGAATACGCCTTTTTCTCTTCATATTTTGACTTTATGTTCGTAAAATTGCTGCTGATTTTTCAACTTGTTGTTGTTTTTGTTTTTTTTAGTTGTCTTGTTAAATAACGTTTTTATTTTTGACAATATTCTTATCAAATTCCAGTTTTTTTGCCTCCATTTGTGCTGTTGTATTTTTTGTATTTTTCCGGCTATTTCAACTTCCTTGTACATCTTTTCCCACATAATAGAACCTTTCCCCCAACCTTATTTTCCAAAAATTCAAACTTTATGTAAAAACAAAATTTTTCTCTTTAATATTTGAACTCTAAAATGGTGCTAAAATGGTGACGGAGAAGCAGGCTGTGGGTCCCCATATTCAAGTTACGTCATCGCTTACCCGTGTAGGGTTGCATAATAGGGGACCTTTCATGCAGCCGGACTCGGGATGCGTTGTGCTGGTCTGTGACGTCTGTGTCCGGGAGAATCTGCTCCACTTGACCAGTTGGCGGTGACGTGAAGTTAGCCTTTTATTGTTGCAGGTGAGCCCAAACGGAGCGGTGCTGAGCTACAGCGACCCCACGCTGGTCTTTGTCTTTCTTCTCGTCTTCACTGTGGCCACCATCAACTTCAGCTTCATGATCAGTGCCTTCTTTTCACGAGGTACGTACCTTTTCCCATCTTCTTTGAGTTTGATGCTACATTTTTAGGGCCCCTTTCTGGGGGTCAGATGCTGGACTGTGCGCCGCAAACAAGGCGATGCGAGAAATGCGCTTCTCGTAGACTCGTGCTTGTCAAAGCTGAGAGATGCCCAACAATGGTAAATCAAGACAAACATTTAGGACTAAAAAACACGAGGTCATGTGCCACATAGTCAGTGCTGTGATCTTCTGCTGGTGAAAGGCTAAAGTGGCTAATTTGGGACCTGGAGTCTGACAACATCAACTATTAACCTTGATTGGAGATGGATTTATTTGTGACGTGCGTACTCATCATCGTTTTCATGGAAATATGCAAGATTAGAGCCTGTGGCTAATTTCCATCCTAGTTTTCCGTGAGGGCAGGTTGATGTTATGCACACTAGTGAGATGCGGATCGATATTAAAGCACCAATACTTGCGATACCAGCTCTTCAGGCAATCAGTGTCCTTCCTAAGTTGTTGGGTGTCATTAGGGTGCACAATAATGACCGGGCCGATAGGAGGGAATTATCACGTCGTCCAATAAAGTTATTAAAAAAAACAACACTCCAATTAGGCGAGATCACCCGTACTGTGCGGATGAGCAAATCAAGCGCTCCCTTTGCCTCCTGCCTGTGACTGACGGCTGTTCGTGTGCCCGAATACAGTGCACCTTGCTGGACCACAGCAGGTGGCTCCTCCCCCTCTGTGCTCTGGTTCTCCTGGTAGCAGCCATGTCATCATATTTCATTAGGACAAACAAACAAATCCTCATTTGTTCCTGTCCTTCTTGCCTCCACGTGTACACAAACTACACTTACGTCTACATTTGAAAAAAGTATTTATAAAAAAGTAAAAGTATCGGTCTTGAGAAGCAGAAATATCGGTATCTGTTTGGGTGTCATGCATGCCTACGTGTCATCCTGTGTCATGTGTCCTTTCTGACTTCTTTTTCTGTCCCGATTGCAGCCAACGTGGCAGCAGCAGCAGGGGGGTTCACCTATTTCATGAGCTACCTGCCTTATTTGTTCCTGTGGCCGCGCTACGACTTACTCAGCCACGCCCAGAAGGTGTCGGCCTGCCTTATCTCCAATGTGGCCATGGCCATGGGGGCCCAGCTAATAGGGATGTTTGAAGGCAAAGGTACGTCTGGTCAGCTATGGTGACATATTTCACACAGCATGCGCATCTTCACATATTCACATGTCTTCTCCCTTGCAGGCACGGGGATTCAGTGGTCGAACATGTTTGATTCTGTGACGGTGGATGATGACTTCTCGCTGGCCCAGGTGATGGGTTTGCTGCTCTTTGACTCGGTTCTCTACGGCATGGTGGCCTGGTACGTGGAGGCGGTGTTTCCTGGAGAGTACGGCGTGCCTCTGCCATCCTACTTCTTCATCCTGGTATGCTTCAAAACTTCAAAACACACATTTATTGCAGGGAGGTCCCTCGCCACTTCGTGCTTCAAAGGTCACGGCTTGACTCTTATCATGGGTTTTTCCCAAATATATGAGCAAATCTTGCTGTTTTGTGCTTGAATACGGCCTATTATTAGTCAAGAAATATGCAAATGTAATGGATTTTAAGCATAAAAGTGGCAAAATGAAGCAAAATACAAATAGAAGGCATTCAGACGACGCATTCAAAGACTTTGTGATGATATGTAGTGATTTACACTGGTCACTAGGTGTCAGTAATGTTACATGGTTGATCGCCACAGGAACAACAGGCTTTTATTGCAGCTTTGAATGGCCTCACAACAGGCACCATAATCCCTAACATGGCCTACTGTTGTGGCCGTAACCCACGCCAAGCTAAAACGCAACTCCGAACCCCCTTCCTGTCAGCTCCCCTAGCCCCAGAAGAAATTTACAGCAACACACACGAGCACAAGTCTCATTTATGTTGTATTTTCTCTTATTGTATTTAGAAGGTGGTAAACAGGTTTTCTATGTCTTATTTTCTCTTATTATGTCTACCATATTGGGTAATTGGAGTGTAAAGGTGACTATAGGGGTGTTATTTCATGTCCAGAGGGCTCTAATCATGTTAAAAGGCGTATTTAGCAGGTGGTAAACAAGTACCAAAATCTTCCATGTATAAATAAGTAATCCTACTTTGGTGGTAATGGACTTATCATGGTCGGGTGTGGAATTGAGTAACCGGCATAACGAGGGATGGTTATGGTTGTGGTCTCATGGACTTCAACATACATCACATATTACTGTCAATGGATACAATAAAACTGTACCTGTTTCATAAATGTTGTGGAAGGAGAGACGTTTCATACGCTAGATGACGCTTGGATGCTTAGCAGAGCAGGCTGCAAGTCCAATAAATGTTCATCAAAGAATCATTTCCCATCATCCGCTCGCCAGGAATGGAAGGAGACGCAGAGTAAGGAGTCATATTGTGATACGGTGATGTCTTTAATGACTTTGGCGCTGTAAGATAATGACTTTTCTTCCGCCATTTGATCCCGCTGCCCGCTGCCATCTTCCGGTCTCAATCACGTCTCTTTATGTTTGCAGCCGTCCTACTGGTGCAGCAGCCCTCGCATGGCGCTGCTGCAGGAGAAGGAGGAAGAGGAGGATGCAGAAAAGGCCCTGAAGGGAGAATTTATAGAGGAGGAGCCCGGCGGGGTTGTCTCCGGGGTCAAGATTAAACACCTTGCCAAGGTCGGCACGGGAAACACAGGTGATGCGACATGTACCGCAGCCACGGGTGTGAATATTTTGGGCGTTTTTTGTTTTTTTTTGGCAGGAGTTCCGAGTAGGCAGCAAAACCCGCAAAGCTGTGCGAGATCTGACGCTGAACATGTTTGAGGGGCAGATCACGGTGCTGCTGGGACACAACGGTGCCGGGAAGACCACCACGTTGTCAATGTTGACAGGTGACACACATTTCATTCATTTATTGCAGCCAGGTAGCCACGGGGCATGATGGATGCCTTGAACTCCGCCTCCTTTGTCTTCTCAGGCTTGTTTCCGCCCACGAGTGGGAGGGCCTACATCAACGGTTATGACATCTGTCAGGACATGGCTCTGATCCGACGCAGCCTCGGTCTCTGTCCCCAGCACGACGTCCTGTTCGATAACCTGACCGTGAGAGAGCACCTGCTTTTCTACGCGCAGGTACGCGCCCACGCTTACACGCCGCCACGTGACCTTGTCATCAAGCGGGTAAATGTTGGGATCAAAGTAGCGTGTGCTTGCCTTGCTTCCACTCAGCTGAAAGGCTTCTCCAAGGAGAAGATTCCAGAGGAGGTGGACAGAATCATCCGCATCCTCCACCTTGAAGACAAGCGGCACGCTCGCTCTAAGACTCTGTCGGGTGGCATGAAGAGAAAACTCTCCATTGGCATTGCCCTCATCGGAGACTCCAAGGCGAGGACCTTCATCACCACAGCTTCCTCTCCTTGCGTCCGTGTGTCATCCTCCTCGTTCCTTTTCGTGCAGGTGGTGATGTTAGACGAGCCCACGTCAGGCATGGACCCGTCGGCACGCCGTGCCACCTGGGATCTTCTGCAGGGCGAGAAAAGCAGCCGCACCGTCCTGCTCACCACGCACTTCATGGACGAGGCCGACCTGCTGGGAGACCGCATCGCCATCATGGCCGGAGGAGAGCTGCAGTGCTGCGGCTCGCCGCTTTTCCTCAAGAACAAATACGGTGAGAGCACCACGTGTGGCTTCACCGTGTGTTCTCATACACCGGCCGGGAGTGTTCTGCTCAACTGCAGAGAGTACCAGGTCTCAGTTATTTGAAGAATGGATTTTCCAGAGTATGAGTCGCACTTTTTTCATAGTTGGCTGGCCCTGCCACTCATAGTCAGGTGTGCATCTCAGCTTTGTCATGTAGGCCAAAAAGCCTATTATTAGGATCAACTTCACTCTTTCACTCTTTCACTCTTTTGTTTGTTTTTTTAATTTTCCAAATATTTAAAGTTTTGTCTTAAATAATATTTGCAAATTTTCTTTTTCGAATATTATGACTTTATTTCCATAATGTTTTGACTTTCCATTAATTCATTCATTCATTAGGACGCTAATGATGTCTAGCTCGGAGATTGTAGCTCCTGCGTCAGCCACTGACTAACTAAACACACACGTATGGTTTTCATTCATTTGAGAATACAAACATGAAGGTGTGGTGTTGAAACACACGTCATGGCCTGTAACTGAATGATTGTGGATGACCGAGTGCTACTCTGCTCACCAGGTGCCGGCTACCACATGGTGATCGTCAAGGAGGCCGTCTGCAACGTGTCGGAGATCACGCGCCTCGTTCACCTGTATGTTCCTAACGCCACCATGGAGAGCAGCGCGGGGGCCGAGCTGTCTTACATCCTCCCGAAAGAAAGCACCAGCAGGTTTGTGGCCGTAACACACGTGGATACGATGCTGATAGACAGTATTATCGTTGTGATGGTATCCTCACCGGACACACTTGATGCGCTTCCTTTCCTGGCAGGTTTGAGCTTCTGTTTGCTGAGCTGGAGATGAACAGAGAGGAGCTGGGCATCGCCAGCTACGGAGCATCAGTCACCACCATGGAGGAGGTGTTTCTCAGGTGGGAATTCAAAAGCAGCGCTCTCATTTCACGTGTTCAGCCCAGGCGTGTCCAAACGTTTTCCGGCGAGGACCACATAGTGAAAAATGAAAGGATGCAACGTTGCCACTTCAAGCTTTGTGATACACAGTAGGTGAAAAAGCCTACCGTTAGCATCAACTTCGCTCTTTGCTCTTTTTTCACCATTTTTGCTGATGTTTTATTTTTACATTTTTCAAATATTTCAACTTTTTTCTTCAATAATTGTCATAAATGTTTTTCTTGTAACATTATGACTTTATTCCCATAATATTAGAACTTTTTCCCCAACCTCGCTTTCCAAGTATGACAACTTTATTTTGTTTTGCTAGTTTCTCATAATATCACAAAATTGTATTTTATTATAATTATTTTTCCGAGATATTCTGAGTTTATGCTCTTAAATTGCATTTTTTTTCTTGTTAGAATATAAGTATATTTTTCTCATAATATTTTTCTGTATTATTCCCTTAAAATTACAGCAGTTTTTTCCATTTCTGCTTGTTTTTTTAATTTTTTTTTTTTATTCCAACTATGTCAACTTTCTAATATTATGACTTTATTTCCGTAGTATTTCCGTGATTTTATTCTCATAATATTAGAACTTCTTCCACAACCTACATTTTTCAAAAATTGAAACTTTATCACTTTGTTTCTCATAATATTGTGATTTAAAAAAATGTTTTTTTTCTTTAATATTTGAACTTTATGCTGCTAAAATGACATTATTTGTTCTCACAATATTACCGTATTTGTAGTATTCATATTACCGTCATTCTAGTAAAATTACAACTTTTTTTTCCTCCTAATATTTTGACTTTATTCTTCCCCTGGTCCAGCCTATTGAAGGAGTGAAAGTGCATCCATTTCCAGTTGTGTTTACGTGCATTTCTCCTTCACGCTCCACCCATCAGTGTCTGTGTGTCTCTATGGCAACAAGCTTGGAAGTTTCCCCTGCGGCCCGCTAAGCGCGCAAGGCGCTCCACGCCAGCGTAATTGTTGCTGCTGAGAGTGTTTACCCTCTCTGGCCTTATCATCTGCAAGTCCAGCTAAGAAAGCATCATGTGGTCAAATATGACACTGAGATAAGATTATGTTTTGGTCCAATGATGAAGGCTGTTGAGCTTTATTATTTATTACACTCTGTTATTCAATACTGGGGGGGATCCTGCAACCCCCAAAATGATGGCTTGATGACATAGATACAGGACAACTTGTCACCCAGATGGAAAAGCTCTGTGCAAATCATACGTGTTGCGTCTGGTTGTGTTCAGAGTGGGAAAACTGGTGGACTCCAGTTTGGACATCCAGGCAATCCAACTGCCCGCCCTGCAGTATCAACACGAGCGGCGCTCGCACGATTGGACGACGGACGACGCCAGCAGCATCAGCGGCATGACCGACGTCACCGACTTCACCGACAGTGGCACTCTCATCTCAGAGGACTGCTCCAACATCAAACTCAACACCGGGGTGAGATGAGATGTCCACAGTGCAGAAAGAAAATTAAAGCAAAAAACAACAAAAATTGGAATAATAGAGCAAAAATACAGAATGTGAAGACAAACAGCTGTAATGTTGATGCTCGTAACTAATAAAAACACTAAGTTTTGTCCTGAAAGATATTTTTACAAAAAATATACAAAGAAATTATGACATTTCACAAATAAGTTTTTTAAACCAAAAAATTAAGATTTTTTTTTTTACATAAAAAATAAAAAATTTTAAAGCAAAAATTCATTTTTTTCCCTCACAATTATGATTTTCTAAAATAAAAAGTAAGATTTTTAAAACAAAAAATGCAGATTAAAAAAATGTTTTTTAAACAGAAAAATACCACATTTTACCCCATCAGGTCAGACTTCACCTGCAGCAGTTTCACGCCATGTTCCTGAAGAGGGCGCTGTACAGCTGGAGGAACTGGAAGGTGATGGTGGCCCAGTTTCTCATTCCTTTGGTGTTCACCGTGGTGGCGTTAGTTGTGGCACGCACCCTTCCCAATCACAAGAACGCTCCTCAGCTCGGCCTGGAGCTCGGCCGTTACGGCCCCACTCGGGTCCCTGTCGCTTTGCAAACGGAGGCCGGCCCCCTGGCCTCCGACTTGGCCGGAGCGTACAGTTTGCAGATCCTGGAGCAGCTGGGCCAGCTTATTAACATCACAGGTTGGTGTGCAAAGGAACGTACAGTATCTTAGCTCAGCTGGGCTTTGCTGCCTGTTTAGTCCCCTCCTCCTCTTCCTCCGCTTTTCAGACTTCACTGATTACATCCTGACCCAAGCTGAGGAAGAGGGCGGCAGCTTTAACGAGCGCTGTGTGGTGGGCGCCGCTTTCCGTGGCAGCAGCAGCCACTTTGCGGAGGCGACGGGCTACTTCAACAACGAGGCCTACCATACGCCCGCCACGGCTCTCATGATGGTAGACAACGCTCTCTTTAAGCTACTGGCGGGGCCCAACGCCTCCATCCACACGGGAAACTACCCCATGCCGCGCAACCTGTCGGAGGTGGCCCAGGGCCAGCTTACTGAGTACGTAGAGGCCGCACCACCCACACTAACCTCTCAAGAACCCACTGTCATGGACATTGCAGCATAAAGCCGCTACCATTAGCACCGCTATTGAAATGGCCATGCTCTTTACTAGAGCCATGGTCCGTGGCTGCAGGCAACCTCCTGATGTCGTTTTTAATTAACTCAAAAAGATAGCAGTAGCATCCCGCAGCGCTAACTAGATACTGTAAGCATGCGCTCTAAAATGCGTGTTACACTTGCTGTATTGTTGTATTAACAGTTTGTGCCTTCCCGTTATTATTACAACATTGGTTGTGTTGCTTTAACAAAAAATGTTTTTTTTTTCCCCTTGCAAAATACTTTTTTTTTTAAACAAAAAATTTTATTTCTCCCCCCCAAAAATGATTTTTTTTCCCCAAAAAATTCTGATAAAAAATAGTAAATATATATATTTTTTACAATAAATAAAGTACCAACAAAAATTAACCCAAAAAACATAAAAAAAATTGGAAAGATCAAAAACATTGAATGTGAAGACAAAAAGCTGAATTGTAGATACTAACAAAATAATGAAGACAAAAAGCTCTGTCCTGAAATATCCAGAGAAGATGACAGGAGCAGCATCGACACTGAAGTATGGATACTTCCGACACCAGCTCTTCATGCTCTTGAAATTGCTTTTCGAAAGTAAATATTGATACTTTGGATACTTGACAGAGGAAAGACGGGCTTCATCATCGCCATCAATCTGATGTACGGGATGGCCTCCCTGTCCAGCACCTTCGCCCTCCTGCTAGTCACAGAGTCGGCTGTCAAGTCCAAGCACGTGCAGAAGGTCAGCGGCGTCTACCTGTCCAACTTCTGGTTCTCGGCGCTGCTGTGGGACCTGGTCAACTTCCTGTTGCCGTGTCTCCTCATGCTGGTGAGGAACCGTGCGGAAACTCCGATCGGCCCGCTCCCGCTTTGCGTCGCTAGCGTGTGTTCTTCTCCCAGGTGGTGTTCCAGGCCTTCAGCGTGGACGCGTTTGTGAAGGACAGCCGCCTGCTGGACGTGCTGCTGCTGCTCCTGCTGTACGGCTGGGCCGTGGTGCCGCTCATGTACCTGCTCAGCTTCCTCTTCTCGTCCGCCGCCACCGCGTACACCCGCCTCACCATCTTCAACATGATCTCCGGTACCGCCACCTTCTTGGCCGTCACCATCATGACCATACCAGGTAGGACGACAAGCGCACCTGCATCAGCCACGCCTGCGCGTGCACGTGTTTGCTTTTTGCGCGAGGTGAGGCATGCAGACAATTATTGACTCTTCTCCTCCGTCTCCTTAGAGTTAAACCTGAAGAACCTGTCCCGCCTCCTGGATAAGGTCTTCTTGATCTTCCCCAACTACTGTTTGGGCATGTCTTTCTCCCAGTTTTACCAGAACTACGAATTCATCTCCTTTTGCACCACCAGCCCCGTCACCCAGACTATCTGCAAGTACTTAAGTAAGCGCATGCCAGAATGCATTAATACTGTAATCCAGTGTATGCTTTCAATGACTGTAATACTCATTCATGGTACTACAATCAATACAGTATCGACTGGAATAACAAGAATTCATCATATCATCAATAAATGATAATATCATATCATCTATTCCGGTAAGAACAAAAACACAATCAAAGGAGAAATAAATAAGAAACATTTGTCATTGTAAAAAAAAAATAATTATTTGTATTATTTATACAAATACAATAAAAATAGTAATAAGATAATATATAAGAAAAATAAAATAAAAAGTATTTAAGTAAGTGCAGCCTGAAATGGATTTTCATACAATGTGCTTGCAATTACAATAATGCAAATTACTAACACAATAACACAATATCATTAATAAATAATTACACTAATAAAATAATAACAAACATACAAAAATAACAAATGTATAATAAATAAAACATAAAACAAATACAGTACAATAAACAAATACAATAAATGAAAACTAAGCACATATTACATAATAGTACTACTAAGGCAATGTCCGGCCCACACTCACCAGTTCATGTGATGGATATGTGGAATAATGACTGCTAGTGGGGGCCATTGCATTGAAATGCATGTCATTATTGTGAGCGTATATAATAGCGCAGTGCTTCTCAAATAGGGGGGGCCTGTACGACATACAGTCATTCCTCACCACGTTGCGCTTTGAATGTTTGCGGCTTCACTCTAGCTCGGTTTTTCAAAAATGCATTCATTGATAAATCCTGACATTTGGTGGTTGAATGTGACGGATTATTGGTCCAAAAAATGCTCATTTAAGCAAATGTGACACATTGCTTTGCCTAAGTTAAACATACTAACTGGCTAAATGAAGTCAAATACAAATAAAAGGCATCAGAAGATGCATTCAAAGACATTGTGATATGTAGTATTCTACACTGGTCACTAGGTGTCAGTAGTGTATTATGTCTTATTTATGGCTTATGTTCTCTTATTATGTCTACTATATTGTGTAATAGGAGTGTAGAGGTGACCATAGGGGTGTTAGTTCATATCTAGAGGGCTCTAAGAATGTTAAAAGGCGTATTTAGAAGGTTGCAAACAGCTTTTCTATGCTCCGACTACCAAAATATTCCATTTCTAAATAAGGAATCCTACTTGGTGGAAATTCACAGTCGGGTCAGGAACCAATTAACCACGAGTAATTCTGCTCCCTGGGGGGCGGGGCTTGACAGGAAATAATTGAGAGCTGCTGTAATAATGGTTGGGATTTGTGCTTTTCTTCAACTCTGTGATTGTAGATATCACGTACCAAACAAACTACTTCTCCATGTCGGAGCCCGGCGTGGGGCGCTTCCTGGTGGCCTTCTGCATGCAAGGAACCGTCTTCATCCTTTTGCTGTTCGTCATCGAGCTGCAGTGTGTCCGCACTCTGCGGCGGTTCCTCTCCTCCCTTTGCAGGAGACAAAAGCGGGTATGGATCATGCCAGTCAGGCTCTTGATTTTTGAAACTCTGGCCTCTTCCTGTCGGTGACCCCCTCTATGGGTGCGTTCAGTTGCCTTTTCTGGGCGATGCAGCACTGCTGCCAGAGGACAGAGACGTAGCGGACGAGAGGAAGAGGGTTCTGGAGTGCCAGCCGATGGTGGAGTCCATGGTTGGGAGTCCCCTCATTCTGCAAGAGCTCAGCAAGGTGCGTGGCTTCACGTCACATCAGGGGTGACGTATCAAGGCGGTCTCTACAAACCCAAGCATACTGTAACCCGAGTGTCATACTGTACGCCACCTGCTGGATGTCACTTGGTCTTCTTCCTGTTGCAATTGATCGCCAGCCAATCCCAGTTTATTTTATTGTCTTCTATTTGAGTAGATTGCACTTTATTTTCTTGTATCTTATTTCATTTGATCTTATTTCATTATGCAGTCAAACTTGTCTATAGCGGCCACTAGAGGGAGTCTGCAAAAGTGGCCGCTATAGACAGGTGGCCTCTATAGACAGGTTGGCGTCCAGTTTGAATGTTGACCAGTAGAGGAAAAAAAAGAAAAAAAAAGGGGAAAAAAATAGTAATAATGTTGACCAGTAGAGGGCACTGCGGACTGCGGATAAAAGTTGTACAACACTACTAGGCTTGTTATTATCATGGTTCATGGTTCATGGTTTTAATCCTGAACATGCATGAGTCAAACAGTAGCACATCACATAGTACAATTCACAATTTTGCATGTCCAAAAAGGAGTAGGAAGAAGCAAAGCTTATTTAATCCTACCCCTCATCAGTTTCACATCAGTTGCAATACATTTATTCACCTCTTGTTCTTCCAAGTGTACTTTGTAGGTCTACATGACAATGTAGTGCAATCATAGCCAAGGTTTTTACTTACTAAAAGGAAGCTAGAGGCTTAATAATAACTGATAGAATCTATCCACGACCCACACAACAAAGCTGTGCTACTAATGTCTTACGCTTGTTTTTAATATTTTACTTTTTATACGGCAGAGTGTCATTACAGCTTTAGTTCATCGGGAAGTGACGGGAAGTGACGGCGGGCGTCCCGAGCAGGAGAGCTAGGCTCAGTGCTAGCTGTGAGTTTGGAGAGAGTTGGGAAGTGTGTTTATGTTGGCGTGGATGTAAAGTCCTGCAGTGTTCTCCGCTGTTAATAAAGCCATTAAAGTGCATCGGCGACGTGAGTCTCTCCTTCCCCACAACAAGCGGCATTACAGTATTGACCAGTGCACACCAGGAAATAAACGGTGTCATTTCTTACAGGCATTGGCTGGACAGCTATGTAGTGGGGCTTGTTTAACCTTTGCCTTGTGGGCAAGCAGGAAGGAGAGACGATGCTGAGAGATGTGTGTGTGTTCTGAGCTGCTGTCTGGTGGCCGCGTTCAAGAAATAAAGTTGGCAGAAGCAACAGGAGAAGTTTCCTTCTTTGCTTCGGAGCTGAATAACACTGACAAGTTAACAGACTAGTAGCGAACGGAAAAGAAGACGGCTTTGTTTGTGTGGAATACAGAAGATGAGGACTTTGATGGATTTGTGGATGAGGATTGATGAAAAATAACGTGAGTACATTCTAAAATACTTCAATTAAGTACAACCCAACTCAGTTTTGCTCCCGCTGCCGCATGCATGCTAGCGTATGTTTTTTTTAATTATTATTGTAGCGTCGCTGGGAGCACGTCCTGTTCCCAGCATACTTTGCGGTAATGTTTTGGTGCAAATGCTCTTAAAGTTACATGTTTGACCAGGAAATAGCAAGCTCAAAAGAAGACGGCTTTTTTATGTGGAACAACTGACAGTTTGTGTGGATCTTGTGAATGATTGTGACTGAGCTAGGACTCAGTAATTAAAGTCTACACACGACGGCTTCATTGATTGAAAAACCAAACTTTTTCGTGCATGAAGCTTCTACTTGAGTTGGTAATTTGGCTGCTATATGCGGTCAGATATTGACCAAGGGAGACAAAATGGGTGGCCGCTGGCCGCGTTGGACAGGTGACTGCTATACACAGGGTCTATAACATGTACATTTGCTGCGGGGGATTTTTCAGTGGCTGCTATAGGCAGGTGGCCGTTCTATAAAGGTGGTCGCTAAGACAGGTTTGACTGTATTTTCTTGGACTTAATTGAATTCAATTAAATTTGATTTTATTGCGTTTAATTTAATTGCATTTTATTTGATTGGATTTCATTTAATTTGAATTGATTTCATGTAAATATGGCAGAATGAACCCAAAGGCTATTTGAGGTGTGTAGTTCCTGGCAGGTGAAAGGAGGAGATCATTTTCATAAGACAATATCAATAGAAAGCATAATTACGCAACGTGACTCCTCCTCCTCCTCCCCGTTGTGTTGTTCAGGTGTACAGCAGCGGCCAGACGCTCCTGGCTGTGGACCGTCTGTCCTTGGCTGTGGGGAAAGGAGAATGTTTTGGGCTGCTGGGCTTTAATGGCGCTGGAAAAAGCACCACCTTCAAGATGCTGACCGGCGATGAGAGCGTCACCTCCGGGGATGCCTACATCGATGGCTACAGCATCCTCAGAGACATCAAGAAGGTCGGTGCCGTCCGAGTGGAAATGCACCACAGCAGCACCAATCACGTAGATTCTCGCTGTATGCAGGATATCATAAAGCAAACTATGCACACTGTTCAGTATGTTCCGCTGGATAGAATGACAGCTAGAGAAGTAGAACTAGAAAGAGTAGAACGCTAAAGGAGGTGTGTGTGTTTTGCAGGTTCAACAGCGTATCGGATACTGTCCTCAGTTTGACGCCGTGTTGGATCACATGACCGGGAGAGAAACTCTGAGCATGTACGCCAGGCTCAGAGGAATACCCGAGAAGTACGTGTCGGGCTGCGTGGAGAACGTCCTCAGGTCGCTGCTGCTGGAGCCGCACGCTGACAAGCTGGTGCGCAGCTACAGGTGGGAACATTCCGTACGCTTCAACTCTTGGCATGCTAGCGTGTTAGCGTGCGCCTAACCGCCGTGCGCACGCAGCGGGGGCAACAAGCGCAAGCTGAGCGCCGGCATGGCTCTCATCGGGGGCCCTCCCGTCATCTTCTTGGACGAGCCGTCCACGGGGATGGACCCCGTGGCCCGGAGGCTGCTGTGGGACGCTGTGACGCGCACGAGGGAGTCCGGCAAGGCCATCGTCATAACATCCCACAGGTGAGCCTCCGAGAAAGCCTCTGGTGCTAAACTTGTATGTTGTGACCAAGCGTGCCCCCCCCCCCCCCCCCCCCCCCCCCCCCCCCCCCCCCCCCCCCAGCATGGAGGAGTGTGAGGCGCTGTGCACCAGACTGGCCGTCATGGTCAACGGCCAGTTCAAGTGCCTCGGGAGTCCGCAGCACCTCAAGAGCAAGTTCGGCAGCGGCTACACGCTTCTGGCCAAAGTGCACACCGAGGCCGACTTGGAGGACGGCGACCTGCAGCTTTTTAAAGACTTCATCCAAAACACCTTCCCAGGTCGCACCCAGCACATCTTCATCTTCACCTTCATCCTCAGCGTCCTCACATTCCCTTTCACTCCCAAACAGGAAGCCAACTCAAGGATGAACACCAGGGAATGGTTCACTATCATCTCACTGACAGAACGCTTACCTGGGCACAGGTACTCAAGTCTTATCAATAATAATAATACTACATGTAATAATTAATAAATATATTATAATATTATTATTTATTTGGTGTTATAATTAAAACTAAAAATATTAAAAAATAGAATCTAAAGTACCCTTGCGCGTGTTAGAGCTCCCTCTGGTGGACAGTTGTGTGATAGACAGCCTCTCGTCTCCGATCATGATGCAAATATGATGTGAAACATCATACAGTATTGGCAGATGTTTGTCATATGGAATATTTTGATGATAGTAGGTGAGTGTACCATATTTCCTCACAAGGTGTTGATTTACTCAACTGCAGAACGAATTAAATAATAATTCAATATAATACATTCAAATATTAATTATAAATTCAAATAAATATTAAATACAATAATTCGTATTAAAATATCAAAAATGTACTTAATGAATAATCTACTAAAAATAATATACAATAGAAAAATATATTTATGATGTCATGATATTAATAATAAAAATATATTTAATGAATTATTTAATTATTTCATAAATTATTTGCAAAATATATTTGACTAAAAATAGTGTACTGCTACATGTAATAATGATGTATATTATTGTTCAATGTATATTACATTGTTTAGGCTTAACCTAAATAGAATCACTTTTCATGTGATTATATTTTTTCATTCTATATTTCTTGAAAAAAGTTGATATATTTTGTAAATATATAATAAAATGAAAAATAATACCATACTTATTTTTCCAAATAAATTAGTATTAACATATATGAAATATAGTGTTGCATGCAGAGAATATAAATATATATATATATATATATATATATATATATAATTGTGTACAGTAACCCCTCCTTTGTGGCAGTGAATCGGTTCCAGACCTGACCATGATAAGTGAAAAAGTAGGATTCCTTTTTTTGGGTTGGAATATTTTGGTAGTTAAGACATAGAAAACCTGTTACACTTTTTAACATTATTAGAGCTCTGTCGACATGAAGTAACACCCCTATAGTCACCTTTACGCTCCTATTACCCAATATAGTAGACATAATAAGAGAAAATAAGACATACTGTAGAAAACCTGTTGACCATCTACTAAATATATTTTTTAACATGATTAGAGCCCTCTAGAAATGAAATAACACCCCTATAGTCACCTTTACATGTCTATTACCCAATAAAGGAGACATAACAAGAGAAAATAAGACATAAGAGTTGTAATAAGAGCTGTGTGTTGCTGTAAACGTGTTCCGGCTCTGGTTTGAAGGTGTTTGGCACGTTGGAGGCGGCCAAGGAGAAGTACCGCATCGAGGACTACTGCGTGAGCCAGATCTCGCTGGAGCAGGTCTTCCTCAGCTTCGCTCAGTTCCAACACTGCACGGAGGGCAGGAGGAAGTAAGACACACGTTGCAACGCCCGTCCGTGCATCCATGGAACCTTACTCTCGTGCACGTGCGTGTGTGTGTACATGGACTTGACATTTCTGACCGTCCACTTCAGCTTGTGTTGCGTAACGGGGAATGATAGACGTAACGGCGGTGCTGCGCCTTTTTATGATGTTTTTTTAATGTAGCCAGATCAAAGGCGCCGACGCCACGCATCGCTAGTGAGTTAGCATCCAACTGTGTTTGTTTGTTATTATTATTATTTACACAGGCTTATTTTATGACCTTTGAAAGGATAAAGATCACCAAAAGAAAAACAAAGTATGATCGTTGCACACCTCTAAGCCTTATCTAACACCTGACTTTTATTTGATTTTAACTTTATAGCTCTAATCTGACTTGTTGGCAGGGTCATGTGATGCCTTCAGGGCACTTGAGGCCGTAGCATTTAAGGCAGTGGTGTCCAAGGTGGGGCCTGGGGGCCATTTGCGGCCTGCAGCACATTCTAAAAATATTATCTAAACAAGAAAACTAAAACAAAATAATCAGCAGTAATTTTACAAGAATAAAGGCATAAATATTAAGAAAAAAAGTTGCACTTTTATGAGAATAATGTTCCAATATTATTAGGAAAATAACATCAATTTAGTAGCTGAACGTTGAAATAGCAAAGAGGCTTAAAAAACCCAACCAAAATAAGCTTGTTGAGAAAGTTATGACGTTATGAGAATAAAGTCCAAATATTACGGCAATAATAATTACAAGGAAAAAAAGAGGGGGGCAAAAACAGCAGAAATTGATGCTGTAGGGTTATGGAAAACAAACAAAAAACAAATAAGGATATCATTTTTGGATAATTTGGTTGCAGAAAAAAATCGAATGAGTCAAAATATTAAAACAATAAAGTCATAATTACAAGACAATAAAATTCTAATTGGGAAAAAAATGTCAGAAATGAAAAAAAAACGGCCGTCATTTTACAAGAATAAAGTCAACATCGGAATGAGAAAAAATGTTACAAGAATAATGTTGTAATATTATGAGGGAAAATATTATTATTTTAGTAGCAGAGAGTTGAAACATTAAAAAAAAAGTTATTTTTCAAAGGTAAGTACTACTGTGAGAAACAAAACGAAATAAAGTTGTCATTTTTGGAAAATAAGGCACTAAAAAGTTGTAATATGGAAATAAAGTGTAAATATGATGGAGGTGGAGTCAATATTATGAAGAGTACATGTGAAAAAAAGAGGAAAGAGTGAAGCTGAAAGTAATACCAGGAGTTTTCGCCTACTGGATACGACAAAGCTGGACAAAAAAAAAGTCCCTTTTTAGCCGTCATAAAGTGGCATGCTTTGATGTTTGACGACACCCCTGGTTGTTCCACGGGACGTAGCAAAAGCCTCTTCAATTCCATCCGCTTTTATTTCCAAATGTTTTGTCCTTTAAAAACAACATAGTGTGGCTTTTGTGCAAAACAAAAAGCCAAAAAAGGTTAGCGTCAGCAGAATAGAATCCTCCGCTGACGTCTCACGGCTTGGACGACACAACAGCCTTGATGCGCTTTCTTCCTCGATGCCTTGTTTGCTTTTGTTGCCTTTTTAATCCCAGCGGAGAGAGAGCGTTCCCAAAAGACGCAGAAAGATAAGGTTGCTTTTTTTGCTGTATGGCGTCCTTATCACTCAGTCAATCGTTATCAACGCCGTCCGTCTTGATGCGACATGAATGTATTTATCCAGCAAAAACATGAATCCCAGCATGAGACGCTTAGCACAGCTTCAGGACTGACATTCCCGCCGAGACCGTCTGACATGTTTCACCTGGCGTTTTGCTTACATGATGTTCATTTTCCACTGTATTTTTGCACACGTTGTTTTATGCACAACCTGAATGAAAGTTTCAGGCGGTGGAGAGTACAAGTATGTGTACACGTGCAGTACACATGCTGCACATGGACCAAACATGCTGTACCCTATCCAAGCACGCTCACACCTACTAACATACAGGAAGGGAAGTCATATCATCTCTAATGTTGTTACACTATGTATGGCACTATATGGATGTGTATGTATATACTGGATGGATGGATGGATGGATGGATGGATGGATGGATGGACCGTCCACACCTTTTACATTAAATCATACAAAATGCAAGCAAACACGCTGCCTTTTCTTTGGACACACACACACACACACACGCGCACACACACACACACACACACACACACACATCAGTATTATAGAATTTATAGAATTGAATGTATTAAAATAAACATGAAGTATTTTATCAGCTTGAATTATTACTTATTAGAAGGAATTACGATGATTTTCATTTTCATAGTTTTAATTGTAAATAAATAGTTAACATGAATTATATTGATAGAATTTCTAGGATTTAATTTATTAAAGTAATGAAGTATTTTATCAGCTTGAATAATTATTTTTTATAATTCATTATAATTATTTTTTTTTCTGTTCAATTTCCTGTTAATTGCTGCAAAATAAAAGGTGATTCTACTTTTTACGGCACAGTTTATGCCGAGCAAATGTGGCTCAAATCTAGATATATTTTAAAGATTTGAAAGAAAATGAACATAAGCATTTTCTTTTCCAAATGAGCTATTATTGATATTGATATTGATATGTGAGCTTTCCCACAAGGGAAAATAGCATCCTGGACCAAGTCTACTGCAACATGAAAGGTGCTTTGAAGGCTGTTCCAAGACCCCACTTTGGAAAGGCTGACCACATCTCTATATTCCTTTATTCCTCTTTATTCCTTTACTGCTTAAAAAAGCTCCCCCTGTAAGTACAGCAGTTAAAGTGTGGAATGAAGAAACTGATCAAGTACTTCAGGACTGCTTTGGCTGCACAAACTGGGATGTGTTTAAAACTGCAGCGGGGAGGGAAGATTGTACTGTTGATTTGGATGAATATGCTTCTGCTGTTACTGGCTACATTAGCACATGTATAGAGACTGTTACCACCACCAAGTATTACAGAAAATACCCTAACCAAAAACAGTGGATGAACTGTGATGTAAGGGCTAAGCTACGTGCTCGTTCATCTGCATTTGTCATGGGCACCGCTGAGGACTACAAAAAGGCCAGATATGACCTGAGGAGGTCCATACGAGAGGCCAAAAGACAGTACAGACAGAAGCTGGAGGGCTACTATTCCACCTCAGACCCCCGGCGCATGTGGGCGGGGCTCCAGCACATCACAGACTATCGACAGCGGAGTAGCGTAGCCACGTCCAGCCAAACCACACTTCCTGATGAGCTGAATGAGTTCTATGCCCGCTTTGACACCCAAACTCCTGATGAGCAGAGAGGGTGGCTGAACCTGGGGAGCACACAGGACTCACCTCTCATGGTGACATCAGCTGATGTGCGCAGGGTTCTGAACAAAACAAACCCACGAAAAGCAGCAGGGCCAGACAACATCTCAGGACGTGCACTCCGAGTTTGCTCATCAGAGCTAGCTGATGTGCTTGCTGACATATTTAACCTGTCGCTTGCACAAGCATCTGTACCGACCTGCTTTAAGTCCACCACCATAGTGCCCGTACCCAAGAAGAGCAACGTGACCTGCTTGAATGACTATCGCCCTATAGCACTCACTCCTATTGTTATGAAGTGCTTTGAAAGAATAGTCATGACCCACATCAAAAAGAGCATCCCGGCGGCAACTGTGGACCCTCTACAGTTTGCATATCGCCAGAACCGGTCCACGGATGATGCAGTCAACACTGCCATCCACACAGCCCTTTCTCACCTACAGGGCCAGGACACATACGTCACAATGCTATTTATAGACTATAGCTCTGCTTTTAATACAGTCTGCCCCCACAAACTCACAAATAAGCTCCTCACACTTGGCCTGTCTCCCTCCCTCTGTAACTGGGTGTTTAACTTTCTAACAGGCAGGCCCCAGTCAGTCAGAGTCCACAATCGCACATCCAGCTCAAGAATTGTGAGCACTGGGACCCCACAGGGGTGTGTGCTGAGTCCGCTCCTCTACACGCTCTTCACCTACGATTGCGTGGCCTCCCAGAACAACACCAGCATCATTAAATTTGCGGATGACACTACAGTCATCGGACTGATCACTGGTGGTGTTGAAACATCATACAGAAGAGAGGTGGCGGACCTCATAGCTTGGTGTCGTGATAACAATCTCCTTCTCAATACAGATAAGACTAAAGAGATGATCATCGACCCAAGAACAAGGGAAAAGGAGCCACATAGACCCCTGTTTATTGATGAGACTGAGGTGGAGAGGGTGAAAACCTTCAAGTTCCTTGGCACACACATCAGCCAGGACCTCACCTGGTCTCACAACACCCAACAAATTCTGAAGAAGTCCCAAAGGAGACTGTACTTCCTGAGAAGACTGACGAAATTTGGCATGTCCACCACAATCCTGAGTTGCTTCTACAGATGTATTATGGAAAGTGTCCTTACCGCCTCCATCACTGTTTGGTACGGTAACTGTACAACACGTGATAGGAAGGCACTCCAGCGGGTGATCAAGACCTCACAGAACATTGTTGGGGCAGCCCTCCCCTCACTGCAAGACATTTATAAAACTAGAGTCCTACGCAGAACACACAACCTCATCAAGGACAGCACACATCCACAACACTCATTATTCACACTCCTACCGTCAGGCAGACGCTACAGGAGTTTGAAGTCCAGGACCACAAGGCTGGCAAACAGCTTTTACCCACAGGCCATCAGGCTCCTCAACGAAGCACTCACACACGCCGCACGCAACACACGCACACACTCATAGCACTTTATTTATTTATTTATTTATTTATTTGTATTATTTACTTGTATTAATGTCTCTTCTGTTGTTGTTGCTTAATTTATTGGTATTTATGTTTATGTGTTTATGTTTCTTATGTTCTTATTCTTTCATTTGTTTTCTTTCTTTTCTTGGGAGAATGAACAGAATAAGATTTTCATTGCATGGTATAACTGCTGTTTTACTATGCACATGACAATAAAACTCTCTTGATCTTGATCTTGATCTTGATATTGTAGTATGAACACAACTTCATACTGACGATGAAAATAATGACCATTCTTCTTATTTTGTTGACATTTCTTGCATCTTTATCCATTTTGAGTGATGTGTCTTGTCCTTTTTAAACACGGGTGTGTGTATTTGAAATATGTGATTAGTGAATAATGGAGTACAACTGCAATTTCAATGAGTTGCGTAACATTTGGGCTAATAAGAACATTATTTCCATTATCAACCTTTAATGTTTTAATACTGTCACTTTTTGTCTTCATTGGAATGAATTTGATGTGTCCTTCATGGAAATATGAAGAGTATATTGCACTCAAGCGCTTGCTTATGCAATCATTTACAAATATAAAACAATACTGAATGTGCTACCGGCCAAAGTCCCCCTTAAATGTTCACGCCTCTAAAAAGGCCCCACTGACAAGCTGAAGGGGCGTTGAGCACGTGGCTCAACGCTCCAGGAAAGAAAAGAGAGTGGGAGTCCTCGTCTCTGTGCAGACGCCATCCAGACCTCCTGCTGTCCAAACCATGTCCCCTCTGGAAGACCTTCTGGCCTTGCTCTTGTCCAGTTCCAGCAGCGTGCTGGGCAGCGTCGCCGTGCTGCTCCTCTTGGCTTTTGCTTCCAGGCGCTTCGCTTTGCAGGAAACCAGGAAGGGGCCCCCGGGGCCCACACCTTTGCCCGTGCTTGGCAACCTGCTGCAGCTTGATCTCAAGAGGCTCCACACAAACCTTTGTGAGGTAAACACTGTGCCCTCCACAAGAACTGCAACAGTAAGGTCAGCTTTTACATTTGGATCGGATGCACAACTCAGAAGATAGCACCACCCGTTTTTTCTGTGACTGACAGTGACGGTGTGTTTTGTTGCCCAGGTGTGTCCTTTTACTGAGTCAATCAATAAATTAGGTAGGATAGGTTTTGCCTGCGTAGACTGCATTTAGAGGTGAAAACAACATGAAAAGCAGAGAGCTGTCTTTAGGTGAACTGAGGTGAAGATGGAAGATCTATTGATCGGAGCCGCGACAACCATTTGGAAAGTCCTGAAGAGGAAGAAAGAAAGCGTTGGAATGTCCAAAGTGCGGCCGCCTGCTTTCTTATTGGCCTGCAGCACATTGGAAGAATAGAAGTTAACAAAAAACTGCAAAAATGGGTAATAAAAAGTCAAAAAGTCATTTTACAAGAATAAAATCCAAATATTAAGAGAAAAAAAGTCAATTTTACAAGAATAATGTCACAATATCATGACAAAAATCTCATTTTAGTAGATGGGTTTAAAAAGTGGTGATATATGAAAAATAAACAAAACAACAAATAGAGTTGTCATTTTGGGAAAAAGTACTAATATTATAGAACTCAAGTCAAAAGATTAAGAGAAAAAAGTGTCACAATTTTACAAGAATAACTGGAAAAATAATGTCATAATAATAATGTCATTTTAGTAGCATAAAGTTGAAATATTAAAGAAAAAGACACTTTTTTTTAAGTCGTAATATTTTCAGAAAAAAACTAGCAAACTAGGTTGTGGAAAAAGTTATAATATTAGGAGAATAAAGTCAAAATAATCTGTGAATAAAGTCATAACTATGAGAAGAAGAAGAAATCTTGTAATGTTACGAGAGAAAAAGTCAAAATATTACGAGAAAAAGAAAATGTCTCCATTTTACAGGAATAACATAATAATATGAGGAAAAATAATGTCAGTTTAGTAGTGTAGAGTTGAATATAATAATTTGGAAAATGCAAATAATATAAATACTACTTAAAATATATATATATTTTTACAAATTTGGCAAAAAGAGCAAAGTTAAGCTATAATCAGTCCATAAAACATGTTTTTATGTTGTTTTCACCTCTAAATGCAGTCTGCACAGGAAAACCCATCCTAGCCACTGCAGACCTTGTTGACTGAATAAGTCATGTTGTAGGGCAACTAAACCCGTCAGTCACGTGTTCCAATACTTTTGCTCACATGAAAAATGGGCAGGTTCAAACAAAAGATGTTGTCTTATAAGTTGTGCATCCGATCCAGATGCACTGCAAATCCAGTACCTGTCTCGTATTCATATTTTCATGTCACATGTTTTCAGTCTACGGCCCAAATAGGAAAGGAACGAGCCTCGCTGTTTCGATACTTGTAGCGGGTGGCGCGTGCAACTCGTCCTCATGCCTGCAACCCCGCTGCAACGCTCACTGCTCACTCTCGTGTTAGCTTGCAGAACAATACGGGTCGGTGTTCACGGTCTACTTTGGCGGCAGTAAGGTGGTGGTCCTGGCGGGGTACAAGGCGGTCAAAGAGGCTCTGGTCACCCACGCGGAGGTGTTTGGAGAGCGCCACATCCAACCAATGTTTGAGGAGATAAGTCGTGGTCACGGTAAGAGTATTCATGACTTAAATAACCTTTCATCCCTGAACCTTTCATGTTAACATTTAAGCTAACAGACTTATTGGCATGCAAAGAAGGCAGGTAATAATACATCCCATCAGATATGCCTGTATTTTGTATTTTTAAGTACAAAACACTTGATGACTAAATATTCTCATTTTAGTGAAAATATTCATATTTGAAATTATTGTCCTTTAAAAAAAAAAAAAGCTATTCCGTCCCTCAAGGCAGGGATGTTCAAACCTTTTCCTTCAGCAAGGGTCACCGACTGCAGTGAAACACTTTGACACGTGTACGGAGATGCTGGACGCTGACAACTGATTTGGATTTGCTCAAAGGCACATGATTAATATCAACTTCACTCTTTGCTCTTTTTTTCAACACTTTTGCTGTGTTTTCTGTAAATGTTTCAACTTTCTTCTTAAATAATCTTTATCAACTTACTTCTTGTAATATTAGGACTTCATCCCCATATCATTATTTTTTATCCCCAATTACAACTTTATTTTGTTTGTTTGTTTCTCATAATTGCATGACTTTAAAAAATCAGCTTTAATATTTCAACTGTTCCTAAAAGACTTTCCTCATAATTTTATGAAGTTATTTCCTATATTTGTTTCTCTTTAGAATACAACTTTTTTCTCTTAATATTTTGACTTTATTCTCATAAAATTACTACTGTTTTTTCCATTTATCGTTTTTTTTTAATTCTTATAAATCTTCTTCTCACAATTAAGACTTTATTGTCGCAACATTAGAACTTATTCCGCAACCTAATTGTTCCAAAAATGACAACTTTATTCATTGTTTTGTTTGTTTGTTGTAATTTTATGACTTAAAAAAGTCTTTTCCTGTAATATTTCAGCTTTGTTACTAAAATGACTTTATTTTTCTACATAATATTACAATGTAATTCTCATAAAATAATGACTTTTTCTATTTGGATTACAACTTTTTCTCTTAATATTTTGGAGCGACAGGGAGCTACACTTCCCTTTGATCGGAGGTGCTAATGGCAGGAGAGGATTAGACCACAACTCCGCCCAGGCTTAGTGTAAGGAACCAATAGGAGGAGGGTGTTGGCACACCAATTCCGCCCACTCTTACTGTATTTAAGGCCTAGGCTACCACTACTTGTTAGTTCGCTGACGAAGCTCTTCGGATGAGGAGTGAAACGTCCGACACCTTCTTCACAGAAGTACAGATGACGTCTCAAGAAGCCTTTCCGACTGAGAGCCTACACAGACTTTACTTGACTTTATTCTTGCTAAATTATTGTTGATTTTTCCATTTTTGCTGTTTCTTTTTTTTTTTTTTTTGGTGTCGTTTTATTGTTAGAATGTGCTGAGGGCCAATAAAACACACACACGTGTGGCCCCCAGGCCACACTTTGGGCACCCCTGCCTTTAGTCTTTTGCCTCATACGTATAAAATAAGGTAAATAAATACGTTTGCTTATTAGGAAAAAGAAAATGTCTTGCAATTTGAAGTCAGTTGTGAACGTTTTTCAAGCTTTTCCTTACATCTTCCGCCAGTAGAAAATACAATGCAGGAGTTTATATGTGCCTTTTTGAATGACGTGTTTGACAGGAATTGTGTTTGCAAACGGAGACTCGTGGAAAGAATTGAGACGTTTTGCCATCAGCACTCTGAGAGACTTCGGAATGGGCAAAAGACTCGCTGAGGACAAAATCATGGAGGAGTGCAGCCACCTCATTCCCCTTTTTGAGAAACATGAAGGTATGCCATCCCCTGGCGGGTCCTTTTTATCACCACCAAGTCTTATCAGCTTGGGTACACCTCAGGCCAAAGTAGGAGGCGCTTGGCTCCACCAGCATTCAGAATCTTCGTCACAATATTCTTTACACCCAAAATATCAGTCACACTCACACCCGAAGTACCGTACTAGGTACACCCGAGGCCAAAACCTTTTACACCGGTGGCCAAATTATTAGGTACATCCAAAATAACAGGTAAACCCGAAACATGTACATCCACCAACTGATTGCACTTTTTACGCCAATGTCGCCCCCTGCGGGTGTAAATGTAGAAGTGGCGGACGGTTTATTTTGGTACCTGGGCCTTCAGTGGGGACTTAGGCGGTCAAATTTTTCCCCGTAGACACTGTGAAGGCCAGTAAAAAACAGCTGTCCCTTGCTACGTCGTGCCCCCACTCTTTTGCGGTTTTTCAAAAATTCATTAATTAATAAATGATTACCATTTGTAGTTGAACAGGATATATTATTTGTAAAAAAAAAAAAAAGCATATTTAAGCCAATTTAACGTATCCATGGCCGACATTAAGCATTTTGAAGCATAAAAATGGTTAAATGAAGTAAAATGCAAACATAAGACATTGTGAAAAAGACGTGATATGAAGAGTAATACAGTATCTGTGACTTTCTGTGTGTGCCTTTAAGAGGCGGGGCTTGGGAAGTGGCGTGTGTGACGTCGACTGTTAGCTGAGTGCTAGCAGCAGGTTAGCAGTGTCCAGAGCTGGCAACATGCATTTGTACTGTCTGCTTGTTAATGAAAGCCAATTAAGTGCATCGTGAGTCTGTCATTAAACAGCGGCAGCAGCGTCGTATTCTACACTGGCCTGTAGGTGTCAGTGACGTTGCATTGATGAGAGAATAGCCACAGGAAATACGCTATCAACGCTAGCATGTGGGTCTATTTTAACTTAATTGTGTGCAAGATGGCCTTTTTTCTCTTATGTGTACTGTACAGTCATCCCTCGTTATTCGCGTTTAATTGGTTGCAGACTTGACCGTGATTAAATAAAATTCATTATTAATAAACAAAATATGTTGGTAGTTAGAGCCTGTTTATTACCCACTTTTAACAATACACTAAGTCCCCAACTAACGGACACAATTGGTTCCAGACGACCGTTCTTAAGTCGAATTGTTCTTAAGTAGGGTAAAAGGTAATATTAGCAATGCTATAGGTACTACATGAACGTGTATACATATACAGTATATGTGTATGTATGTAAATATGAGTTTGGATGCAGTAGTAATATTAAACCAGGATAATTCATGAAAAAAACAATAATAAAAGTGATATAATAATACGTAATGATAAATGTTATTTACCTTTGAAGAGGAGTGGTCGAGCATACGTCGTTGTGGTGGAGGAGGAGGAGGAGTTATTGAAAAAAAGGACAAATGGTGGTGGTGGTTAGACTCTTCTAAAAGAGGTAGTGTTCTGTGGGTGGTGTAGAATTAAGCAGGCCTATTAACTCTTCATAAACTTTAATCACACGCTCTCTCCGGGTTGTATCATACAACTAACAATGTAGCTTTCTCTCTCCTCCCCTCCTCCCCCTCCTGTTGGTCCCATTAGCAGTGTCACAGTGCCCTCTGCTGGTCAAGCATGTAGCAGTATAAATATGGGTTTGCTGGTCAAGCATGTAGCAGTATAAATATGGGTTTGCTGGTCAAGCATGTAGCAGTATAAATATGGGTTTGCTGGTCAAGCATGTAGCAGTATAAATATGGGTTTGCTGGTCAAGCATGTAGCAGTATAAATATGGGTTTATGAGGCAAAACACATGAAAAAATTGACCAGTCGGCTTGTGTTCGTATCTCCGAATGTTCGCACGTCGGATGTTCGTTAGTAGGGGACTTAGTGTATCAGGGACTGTAGACATGAAATATCACCCACAAGTCACTTTTATACTCCTATCATTATTTGTTTACGTCACAATGCGCAGGCTACTGCCGCCGCTAGCATAGCAAGCTACAGAGCTAACTCGTTAGCCTCTCAATTTGCTTATTCTGAACTTAAGTGTTTAAAACAGAGTGGAGAAGGAGGACAGAGAAGACAAAATCTTAAGACTTCCAACCTGGAATGAGAGGAGAACCTTGTTTTCACTCTATCCCAACCATGGCTGCATTTGTCTTGGATGAAGAATCTCATGGCATGTCAGCTTGGCTCTGCGGATCGATACTTCAGATACCAGCTCTTCATGCTCTGAAATCGATTCTCAAATCAAAATATCAATACTTTCAACGCTACTTAATGAATTTAATAGACTGTTGGAAATAAATGAATATAATTCCATGGAAGAAATACTAGATTTGAAGTTGTAAGTGTGGGTCAGTGCTTGTGATGGTGTTTAGGCCAGCAGAGAAGGCCTTGCTGTCCCTGAAATGTATACCTGGTATAATTACCTTCACCATTCTTCCAAAGTAAACCTGTCTTTCAGGGCAACCATTTGATACAACAAGTCCAGTGAGTAATGCCACCTCCAATATCATCTGCTCCATTGTGTTTGGGTGCCGATTTGACTACGACGACACTCAGTTCACCACCATGGTGAAACGAGTCAATGACAACTTTCGTATGACTGGATCCAAGCAGATTTGGGTGAGGTTTTACGTAAGGAGGGGTGTCCAAACTCTTTTCAGCGAGGGATACTGAAAAATGAAAGGATGCGACTTTGGTATTTAGCAAATGCTAAGAAGTTAGTGTAATTTCAGAACACAATGCGCGTTCATGCGCTGTAAAAAAACAAACCTGTGTAAGCTGCTCCTTTTTTTTTTTTTTACTTAACTTAACTTTACTTAACCCTGCGGCTTATGCAGCAGTGTGGCTAATTTATGGCCATGTTCTAATCTTGGGCATTGTCCTTCATTTTCCCCCAAAATTACAACGTGTTTTTCATCATACTACGACAGAAAAAAAGAATGTGTTTCTTTAATATTTCAACTTTATGGTCCTGAATTGACGATGAATGAATCTGGTAAAATGGCAACTTTTTCTCATTAGAACTTTTTTTTTCTTCCATTTTTTCACTTGATTCTTGTACTATTACTGCATATTTTTCTATTTTTTTATGGTTTTGTTTTTTAGTTTTCCTGTGAAATTCTATTTTTAGAGTGTGCCTCGAGCTACAAAAAAACACAAACAAACCACAAACGGCCCCGGACCACACTTTGGACACCCCTGGTTTAAATGGACATACGAGCAAAGTAGAAATGATGTTTTTGCATCCTTTAAAACACGATTGTCACTTGTTCCAGCTGTACAACAACTTTCCATGGCTGTTCAGCTGGGTGCAACAAAGGCGGATGATTCTGGAGAACCGCGACAAGAACATCCAGGACATAAAGGACCTGCTGGCCCAACTGAAGGAGAAGCTGAACCCTCGAGTGTGCACGGGGCTGGTCGACTGCTTCTTCATGCGCAAGCAAAAAGAGGAGGTTTGTCAACTCTTTCAGCTGAGTCCTGCTGTGTTTTCTCTGTTATGTTAAATGTGCGGTCGTCATTCTCGCTTCCCAGGATCTCTCTGTTGAGCAGAACCACTTCAGTGAGGACAACATGGTTTTTGTGGTGCTCAACCTGTTTAATGCAGGCACGGACACCACTGCCACCACACTGAGATGGGCCATGCTACTCATGGCCAAATATCCCCAAATCCAAGGTATTGTGCAACATGACGTGTATAGGGCCACCAATTTGCCAAGTGGGTTTGGCCCTCATAGGGCTGTTTTTTCTTTGGTTTGCGGGGCAAAGAAGGAAGGAAGTACTCACGGAAAATGCACACACAGGGAGCACTTGCAAACGCCACACAGAGATGTTTCAACAGAGACACGGACATGGATCTCCTGACTCTGTGGCCCAGCATGCTGACCACCAGGCCAATGCACGGCCCACCTGTTGATCCAATAGACTTTATTTCTGGATTTCCTCAAATAGTGGCGTTTATTTACTCAAATGCAGAAAGAGGCAATACAGTAAATTATTTCACCATGCATAACAAATCTGAATAAAAAAGCGCATCAGTCAGTAAGATAGGCAGCACTGTCATGATTTTATTTGAAACCAAAACACCACCATCATCCATTTTGGTGCAGATGGGGTCCAGGAGGAGCTGAGCAGAGTGATCGGAAGCCGCCAGGTTTGCATGGAAGATCGCAAGAACCTTCCCTACACCGACGCCGTCATCCACGAAGCGCAGAGGTTCGCCAACATCGCACCCTTGGCCATTCCTCACCAAACCAGCCGGGACGTCACCTTCCAGGGCCACTTCATCGAAAAGGTTTGCTTCTTTTTTGTCTGATCGCTACACGGTTTGGATGCACAGCATAGTAATGTCATCTCCCCCGCAGGGCACCGTTGTTTTGCCTCTACTTACGTCTGTCCTCTTCGATCAGAGTGAGTGGGAGACACCAAACACCTTCAACCCTTCCCACTTCCTGGATGAGGAGGGTAAATTCATCAAGAGGGATGCCTTCATGCCCTTCTCTGCAGGTACATCCTCTCACATCTTTTTGGCTATTTGTTCCTCCTACTTAAATATCTTCTAATCCTGACCTGCTGCGCAAAAAAGGGTGACAATTTGGCACAGCATGCACCCCCGCTGTGTTGCCTGCGCTATTCTTTTTCTGATAAATACACCACATGGCGGCGCTGTTATCAAACCCCAACGTGAAAGCGCACTCTTCAAAAAGACTTACAGTAACTTTCAGTGTTTAACCAAATCACCAGCAAATTTGCTACACACCTTTGGGGGCGTGACAAGCACATGTCTGCGAAATGTAAGCAAGATTGGTTGAAAAACATGGCCGCCATCAAGCCAATCATCAATCAAACACCTCGACTGATTCCTTTGCAGGCCGCAGGGTTTGTCTCGGCGAAGGTCTGGCCCGGATGGAGCTCTTCCTCTTCTTCACCACACTCCTTCAGCGCTTTCGCTTCACGCCTCCGCCCGGGATGTCGGAGGACGAGCTGGATTTGACGCCGGTGGTGGGCTTGACACTCAATCCGCCGCATCACCAGCTGTGTGCTGTCAGTCGCTGCTGATGATGGAGCATGGCGGTGCCTTTTATGCATTTCTATGATTTGCAACGCTTTGTTGTTGTTGCCCAAATGGATCGTGTCCTGAAGTCATGTCTCCTATTTGGTGTACACTATGTGCATTTGAAATAGACGACATCATAAATAAAAGGCATTTATGTCAGACCTCTGTTTTATCCAGGCTGGCCTTCTTTTAAATGAATGCAAGGGTTTATCTGCAGACCCCCGGGCCCTACCTGGGGAGTGAGGCTCCAAGCACAGCGAGGCCAGTCCATGTAAACATTTAAAAATAGCAACAGTTTTAAAATTGACCCTGAAATGAGTTGCAAGCCTTAAAAGGCAGCAGCTGTACCATTACACTACTTTTTTTTTTTTTCTCCTGCCTCGGGCTGACTTGGTGCTCTATGCCTCACGGCAGCGATGTGCATCCTTTTCGCATTTGCCTTGCACAAATTGAGGCCCCCCCATGTATCATGAGGATGTGTTGTGCACGGTCCTGGGTTTACCAGATACTGAACTCGGTGCCAAATGCTTGTATTCCAGCGGGGCTGCTGGTTGTGCTGGACCATGCCAGATGTGGTCATGCCCACGTTGCCTCAGGCAGGGGAGTCCAAAGTGCGGCCCATTCTCGCAGCACATTCCTAACATATTATTTGAGCAAGAAAAATAAACAACATTTGTAATTATTATTATTAATAATAAGAGTAAAAAATGAGCGGAAATAAAAAAAATATGTAATTATTATTGAACCAAAAATATTATTTAACAGGAAAACTAGAAAGAAACAGCAAAACTGGAAAAAGCAGCAATAATTTTACAAGAATAAATGTCAATCAAGCTAAAAGATACCACACAAAATGTATTTGCATAACACTTTCATAGTAGCAGAACACTGAAATCACACTTTTAAGAGCGAGACGTTGCGTTTAAAGACATCATTTAATATGAATTCACGTTTTGAGTGTATTGCCAGGAATTTCCCAGCATACTTAAATGCAGCAAATTGTACTTAAACGTCGGTGAGTCATTGAAATCAATAACTAATAACGATATGCACGGCATAATAAAGATTTCGTTGCCATGTTGGGAGTGACCCTGAACGCACCTCGTACTTGTCTTGTGAGACAGTGAGGAAGTGACGAGTGGACTATACCAAATAGGTATAGAGCTGTGTTTGGGAGTTGGAGGTTCCTATATGGTGTCGGAATGGCACTGCTGTTCACGTGTTCAGGTCAGAATAAAGTTAGAAAAGAGGGGACACTATTTGTCGTCATAACAGGGAGGTGTGGCTTGTCACGATGCGCATTCGCGATGTGCGAGTATTCAACGAGTCGTTCAAAACTCACGAGTGTTTCCTTGAATCGGAACTCAGGGGTACTCTTCTCTGTTAACTCGTTCACTTACTCACCCCTGCTACCGCTAGCTAAATGCAAAAAGGAAATCAGGCAACATGCCAGGGCGTGATTAAATGTTGGACAAGCCGGGGGGGGAGGTGACTTGGAACCTTGTCCGCATGCGCTCTGTGATGGGTGATTAGAGAGAATCGAGTACCCGATACACGCAGGTTTCTCTACACACGATCTGTGACAAGTGATTCTAGAGAATCGCGTAGCCGATTTACAACTCCTTCCACACGTGCGTTTACGGGTGACTCGAGCGAATCAAGGACCCAATTCCCTCAGTGAGTGACTCATAAGAACTCCAGTCAGTAAAAGTAAAAAGTAAAATTACTCTAAAAATGCAACGTAATTATGAAATAAATTCCTGAAAATATGGAGAGTATTGCCCACAAGCACTTGCCTATGTATGCTTCTACAAATATATATACAGCATATGTATATCAAAATAAAGCAGTTATACAAGAAGACCTTTAAATATTCACGCCTCTAACAAGGCTGCACTTCCGAGCTCAAGGGCGTGAGGCAGTGCCAAAGCTCCAGAAAAGACAGGGAGTCTGTGCAGATGACATCCAGAGCTCCTGCTGTCCAAACAATGTCTCATTTGGAAGACCTTCTGGCCTTGCTCTTGTCCAGTTCCAGCAGCGTGCTGGGCAGTGTGGCCGTGCTGCTCCTCTTAGCTTTGCCTCCACACGCTTCACCTTGCAGGAAACCAGGAAGGGGCCCCCGGGGCCCAGACCTTTGCCCGTGCTTGGCAACCTGCTGCAGCTTGATCTCAAGAAGCTCCCCCAAAACCTTTGTGAGGTAAACACTGTATGTGACTAGTCCTCGTGCAAAGCCAGACCACTCACTGCTCTTCTCTTAGCTTGCAGAGCAATACGGGTCGGTGTTTGCGGTCCACTTTGGCCCCAAGAAAGTGGTGGTCCTGGCTGGATACAAGGCGGTCAAAGAGGCTCTGGTCAACCATGCAGAGGAGTTTGGAGAGCGCCACATCTACCCGATGTTTGAGGATATGAATCACGGTCTTGGTAAGAGTTTTCGTTTGCTAAACAACATTTAATCCCTGAACCCCGGGGTGTCCAAAGGTCTTCCAGGGTGAAAAATGGAAGGATGTAACTTTGCGACTTTGATATTTTGTAAAGCAGGACATGTGGATAAGCTAAGACGTTATGCTGTATACATTTCATAAAAAGCGTATGTCAGCTTTGTCATGTAGGTGATGAAGCTTATTATTCATACCAACTTCACTTCTCCCATTTCTGCGCCTGTTTTCTTGTTAACTTTCCAAACATTTCAACTTTCTTTTGAAACAATCTTTGCACATTTTCTTCCCATAATACTATGACTTTATTGCCGTGGTTTTATAACCTTTTCTCCAACCTCATTTCCCAAAAATGACAATTTTGCTTGTTTCTCATAATATTATGACTTTTAAAAAACAATGTATTTTTCTTAAATATTTCAACTCTATGCTACAAAAATATGAATAAATATTACAAAAAATATTTGTACTTTATTCTCATAAAGTTACAGCTGTTATTTTTCCATTTCTGCTGCTGTTGTTGTAGTTTTTTTTTCCCAACGACTTTGACGATTTCCTCTTGTTAATTTTGTTCTGTAATATTACGGCTTTATTCCCTTAATATTTGGACTTTATTCTTGTTACATAACTTTTTCTGTGACCTAAATTTTCCAAAAATGACAACTTCATGCATTTTGTTTGTTTGTCATGATATTGAGACTTTAAACATACAATATCTTTTTTCCTTAATATTTCAACTTTATATGACTAAAATAAATAATAAATAAATAATAATAAATACAATTATTTTTCCTCATAGTATTACAAGTTCGTTTCAGGAAAATGATGACATTTTCCTATATTTGACATTATTCCATACATTATATATATTTTGACTTTATTCTTGCAAATTACTGCTGATTTCTTCACTTTTGCTGTTGTTATTTTAATGTTAAATTATAGTTTTAGAATGTGCCGAGTGAGTGGCCAATAAAAAAACAGCCGCAGGCCTCAAAAGGCACCCGGGCCGCACTTTGGACACGCCTGCCGCTCAACCTATTTGAGCTGGCAAATAGCTTTTACCCACAGGCCATCAGGCTTCTCAACGAAGCACTCACACACGCCGCACGCAACACACGCACACACTCATAGCACTTTATTTATTCATTTATTTATTTATTGATTTATTTGTATTCATGTCTCTTCTGTTGTTGTTGCTTAATTTATTGGTATTTATGTTTCTTATGTTCTTTTTCTTTTTCTTGTGTTTTCTTTCTTTTGTGGGAGAATGAACAGAACAAGAATTTCATTGCATAGCAGAACCACCAGTTTTACTGTGCTTATGACAATAAAACTCTTCAATCTTGAATCTTTAGGCATAATGTGGCGTACATAAAGTGATGCTACCTTTCTCTTTGGAAATAACACGTTTGAGACTGTTGGTCTGCCATATAATTCATATAATGTAATATAACAATTAAATATGTTTTATTTTTGAGCAATTACTGTTGTAACTTACGTTACAACAGGATGGTACGCTAGATCAATAGGCGGATTGGTTGACTCGTGTGCCTCTTCTTGCATAACGCAGGAGCTGCTGTACACCACTTCTTTAATGATGTGTTTTATAGGAGTTGTGTTTGCAAACGGAGACTCGTGGAAAGAATTGAGACGTTTTACCATCAGCGCTCTGAGAGACTTCGGAATGGGCAAAAGACTCGCTGAAGACAAAATCATAGAGGAGTGCAGGCACCTTGTTCCCCTTTTTGAGAAGCATGAAGGTATGCCATCCCCATGTGTGCCCTTTTTATCGCCACCAAATGATCACCAAGTGTTTCCTGTCAACGTGCTAGATGTGCCGCAGTCAGCAAAATACAAATAAGCTTCTGTGAAAAACATACAAATTCCCCCCCTACCGCTGGAAATGGACCGTTGTTATGACAACCTCACATTTACAGTCGTCCCTCGTCACTTCCAAGTTTGAATTTCACAGCTTCACTCTATCGTGGTTTTCAAAATATATGAATTATGTTGTTGAGCACTTGAGGGCATTTAGATGTATCTGCTTTAAAGGCTGGACAGGACAGGGGAAAAAAAAAAAAAAAATATATATATATATATATATATATATATATATATATATATGAATTATTAAATGACCACTGTTTTGTGCCGACTATTAATATTAAAAAAATATGCATCGTTAATCAAATTTGACACATTATTGACCTAAATTAAGCATTTTCAGGCATAAAAATGGTTACATGAAAAAAAAGACAAATATAATGCATTCAGTGGACCCATTCAAAGATGTGCCATGTAGTACCCTACACTGGTCACTAGGGGTCAGTTCCGTTTTATTGACGAGTAGCCACCGCAGGAAGTACTGTACAGAAAAAAACAACAAGGAACTCTCCCAATGCTCACGTGTGAGTCTATGTTATGTCTTATTTATGTCTAATATGTCTTATTTTCTATTTAGTTATCTACTATTTTGGGTAATAAGAGTGTGAAGGTGACAATAGGGGTGTTATTTCATGTCTAGAGGGCTCTAATAATGTCAAAAAACATATTTAGAAGGTTGTAAACAGGTTTACTATGCTTTAACGACTAAAATATTACATCAAAAAATAAGGTATCCTCCTTTGCGGAAATTCACTTATCACGATCGGGTCAGGAACCAACTAACTGTGATAAATGAGGGATTGCTGTATTTGTTTATTTATTTGGATCCCCATTAGCTGCAGCAGAAGCTGCTGCTATTTTTCCTGGGGTCCAACAGAAAATAATAAAAAAAAAGAAAATACAACAGTATACAAATCTCAATTTACCCGCCAATCTACGTTCCCACCCGCACGATGGCCATGGGCTGTGAGCTTTGGGTAGTGTCTAAAAGGACAAGATGGCCGGTGCAGGTGGCGGAAACGAGTTCTCTTTGTAGGGTGGCTGGGCTGCTCTCCCTTCCAGATAAGGTGAGAAGAGAAGCATTGTCATCTGGGAGAAACTTGGAGTAGAACCGCTGCTCCTTCGCACTGACAGGAGCCAGATGAGCGGCCTCGGCCATCTGGTCAGGATGCCTACTGGACGCTTCCCTGGGAGGTGTTCAGGGGACGTCCGACCAGTAGGAGGCCTCGAGATCCGCCAGAAGGAGAGGGAAGTCTGGGCTTCCCTGCTTAGACTGCTGACCCACAACACGACCTCAGATCAGCGGGAGAAGATGGATGGATGGAGCCAAAATGTGGACATTGACACCTGATTGCACTTGGACTACTGTGTCGCCCACCATGGGTGTAAATGCATGCCTGGTATAATTCCCTTCAACATTATTGTCAAGTCAACCTGTCTTTCAGGGCAAGCGTTTGATACAAGTCCAGTGAGTAAGGCCACGTCCAACATCATCTGCTCCATTGTGTACGGGAGCCGATTCGAATATGACGACACTCGATTCACCTGCATGGTGAGACGAGCCAATGAGAGCATTCGCATGCTTGGATCCAAACAAATTCAGGTGAGGCTTTATGTGTGGTTTTGAAACGACCAATTTACGTACGAGCATAGCGAACTTAGAGTCGAGGATGAGTGGAGTCAACCGTTTACTCTCCGCTGCACAAGGCAACAACACATTCGCCACAGCGCCGTCGCTGTGAGGGGAAGTGAAAACCTCCACAGCACCGATGTGGCCACGCTGCTGTCACCATTACTGTTCCACATGATCATCATCATCACTTTATCAAGAGTCACCAAATGTGGAGGGAAAATGAGACAGATGACGGATGAGTAGAATCAACAGTTTATACTCGACTGAACAGGCAACAAACCTTCGCCACGACTCAGCTGCTACGACCACCACTTAAACCCGGAAATGGAAGTGAAACCCCCCCCAAGGCACTACCCCTTGGTGAACCGTACTGTGGGTCACCGCGAAATAATGATTTTACATCCTTTAAAACACGATTGTCACTTGTTCCAGCTGTACAACAACTTTCCATGGCTGTTCAGCTGGGTTCAGCACCAGCGGATGATTCTGGAGAACCGCGACAAGAACATCCAGGACATAAAGGACCTGCTGGCCCAACTGAAGGAGAAGCTGAACCCTCGAGTGTGCACGGGGCTGGTCGACTGCTTCTTCATGCGCAAGCAAAAAGAGGAGGTTTGTCAACTCTTTCAGCTGAGTCCTGCTGTGTTTTCTCTGTTATGTTAAATGTGCGGTCGTCATTCTCGCTTCCCAGGATCTCTCTGTTGAGCAGAACCACTTCAGTGAGGACAACATGGTTTTTGTGGTGCTCAACCTGTTTAATGCAGGCACGGACACCACTGCCACCACACTGAGATGGGCCATGCTACTCATGGCCAAATATCCCCAAATCCAAGGTATTGTTTTCACCAGAGTGCTCTGTTTGTTCTTGTTTTAATAAAGAAGTTAGTTGAGCCCTTTGAACTCTGCCTAGCAACAAGTAACCATGCAAACGTAGCCTGTTGATCCATCCATCCATATTTTTCTGCTTATCCGAGGTCGGGTCACGGGGGCAGCAGCCTAATCAGGGAAGCCCAGACTTCCCTCTCCCCGCCTACTTCTTGAAGCTCCTCCTGGTGTTTCCCGGGCTTTCCCAGGCCCGTTGAGAGACATAGTCTCTCCAAGGTGTCCTGGGTCTTTCCTAATTTCTCCTACCAGTCGGACGTGCCCCGAACACCTCCCCATGCAGGCGTCCGGAAGCCATCCTGACCAGACGCCCGAACCACCTCACCTAGCTCCTCTCAGTGTGGAGGAGCAACGGTTGTACTCCGAGTTTCTTTTGAATGACAGTGCTTCTCACCTTATCTCCAAGGCAGAACACAGCCACCCTTTGGAGAAAACTCATTTTGGCTGCTTGTACCTGTGATCTGGTCCTTTGGGTCACTACCCAAAGCTCAAGACCATAGGTAAGGAAGGGATCGGAACGTAGACCAACCAGTAGATTGAGAGCTTTGCCTTTCGGCTCAGCTCCCTCTTCACCACAACGGCCCAATGCAGAGTCTGCATCACTGCAGACGCCGCACCGATCCGCCTGTCCCTCCCTTGTGAACAAGGCCCCGAGGTACTTAAACTCTTCCACTTGGGGCAGGATCTCATCCCTGACCCAGAGATGCCACTCCACCCTTTTCCCAATGACAACCATGGACTCTGACTTGGAGGGGTTGATTTGGACGGTTAATCCAAGAGACTTTATTTCAGATGTGACAGACTGTATTTCCTCAAATAGTGCCAAGAGGGGGGTACATGTTTTTAGTCAAATGCTGAGAGAGGTAACGGAGTCACTTGTTTGTCTAATTCTGTGCAGATGGGGTCCAGGAGGAGCTGAGCAGAGTGATCGGAAGCCGCCAGGTTTGCATGGAGGATCGCAAGAACCTTCCCTACACCGACGCCGTCATCCACGAGACGCAGAGGTTCGCCAACATCAGCGCCACAGCCATTCCTCACCAAACCAGCCGGGACGTCACCTTCCAGGGCCACTTCATCCAAAAGGTTTGCTTCTTTTTTGTCTGATCGCTACACGGTTTGGATGCACAGCATAGTAATGTCATCTCCCCCGCAGGGCACCGTTGTTTTGCCTCTACTTACGTCTGTCCTCTTCGATCAGAGTGAGTGGGAGACACCAAACACCTTCAACCCTTCCCACTTCCTGGATGAGGAGGGTAAATTCATCAAGAGGGATGCCTTCATGCCCTTCTCTGCAGGTGCATCCTCTCACATCTTATTCTAGGTTGTCCGTGTTCTACTCCTGCTGCACAACATGCACACCTACTGTGTTGCTGCCTTGTTGTTTTTCTGACACATTTAGGGGCGTGTCTGTCAAGACACGACAAGGTTTAGCAAAACATCTTTGCAAGGGCAAGGGGCGGGACAAACACCTCTACTCATTCTTTTGCAGGCCGCAGGGTTTGTCTCGGCGAAAGTCTGGCCCGCAGGGAGCTCTTCCTCTTCTTCACCACCCTCCTTCAGCGCTTTCGCTTCACGCCTCCGCCCGGGACGTCGGAAGATGAGCTGGATTTGACGCCGGTGGTGGGCTTCATGATCAATCCGCCGCATCACCAGCTGTGCGCTGTCCGTCGCTGCTGATGCAAACTGCTGTTATGTCCGCCTCATAACGGCGCCTTTGATGCATTTCCAATCCAACTTTATTTGTAAAGCACTTTAAAAACAACCACAGAGGACCATAGGGCTGTACGGAATAACAGAATATAAAAACATAAAAGCACAGAAGGCAACAAGGCGTGTCTTAAACATCTGAAATGAAATGAATACATAAGAAACGTGTTACCATCAAAAGAAGAGCCAGGATAAACGACATGTCTTCTATTTGGTGTCCAGGAGGCGTACATGCATTTGCATTTTGATCGATTGCATCATAAATAAAACACATTTATGTCAGACCTCTGTTTTACCCAGGCTCGCCTTCTCTTCAATGAATGGAATGAATTTTTTAAAGTCATTCAAACTTACATGGTTTTATCAATATTTGAATCATGTTCAACTTCAGTCATCTCCTAAGTGCAAATTGAATCTATGTTGAGTTTCTCCTGTGGGGGGTAAAGCACACGTTTGACACATTCATTTTGTCAGTAAAGTCAATTTACTTTACAAATTGACTTTACTCACAAAAGTGAGTTGACTTTTTTTTTTTTTTTTTTGCAAAAGTAAGTTAACATCATCTGCAAAAGTAAATTGACTTGATACAAACATACTAGGCCCCACCCGCAGACCGGTACCAGCTGTGGAAACTTTCAGAAGCAATGGATAAAAAAAAAGCAAAAAAAAAAACTTTCGACAGTAGTCCGTCGTTTATCACCATTAACTGGACCTTAAAAAACCTGTTTACAACATTTTAAATACAGTTTTCAACATTATTAGAGCCCTCTAGACATGTAATAATAACACGATAGTCACCTTCACACTCCTATTACTTAATACAGTAAACATAATAACAGAAAATAAAACATATAAGACATAAAAAAGACATAACTGTTACGATGGTGTTTGTCGCTCTGCTGCCGCCTTCTGTCTGTTTGCTCTCTGTGCAGCTTCAGCCGGTGTGGGTGGAGTTCCCAGCACACACCTGCTGACAATCACATCAAGCAACCTTCATATACCCAGCGGCAACGAGAAGCCAGTGCCAGATTGTACTCCTTGCTACCCCTTGTTACCTGTTCCGCTTGGTCCGGCTCCTCACCTGCTTCCCTGCTTTCTGGCTCCCCTTCATTACCGCTCTGTGTCGTGCTTTTGACTTGTATACCTACCGTTGTCCCGGCTCAGGTTTGCCTGTAGTTGTTCTTTGTTAATTCATAGTTATTTCCTGTCAGCCTTTTGCTGACGGCGTTTTTTTTGTTTTTTTTTCCCCTGTCCTGTCCAGCCTTTAAAGCAGATAGACAACATACAGAACTACATCAGCAAATAAATGTCTGTGACAACTATAAAGACGAACAAGGACAAAGGACAAAACAATATCAACAACCACAATGACAACGCTGTCAATGACAATCACACATAATAGCAATGATGAACTATGACAATGATCACAATGACAATACTGCATTGAAACAGTCACACATAATAGTAGTAATGAAATGATGAACTATGATAGTGATCACAATGACAATACTGCATTGAAACAGTCACACATAATAGTAGTAATGAAATGATGAACTATGATAGTGATCACAATGATAATACTGCATTGAAACAGTCACACATAATAGTAGTAATGAAATGATGAACTATGATAGTGATCACAATGACAATACTGCATTGAAACAGTCACACATAATAGTAGTAATGAAATGATGAACTATGACAGTGATCACAATGATAATACTGCATTGAAACAGTCACACATAATAGTAGTCATGAAATGATGAACTATGATAGTGATTACAATGATAATACTGCATTGAAACAGTCACACATAATAGTAGTCATGAAATGATGAACTATGATAGTGATCACAATGATAATACTGCATTGAAACAGTCACACATAATAGTAGTAATGAACTGATTATCCATGATAGTGAACAGAATGAAAATTACTGTAATGCACATCATTGTAAAAAGAAAAAAAACCCCAACAAAATAAAAACTATAGTCATACTGCTGATATCACCGTCGCTGTAATAAAAGCAACAACATAATAACACCCTGGTTAACTCAGTGAGTAATGTGGGGAAATACGTATGTACTGTGAGTGTGTATATGTACGTGTGTACAGGTATCTCTGTATGTGGGGAAGACTTCATATATATAAAGGTGCAAGAATGTGTGGGCGGGTTAATTGTCACTGAGAATGCATGAAAGGAAAGGGGCCGCCTTCCACCTCCCAGAGAGCCCTGCCCCAAATAGCCAGGCCGGGCCCCGGCCGCCAGAAGGCCACCAGGCCCACAGGGGCAGGCAGCACAAAGATCAGTGCCCCAAGACAGCGTTTTCTGTTGATACTTTTGGTTTTGTACTTTTTGCCTTAGTTGTGTTTTTCCCTTTCTCGGGTCACCTTCTGTTATTAAACCTTTTGTATCTTATTTTGGACTCCTGTCTCTGCGTTGGGATCCGCCACGTCATCCGTGGCTCCACCCCTTGTGACAATAACATAGACTCACAATTCAGCATTGGGAGACTTTCTTGTTGTTTCCTGTTGTTTCCAGCGTACTTCCTGCGGTGGCTGTGGTCTCATCAATGTAACGCAGCTGAGAATACTACATATCACGTCTTTGAATGCGGTTTCTGAATGCCTTCTATTTGTACTTTGGTTTGTTTAGCATTTGTGCTTGAAAATTTAGGCAAAGAATGCTTATTTTTGGACTGAAAATAGGGCGTAGTCATCCACTAAACAGCAATAATGTCATGTTACGCAGGACAGGAGCGAGTACTTCCTGTCTTGCGCCCTTATTCTGGCGAGCGGTGCTTCCGGCGTGGTGGATGGGGCAGCCGCTCCACGCCTGGTGCGCCCAACTTTCATTAGCGGCAGTTAAAAGACCAGCGCTGTCGAATGCGCGGTCATTGGACCTCGTTGCCTTACCGGTGCTGTCACCTGAAGGAATAGACTTCCCTGTTTAGACGACTTTTGTGTTAGTTTTCCACAGAGCTTTTCCTCTGTTGCTTTTGGTTTTGTTCTCTTGTGATTCCCTGCATCTTGTGCAATAAAAACACTTTTATTTGCACTTCACCGCCTCCTCTCCGCATACCGAGGTCAAGTCTTCGACAGCAGCAACCCTAGCCGTGACAAATAATTCATGAATTTATTTCAAAAAAGGTACCGTAATTGAAATTCAAGCCGTGAAGCGTCACGGGATGACTGTAGCTGCATCTAATTTGACGTACAGTAGCTGCGTTTATATTCGGAAATAAGGGCTCTTATTTTCTTGGAAAAACAATGTAGTGTTAGAAAGCCCATAGTCTTTGCATGTTTATGATGTTTTGTTTCATTATGTTTCACCAAGCGCTTATTCCCACTTTGTTTGACTTTTTTTGTTTTAAATTTCGTGGGTCCTTGAACGCACCATTATTGTGTGCAGTGAAAGTCAAATAGTTTGATGCTGCCACAAAGAGACTCATACCTTCCCCTTCTTCTATCCCCTGAGTTGTTCCCAAATGCTGATGCTGCGTATGAATGCAGAAAGGTGAGCTGTGATCATCATGTCATTGTTCATGGACGACAGCGTTGGGTGTCCATAAAGCAGCCCCTGAGCCAAATACATAGCTTTACATTTGACCCCCATCCCGCGTGCCGCCCCACCAGTGGTTTGTTGGAATGCAAACTGCTATTTATGCTACTAAAATGAAATGATTTTACGCTTCTGTAACAATGTTATTCTCGTAAAATTACAAATTTTTAAATATTTTTGCTTGATTCTTTTGGGGTTTTTACTTTACTGCTAGTTTTTAACATTTTTGCTGCTGTTTTTCTCTTAGGTTTCTTGTTAAACTACATTTTTAGAACATGGTGGGCCAATAAAAAACATCCTCCCCCAGGCCCCATTTTGGACACCCCTGGTCTAATTATCTGGCGAATGGGCTCCACACACGGGAAGCGACAAAGGACGGCGATGGGCGAAACTCATTGCCAACCCGTAGCAAACCCTGCACATGGAAGGCGACGAGCGGTACACTGAAAATGAACAGACGAGACGCGATGTCGCCTTCAGCGTGTGGAGCCCATAAACCAGTTACACAAGGATCCCTTCAAATATTCTCTTCTGAGCTGAAGGGCGTGGAACACGTGCATCAAAGCTCCAGGAAAGAAAAGAGAGTGGAAGTCCTCCTCTCTGTGCAGATGACATCCAGAGCTCCTGCTGTCCAAACCATGTCTCCTCTGGAAGACCTTCTGGCCTTGCTCTGGTCCAGTTCTACCGCAGTGCTGGCCGGTGTTGCTGTGCTGCTCCTCTTGGCTTTTGCCTCCAGGCGCTTCGCTTTGCAGGAAACAAGGAAGGGGCCCCCGGGGCCCAAACCTTTACCCGTGCTTGGCAACCTGCTGCAGCTTGATCTCAAGTGGCTCCACATAAGCCTTTGTGAGGTAAGTCAATACTGTATGCAACGAGTCCTCATGCAACTCATGGACCACTCACTCCTCTTCCGTTAGCTTGCAGAACGATACGGGTCTGTGTTTACGATCTACATTTTCACCAAGAAAGTGGTGGTCCTGGCTGGATACAAGACGGTCAAAGAAGCTCTGGTCAACCATGCAGAGGAGTTTGGAGAGCGCCACATCTACCCGATGTTTCAGGACATTAACCAGGGTCATGGTGAGCAACTAACTAGCATCTTTGGGAAAGTATTGGTGGCTGCATCTTCTTCCATTACCCTCATTCCTCAGGAAAAACTTTACTTGATCGTCTGTCGACCAGTGACATTCTCATTTTGATTCTCAGAAGTGAAGGCAAGATAGGATGGGTCAGTGGGTTGTGGTTCTTTCTCAGGGATGTCAGGTGGTAGCAGGGAGCAGCAGATATTTACACACACACACACACACACACCTGAAGTGTGGTGCTGTGGAGAAGCAGGTTGTGCAGAGGGGGATGGTTGCTCACCCTGAAGGCTGAAGATCCAAAGGCATTTCTGTGGTGGCCTGTGTGACTGAGGAGGACGCACAGTAGACGGCTCCTCATCCTGGCTACCTGCAGAAGGTGCTCCACAACATACGGTCGTTCCTCGCCACGTTGCGCTTCTATCATAGTTTTTCAAAAATACACAAACTTATCATGCTGTTTTGTAGCTGGATATGGACCAATATTACTTACAAAATATGCACATTTAAGCAAATGTTACATATTTTTGTCTAAATGAAGCATTTTCAAGCATAAAAATGGCTAAATGAACCAAAATACAAATTTAAGGCAACCAAAAGACGCATTCAGACATTGATGAAATGTAGCATTCTGCACTGGTTGCTAGGTGTCAGTAACGTTACTGTAATGTTGGGTGCGACGCACAAGCAGCAGACTTGACTACCACAGGAACAACAGGCTTTTATTGCAGCTTCGAATGATTGCACAGCAGGTGCAATAATCTCTAATAAACCCCACGCAAAGCTGAAACTCAACCCTGAATCCCCGACATCACTTCCTGTCTGTTTCTCTTTCAGGTCCCTTGGGGCAGAGGTCCCCAACCACAAACAACCAAATCATGCTGTGGAAAACTTAATAAGATAATAAAAACATCCATCCATCCATTTTCTATGCCGCTTTCTCCTCATTGGGGTCGCGGGGGTATGCTGGAGCCTATCCCAGCTGACTTCGGGCGACAGGCGGGGTACACCCTGGACTGGTGGCCAGCCAATCATGTTTTTTAAAAATAGTTTTGTGAGAAAATGACATAGAATTTGACTTGAGAAATGCGGAACCAATTTGGAAAGAAAGACTGTCATTGTAAAAATAACATACTGTTTGAAAGCCCACAGTGTTTGGATGACTGTTTTTCACCGGCAGTATTTTTTGTTGAAACATGCCATTGTTAGTATTTATTTTGACTTATGGTACTATACGCCCTCCTATAGAGTCATCTTTGGCTAATAACGTAAAAGGGCTTATTCAGTGGGATAGATCGTCAGATTTTTGGATGATTTGACTTGTGACCTGAGCAATGACTTGACTTGCTTGTGACTTCCTCCCACCTCTGTCTTCTGGCACTAGAAAATGCTTGCATAATGCAGAAGGTCATATAAGTCACTTTTCAATGATGTGTTTTATAGGAATACTTTTTGCAAACGGAGGCTCGTGGAAGGAAATGCGACGATTTGCCATCAGCGCTCTGAGGGAATTGGGAATGGGCAAAAGACTCGCTGAAGAGAAAATCAGGGCGGAGTGCAGCCACCTCATTTCCCTTTTTGAGAAGTATGACGGTAAGCCATCAAATATGTGCGAAAGGCAGCAAAATACAAATAAGCTTTTATGACAAATATAAAAATTGGTTGAAAGGTTGAAAATGTTGCCTCCATTTGCACACATTTTCCGGTTAGCGTACCACACGGCGCGTCTTGTTGTGTTATTAATACACTGCGTGAGAACTTTTCAGCTTCTCACAAAGACGCCCGCTTGTGCAAGTCAGCTACGTCGCCCGTCAATGACGCCATCAGCGGTTGACTCAAAAGATGTTAACACAAAACACGTTTTGATAGTTTTACTGCCATCAAACAATTCAAAATGCATCTGAATTAAATGAATGCAACTTTCTCTGGCTCCAATTTGGGCTGTTCAGCTGAGAAACACTATTGAATTCAAGAAATGACACATTGCACAACAACGACACATTCTCTTATCCAAAATATCAGGTATTCATGTACATATATCCTAAACACAAGGTACACATTTAGTTACAGGCCGAACTATTTGGTCGGCCCAAAATATTGGCCAAATTATGAGTTATACAAGGCCAAAAGATTTGGTACGCCCAGGTAACGTATGCGCATGTGTCTAAAGTGTATGTAAAGTGAACCTCTCTTCAAGGGCAACCATTTGACACAAGCCGTCCAGTGAGTAAGGCCACGTCCAACATCATCTGCTCTATCGTGTACGGGAGCCGATTCGAATATGACGACACTCGATTCACCTGCATGGTGAATCGAGCCAATGACAGCATTCACATGCTTGGATCCAAACAAATTCAGGTGAGGCTTTTGGTGTGATTTTGCTTGCTTTAAATCAGGGCTGTTCACGTTGCCGCCTGGGGGTCATTTGAGGCCGGCGGCTGTTTTTTATTGGCCCGCAGCACATTCTAAAAACATTGTCTAACAAGAGAACTGAAAAAAAATAATAATAACAGCAAAAATGAAAACAATCAGCAGTAATTTTACAAGTTTGAAGTCAAAATACTAAGACAAAAAAAGCTGTAATCTAATGAGAAAGTAATTTTACAAGAATAACAAAATATGATGAGGAAAAATAACGTCAATTTAGTAGCAAAAAAATGGAAATGTTAAAGAAAAAAGACTATTTTTTAAAAAGTCATAATATGAGAAACAAAACTAAATACAATTTTTGTTTTTTAGGAAAATTAGATTGGGGAAAAAGTATAATATGTATATAATATAACATATAATATAATATAATATGATGGTAATAAAGTGAAAATATTATGGAAATAAAGCCATCCATGGAAAAACAGTTTTAATTTTACAAGAATAAAGTTGAAATATTAGCAGAAAAAAAATGTATCCTAACAAGAAAAAAGTTGCAATTTTGTAAGAATAAACTTGTAATATTATGAAGAAAAATAAACAAAGGAGAAATGAACAAAACAAAATAAAGTTGTGATTTTTGTAATTAGTGGGGACCAAACCAATATGCCGATATTGTCCAACTCTCAATTTCCGATTCCAATATCTACCTTTACCGATATGTGTAACGTCACATATCTCCTGTCGTGGAAGGACTGCACTTATTACCTCATCATGTATTATTATTATTTATTATGTATATTGCACTACAAACTTATTGATTTATTCTTATCCCATTTTCCTATTTCTCTTATCTTGCCTTGGTTGTTTTATTTTGTGATTAAGTTCATGATGACATTTTTGCAGAGCTGCTGGAAATGCGAATTTCTATGTATCTATCTGTATGTATCTAGATATGTATCTATGTATGTATCCTGGATGTATGTATGTATGTATGTAACCTGGATGTATGTATCTACAGTATGTATGTAACCTGGATGTATGTACAGTATGTATGCATGTAACCTGGATGTATGTATGTATGTATGTACAGTATGTATGTATGTAACCTGTATGTATGTATGTATGTATGTATGTATGTAACCTGGATGTAAGTATGTATGTAAGTATGTATGTATGTATGTATGTAACCTGGATGTATGTATGTATGTATGTATGTATGTATGTATGTAACCTGGATGTATGTATGTATGTATGTATGTATGTATGTATGTATGTAACCTAGATGTAAGTATGTATGTATGTATGTATGTATGTAACCTGGATGTAAGTATGTATGTAAGTATGTATGTATGTATGTATGTATGTATGTATGTAACCTGGATGTAAGTATGTATGTATGTATGTACAGTATGTATGTATGTAACCTGGATGTAAGTATGTATGTACAGTATGTATGTATGTATGTATGTATGTAACCTGGATGTATGTATGTATGTATGTATGTATGTATGTATGTATGTATGTATGTATGTATGTATGTAACCTGGATGTATGTACAGTATGTATGTATGTAACCTGGATGTAAGTATGTATGTATGTATGTATGTATGTATGTATGTATGTATGGATGTATGTAACCTGGATGTAAGTATGTATGTAAGTATGTATGTATGTATGTATGTAACCTGGATGTAAGTATGTATGTATGTATGTATGTATGTATGTATGTATGTAACCTGGATGTAAGTATGTATGTAAGTATGTATGTATGTATGTAACCTGGATGTAAGTATGTATGTAAGTATGTATGCATGTATGTATGTATGTATGTATGTATGTATGTAACCTGGATGTATGTATGTATGTATGTATGTATGTATGTATGTATGTAACCTGGATGTATGTATGTATGTATGTATGTATGTATGTATGTATGTAACCTGGATGTAAGTATGTATGTAAGTATGTATGTATGTATGTATGTAACCTGGATGTAAGTATGTATGTAAGTATGTATGTATGTATGTAACCTGGATGTAAGTATGTATGTAAGTATGTAAGTATGTATGTATGTATGTAACCTGGATGAGAGACAGGGACACAAAAGCCTGTGGAAAGCTCAGAGAGGTTCTGAGCATATCAACATATGTTGCTTTACAAAACATCCAAGTGGCAAAGTTGCATCCTTTCATTTTTCGCTATCCGTGCATCCTTTCAAAACACGATTGTCACTTGTTCCAGCTGTACAACAACTTTCCATGGCTGTTCAGCTGGGTTCAGCACCGGCGGATGATTCTAAAGAACTGTGATGAAAGCATCCAGGACATAAAGGACCTGCTGGCCCAACTGAAGGAGAAGCTGAACCCTCGAGTGTGCACGGGGCTGGTCGACTGCTTCTTCATGCGCAAGCAAAAAGAGGAGGTTTGTCAACTCTTTCAGCTGAGTCCTGCTGTGTTTTCTCTGTTATGTTAAATGTGCGGTCGTCATTCTCGCTTCCCAGGATCTCTCTGTTGAGCAGAACCACTTCAGTGAGGACAACATGGTTCATGTCGTGGCCAACCTCTTTGCTGCAGGCACGGACACCACTGCCACCACACTGAGATGGGCCATGCTATTAATGGCCAAATATCCCCAAATCCAAGGTATTGTTTCCACCAGAGTGCTCTGATTGTCCTTCTTTACAGTTCTTGTTTTAGTAAAAAAAATAATGACACATCGCCAAGTGGTTGGGACTGCAATAGGGCAAGTCTACCCTGGCAGAGTGCAATCGTAAAGTGAAAGCAAATGAAACAAAAAAGCCTACACAGAAAAGGAACCTACTAGAAGGAATAGGAACATACAACAGGCGGACAGAGTCAGCTTCCCAACCATTGCCACAGTCAGACTCGTGTCCAGTGAGGGCTGGACTCTGCCAGGGCTGTCCTTTGTCACCGATTCTGTTCCTTACTTTTGTGGACAGAATTTCTAGGCGCAGCCAGCGCGATGAGTGGATCCGGTTTGGTGGCTGCAGGAATGGGTCTCTGCATTTTGCAGGTGATGTGGTCCTGCTGGCTTCACCCGTCCGTGATCTTCAGCTCTCACTGGATCGGTTCGCAGCCGAGTGTGAAGTGGCTGGGATGACAATCAGTACCTCTAATTCCAAGTCCATGGTTCTCGCCCGGTGAAGAGGGAGCTGAGCAAAAAGGCAAAGCTCTCAATTTACCAATGGATCTACGCTCCTATACCCCGACCTATGGTCATGAACTTTGGGTAGTGAATGAAAGGACAAGATGGTGGGTACAAGCAGCCGAAATTAGTTTTCCCTGTAGGGTGTCTGGGCTCTTGGCTGGGAGATGAGGTGAGAAGCACTGCCATTCAGGAGAAACCCGAGAGAGACTATGTGTCTCAACTGGCCTGGACAAAGTAGGCGGGAAGAAGGAAGTCTGGGCTTCTCTGCTTAGGCTGCTGCCCCTGCGACCCAACCTCGGCTAAGCGGAAGAAGATGGATGGATGGATGGATGGATGGATGGGTGGATGGATGGATGGATGGATGGATGGATGGATGGGTGGATAGATTGAATACCAGCTTCGGAGATGCCCAAGGGCAGGCCACTAGGTTTCCCCCAGTGCCGAAGGTTCTCTCTGAGCAGCACTTGTTGCAGGTATGCTCAAAACAACTTTTTTTTGGCCAGCAATTTGGGCACCCTTGCTGTACTGCTGCAAATGGTATCGTGAGTTACCCTGAGATTATAAGAGCAGGAACAAGAATCTGAGCCTGTTAATCCAATAGACTTGACAGACTGTATTTCCTCAAATAGTGGGAAGGGGGAAAGCGTTTTTTTAACTGAAATACAAAGAGATGTAATGGAGTCACTTGTTTGTCTAATTCCGTGCAGATGGGGTCCAGGAGGAGCTGAGCAGAGTGATCGGAAGCCGCCAGGTTTGCATGGAAGACCGCAAGAACCTTCCCTACACCGACGCCGTCATCCACGAAGCGCAGAGGTTCGCCAACATCGCACCCTTGGCCATTCCTCACCAAACCAGCCGGGACGTCACCTTCCAGGGCCACTTCATCGAAAAGGTTTGCTTCTTTTTTGTCTGATCGCTACACGGTTTGGATGCACAGCATAGTAATGTCATCTCCCCCGCAGGGCACCGTTGTTTTGCCTCTACTTACGTCTGTCCTCTTCGATGAGAGTGAGTGGGAGACACCAAACACCTTCAACCCTTCCCACTTCCTGGATGAGGAGGGTAAATTCATCAAGAGGGATGCCTTCATGCCCTTCTCTGCAGGTACATCCTCTCACATCTTTTTGGCTATTTTCTAGTTTGCCCATGTTTCTTCTACTTCACTCTTTTACTCCTGCTGCACACATGCGCTCCTACTGTGTTGCCTGTTATTGCCTATTACTTCTTTGACAAATGCACCACACGGTGGCACTCTTATCAAACCCCAACGTGAAAGTGGACCCTTTGTGTAACTTTCAGCCTTTAGCCAGCAAACGTGATACACACCTTGGGGGCGTGACAAACACGTCTGGAAAATTTAAGCAAGATTGGTTGAAAAACAAGGCCGCCATCAAGCCAAACATCTTTCAAGGGCGCACAGGCGTGACAAACAACTGCTGATTCTTTTGCAGGCCGCAGGGTTTGTCTTGGTGAAAGTCTGGCCCGGATGGAGCTCTTCCTCTTCTTCACGACCCTCCTTCAGCGCTTTTGCTTCACACCTCCGCCCGGGACGTCGGAGGACGAGCTGGATTTGACGCCGGTGGTGGGCTTCACGCACAATCCATCGCATCACCAGCTGTGTGCTGTCAGCCGCCGCTGATGAAACATAAGCACAATTAGAGCTTTTTACAGCCAACCCTCATTCATAGAGCTTAACTGGTTCCAAACCTGACCGTGATAAATTCATTTCCACGATTTAGGATTCAATGTAAATAAATACGTTTTTTGACATTATTAGAGCCCTGTAGACATGAAATAACAGCCCACAGTCACCTTTACACCCCTGTTATTCATTGTTTACTCCATATTGCGCAACTTTTATGCTGCAGGAACTAGCAAGCTAACAAGCTCGTAAGCTAGTGAGTATAACCTTTTGTCACTTTATCATGTGGGACATGCCATGGCTGACTTCATGCAACATCTGGAAGGTAATGCCTCAATGTTTTGTGTCATTACTGCCACCTAGTGAGCAGAGTACTACATATCACTTGTATTTCCATATGTTTGGACTAATAATAGAAAATAGTCCAACATCATCATCAAGAGCCATCATTTATGAATTCATTTCAGAACAAACACGATATTGCGAGGGACTCTATACGTTACTATGACTTGCAAGCGCGCTAATGGCACATTTTGGTGTTCAAATGATTTCATTTCCTTGTTGATGTTTCTACCTCCTCTTAAAGGAAAGGTGCACTTCTTTTGCAATTGTGCCCATCATCCACAATCCCCAATCACACCCCAAAACACGCACTTTTCTTTTAATGGGAATGCAGTACGTAGTGTAAGTATTGTAGATCATGTCATGAAGTTCTATTTGGTGTACAATTTAGCACCAATGCACAGATTTGACTGGCATCAAGTGGGACGGCTTGCGATTGGTCAGTGGATTTCCTGAGCTGATCAACCAGTACCATAAAGTCTACAAATGATGCGCCAGACTCCGGGCATGCTTTTGGTGACATTGAAAATGTCTAACGTCTCTAACGACTCTATTAGATGCAGTTTTGTTGGCATCTGCTGCTGCCGTCTGCAGTTGTGCTGCACACACGTCCTCCTCTGACCCCGTTTCACGTGGTAATGCACATGCTGACTCAGCAGCCAAGTGTGCTGCTTATCTCTCTGAGCCCCACACCTTGGTTTCGCATGTCTCCGACCCTCCACTGGATTTGAAAGCTCTACAATCATTCTCTTCCCCTGAGGAGCAGTGTTTGTGCTCACAGTGGGGTTGTAACCTTTCCAGTGGGGGTGTGGTTCGTACCAAGTGGGCTTCCCTCCCTTCCAAAGCATTTTTTCTTCATTTTCCTAAGTTGAGACATGGGAGGGAAAAGGGGGACGTTGGCTACGTTGTCCACTCATGTACCACGCTCATGTGGTACTGAGAAGGTACTGCACTAACTCTTGATTTGGGACGGTTCACTCCCTGTACGACCAGTGCTTCTCAAATAGTGGGGAGGGCCCCCCCTAGGGGGGTTGCGGTGAACTGTCGGGGGGCATGAGAGGCAGGGAGGACTTTCAATATTAGTGTATGGCCCATGTCAAATACACAGGATTAGCAATGAGGCTCTTCTTTTCTTAACCAATCAGATTTCATATTTGCCTCACGGGGCAGCTCAGATGGCCCACAAGTCAAGCCAAGTTACACGTTTGTCATGTTTGTCACGTTTGTCATGTTTTTAGGTATTGATTCTGCACCTCTCCAGATGATGTTGTAGAGGAGAGGATTGGAGTTGTCCAAACCCTTTCTCACTAAACCGCTCTAATTTACGCTTGCTACGTTTGGCTGAACGCCAACTTTACAAGGACCGGCAGTCGCCGGTGGAAGTTACTGATATGCAAAGTTCCTGACATATCCGTGACGATATACTCGAAGATAACGGGGTAAGTGAGTGTCTTACTTTATTAATAACGGTACTGTAGCGACCTGGTAGTTATGTATAGTGTCTATGGGTGGCACAGTGGGTAACAATGCCGGCACTTGGCATCGACAATAGGACCCACAGCAATACATATGAATATTATTATCATGATTGTTTTAACAGTTACTGTGCCTCACAAAGTCTGCCAAGACAATTTCTGGCCAGTTAAGTCCTCAGTAAAGGCCCAAGTACCAAATGCCGCCGGTCTGTAGATTAGGTAGTTAATATTATTTAGTCTCCCGGATCAAAAGCTGAGCAAAGGTCCAGTAATTCATACCACGCCTGGCTTTGGTATGATTGAAGGATTTGCATGGGTATTATGTACTCAGTATTATAATGCAGTAATATAATTATGCGGGTTAATGGATAATGGATGGATTTATACAGCACCTTTCAAGATACCCAAAGCGCCTCACACTGAAACCTGTTATTCATTCACTCCACAGTCACACGCTGGTGGTGGTAGGCTACAAAAAGGGTGACTGGCAAGGAGAAAGCAGGGTTTGAACCACCAACCTTGTGGGTCATGGATGTGACCTGCTGTACCTTCTGAGCCACTGCCACCTCGGGCTGTTGTTTCCTTGCTGAAATCACCATCCCCACTGACAGTTATTCCATCCATCCATTTTCTATAACGCTTCTCCTCTTTTAGGGTCGCGGGGGCATGCTGGAGTCTATCCCAGCTGACTTGGGGCGACAGGCAGGGTACACCCTGGACTGGTGTCCAGACAATGGCAGGGCACATATAGACAAACACTCACATTCATACCTATGGACCATTTAGAGTCTCCAATGAAGCTAACATGCATGTTTTTGGAATGTGGGAGGAAACCGGAGTACCCAGAAAACCCCCCCACACACGGGGAGAACATGCAAACTCCACACAGAAATGCCCAAGGGAGAACTGAACGCAGGTTTTCCCATCTCCAGACTGTTACTGTGTTGGCCAACATGTTAACCACTAGACCACCGTGCGGCCAACAATAATTACAGTTATTGTTCTTGCTAATTCTTCATTTTCATGAAATTTCATCCTAGGATTTTTGCCACTAGAAAATCTCCCTCAGGGTAAAATTGGTATGGGGTAACATTCCTGGCAGACCACAACATTACAGCTGACTGATTTGCCTAAATGACACCGAACACTCAAGCCATTTGTGCACTTTTTGATGCTACTCGTGCTGTTTGCAAAATAAGCACGCAATCACGATTGTTATCACTGACATATTTCGGTGATTGCAAGGTTTTATTTGCCACAGCTTTTCATGAACATTGTAGTTATCTTTTGACATGTTTTTTATGATGTGGCAGTGATTGAACACTGAAAACATTAAGCACATTTTGAATGCGCTTCAACTTTAAATGATGATTCCCTTGTGAGGTTTTTAGTCCGCAGTATCGGAGAATGCGTCACCTTTATCACAATATATTCAATTACTAGATGCAGAGACTTCATAGGAAATGCTTTTTTCCCTTTAGGACAAACCATTCCACAAAGCCCTCCAACCAGCTCATTTCAATCCTGGATTCTAAAATGACACCGAAGGTACGCAGGACAGGAAAACCTGGTGTCTTGTTGAAAAAGGAACAGACACACATACTCAATATTAGGTGTGGCTACTTTAAATAAAGAACATCTCTCAAGTGTACAGAAGTACTTAATAAATAAAAACACTACAAGAAAGGCTGCAACATTTGGTGCTGTTCACGCTTTTCTTCCATAAAGCAATGAATTCTTCGTATAATGAAAATACTTTGGTTACTCCTTCTATTAAAGACAATATTTTAAGTTTAAAAGTTTCTTTCCAACGGTGCCATGCAGTAATCAGTAAATGCAGAAGGCAGCGCCTTTAATCTTAATCATGTTCAATCATAATCAATGATCGTGTTCCATACACAACCGGCTGCTTGGATTACATGTTCGTGTCTGAAATTCCGGATGAGGAGGAAATGTGGCTGTTACTAGTGTGGAGATCGATGGGGAAACGCGTGAGCGGGTTTTTACCCCAAAAATGAACTTTTAACCAGAAAATGTGTTGAATCTAATGAGTACACGTTTGTAAAGTAGTACCAAGGGAGTACAATCATGTTTATCACCTTACATGCCTCTATGACCTTTGTATCCTTATTTTCATCTATTTATTTTGTTGCGGCGATTCACCACACCCACTGGTGTGTGATTGGAGGACCAGATCCTCCTGACCCTTTTATAGAGAGCCACTGAGTGTGTTGGTGAAGGAAGGCGCGTGCCCTGCCGCAACATGTTTGAAGAGCTCCTGCAGGCTCCTGCGTTGTCCTCCTTGTTGGGGCTCCTCGCAGGCTTGCTGGTCATCCACCTTTTGTACTCCAGTTTGACTTTCCAAGGTAAACACACGCATCCTCCTGGGCCCAGATGTCTTCCCTTGCTTGGTAACCTGCTTCAGGTGGACCTCTGCAGGCTTGATCAGTCCCTTTTTAAGGTGAGTCCTTCTTGTCCTTCTTACAAGACGGTCCCAACCTAACCCTTATTTGTTTAGCTGTCTAAAAGGTACGGGCCGGTGTTCACCCTCCACTTGGGACTCAAGAAGATTGTGGTCCTGGCTGGAAGCAAGACAGTCAGACAAGCTCTCATCAACCACCCTGAGGAGTTTGGGGACAGAGAGATCAACCCTTTATTCTATGACTTTTCCAAAGGGCATGGTAAATCTTTCTTACGTCTCCAGAGGTCACCAACAAATAGGCTCCCAACTGCCATGATTCATGATTGCACTGCAAAAAGGACATTTGAAGAAAGCAAAAAAGTTGCGTTTTAAGCAACCTTTTCTTGAAGATTTGCTGAATTCAGACCAATGTGAAGGCTGCACAGCAAATTTCATAGAGTGCACCAAGATTTATTAGATTCAATCTAGTCACAAAATCTGTGTAAACGTGTAAAATTATTAAACTTGATTCAAGAAAATATTACTCTCCTTTTATCTAGTTTATAAATGTAAAAACTAGTGAATTTACATGCAAATCATGCAAAAAAAGAATTCTGATAGTGTTTATGAAAATAGGTTTTCCTAAATTAAGTGAATCTTAGATACAATCATCTTTTTCAATAAAAAAGTTCCATCCATATCATTTGCCTGCTGCGTGTTGAAAAGAAGTAACCAGCATAACTAACATGCCAACAACAAGAGCTGTTAGGTGCATGCTGGCCGAGTGGTTAGTATGTTAGCCCCACTATCAGCAACTTGGGTTCAAATCGCTGTTGACCTCACATTGGAACCCCCAGTAGATTGGCTTTCATATGCATGATAGGTCACTTGGAGACTCTAGAAATTGTAAGAAAATAGAATAATACTCCTGCATCTAGAATATGTATAAACATTTTTGCTTAAATCTAGCCTCATAAATGCACATTTGATCTCAATTTAAGAATGTTATACGAGCATTTGGCTTACTTCTTATCTTGTAATAAGAACATCTGACTTAAATCTAGCTAAGTGACTAAGAACAACTCGCTTATTTTACGACTCATTATATTCTTAAAAGTCACAAGAAAAATATTCTAGTTATAAGAATTCTAGCCAAGCAAATTTTGCTGACCCCATTGGCAGAATTTTTTGCTTGAAATAAGAAAAGTGTCTCATTTTACTATCATTTGGGCTTCTTTCAAGTATGGCTGTTTTTGCAGTGTGATTTTAACCTCATGAAAACAATGCAGACGTTGGAAAAGCTGTGTCTGCACGTCGCTAGGTGCAACTGTTGACAACACAAAGTCCAATAAAAATAAATGAGTATTTGCATAAGCCTGTCACACTTGAGGTTGAAGGTTGAAGCAGAGAAAAAGGCTGGAAATCAGAGACTCTAAAGCTGCAAGGACTGTATGGATGGAGAAAATGTCTGCCAGTATTAATGAATGTTGCTTTAGACCAGCATGAAAAACATGACATGTTTGCATGCTATTAGGCAGACTGAAGATGCTTGAGGGAGAACGACCCCACCAAGAAGAAAAAGGACAGGTGATCTAGCAGAAACAGGAAGTCAGACAGACACAGAAATTGCTCCAAAAACGACACTAAATATGTCGGTAATAAAATGCTACAGTACAGTACCTACTATTGTCTCTAATCTTTATACCCATGAGAACTGCAACAGAATCACTATTAAATATATAATATGCTATATAAACTGGTGTGCATGTTGCTAGGCAGAATTTGTATTTAAAAACTGGCATTTCATCTGAACTAAGAAAGAGAATGCCTGAAATAAAGACAGAACTTGAGCAGTTCATTATACCTTTGCAAAGAGGTCAGTTGAAACTCCTTCTGACAAGGGACCAGCAGACCCTGACGATACGTTTGGGCCTGCCACGTCTGACGGGCATGCTCCCCCACCCTCACAGCCAAATCACCACCAGGTGGTGATTGGTTGACAGGTGCGCCCCTTTCTTCAGTGTGTCCAAACAATATAGCCTCAAGTCCAACAAGAGAGCAACAAGGCAACAAGAATCACCACCCTCTACCCGTTGCCTCTCACTACTGGCAACACCAGTGTGGAATAAAGTGAGGTGAGTCCGACGATGCCTCGCACACCAGCCGAGGCTCCTTCCCCACCAGAGATGTCACATTCCACGTACCGAGAGCTAGCTTCTTCAGCCGAGGATTGGACCGCCAAGGTCCGCACTTTCGGCTGCCACCTAGCTTTTTTTGAGATCTCAATGAGTGGTGAGCTCATTGTACCCCATGGGTACAGACCCGGCCCCCAGACGCTCACCACCATGCCCCACCTCCACAACTGGCTCCAGAGGTGGCCCCCGGTGACCCGTGTCCAGGCAAGGTAAAATAGGTCCATATATCTTCCTCGTCATCGAGGTCTATTTGAGCTTTGCTTTGTCTGGTCCCTCACCTTGGAGCTGTTTGTCATGGGTGGCCCTATGATCACCGGGAGACCCCTCCACCAGGATCAGGTGGTAGCTAGGAGAAGAGTCGTGTTCTTGTTAAATTCTAAATTAAATTCAGATGTAATCTCGAATGTTACATCTGTTTCTCCGTTTGAAACACACTTGGCCCTTTCTTGCAGGTATAGTATTCTCCAATGGTGATTCCTGGAAAGAAATGAGACGTTTTGCCTTAACAACTCTGAGAGATTTCGGGATGGGCAAGAGGCTCAGTGAGGAGAAAATCATTGAGGAGTGTCACTACCTGACTGAGGAGTTAGAAAACCATAAAGGTAACCTTTTTCATGAAATCCACATTGCTTTTGCTGTGCTTTTTAATGTATTCAGTCTTTCCTTTCAGGTAAAGCCTTTAACACCAAAACTCCTATCAGCTACGCAGCTTCAAATATCATTTCGGCCATCATCTTCGGAAAAAGGTTTGACTACAAAGATCCAGTCCTCCGAGACATGGTTAAAAATGACCAAGAGGCCATCTGTCTGTCTGGATCACCTTCCATCCTGGTACTCCACCAACCCATTGTGTACTTAAGTTGCCAAACAAGAGGAACCAAATTCTGTTCAGGCTGTATTACAAAGAGCAGCGCTATTATTTTGGTGTCACCCACTGTAATATTTGTAAAACAATGCCACAGTTTTCTAAATTTGAGACAGCAACTTGAGAAAAATGCACAAAATAAATAATTATTTCAAACCTGCTATGATAACTTCAACTTTGTGAACAGCAAAATATGAATTTTTAAATACAGTACAATCAATTTGATAACTCTGGCTTAATACAATCAATTCTTATTACAGGGTAAAATAGAAAATGCAGCAAAGGCAATAATGTCCATTTTGCTCTGTGACAGATCTACAATGTGTTTCCATGGCTGGGCCCTTGGCTTCAAAACTGGAGGGATTTCATGAAAGCTGTGGAGAATATCAAGCAGCATGTATTGCAATTAACAAGCAGTCTAAAGAAGACTTTCAACCCTGACATTTGTCGATGCTTGGTCGATGCTTTCTGGACGCGTAAGCTAAACCTGGAGGTAGGACATCCTCATCTTTACACCTCCTTAATGCAAGAATGCATGTAGAAAATATCTGTTGTCTATTTAGGAGTCTGATGCCCAGGGGATGCACTACAATGAAGAAAACCTGGTCTACAGCGTGATGGATTTGTTTGGCGCTGGAACTGACACAACATCGAACACCCTTCGCTGGAGTCTACTTCTAATGGCCAAGTACCCTCAAATACAAGGTGCAAATGATCATAATCATGCATGAAAGGAAAGAGGTAGGCATTACTGTCAGTGTTTCATCTCCTGCAGATCGGGTTCAGGAAGAACTGAGCATGGTGGTGGGAGTCCGTCAGGTCCAAATGGAGGACAGAAAGAACCTGCCTTACACCGACGCAGTCATACATGAGACGCAGAGGCTGGCCAACATCGTCCCCATGTCTATCACTCACAGCACCAGCAGAGATGTCACCTTCCAGGGCTACTTCATCGAAAAGGTCAGCTGCTGCTTTGTCAGTAAAGGATTCCATCCATCCATCCATCTTCTTCCACTTAAACCAGGTTGGTTCACAGGTGCAACAGCTTAAGACAAGAAGCCCAGACTTTCCTTTCCCCAGCTGCTGTGTATAGCTCTTCCTGGCAGATTCTGAGGCATTCCCAGGCCAGTTGAGAGACATAGACTCTCCAACGTGTCCTGGGTCTTCGCCGAGGCCTCCTACTGGTTGGATGTGTCCTGAACACCTCCCCAGGGAGGTGTCTGGGAGTGCATCCTGACCAAGTGCCCGAGCCATGCGGAGGAGCAGCACTTCTCCTACGAGTTTTTCCCAAATGACAATGCTTCAAGATTCAAGATTCAAGATTCAAGAGAGTTTTATTGTCATGTGCATGGTAAAACAGCAGTTATACCATGCAATGAAAATCTTAAACTCCTCCCATATCAGAGCTTGGCCTGCCAGTACCTGTCAGATACCTCAGGAGTTCCATGGGCCAAAAAGGCCTGATAGGACTTCTTCAGCTCAATGGCATTATTCACTGCTGATGTCCACTAGTGGGTTCTGGGATTACCGCCAAGACAGGCACCGACCATAAAGGATCCCAATAAAGTAAATAATACTTTGTGTTTTTTGTGACTTTGTGCACCAAGGGGACGACTGTGCTCCCTCTGCTGACATCTGTCCTCTATGATGAGAGTGAGTGGGAGACACCAAACACCTTCAACCCTTCCCACTTCTTGGATGAGGAGGGTAAATTCATCAGGAGGGATGCCTTCTTGCCCTTCTCTGCAGGTACAACCTCTCTTTTTATTTTTAACCACTTTTTAGATTCATGTACGTTCTCTTTGCAGGCCGTAGGGCTTGTCTAGGTGAAGGTCTGGCTCGGATGGAGCTCTTCCTCTTCTTCACGCACCTCCTCCAGCACTTCCGATTCACCCCCGCACCTGGGATTTCAGAGGACGAGCTGGATTTGACGCCGATGGTGGGTTTCACGCTCAGCCCGCCGCCTCACCAGCTGTGCGCTGTGAGTCGCATCTGAGGAGGAGATGTTGGTGGAAAAGCAAAAGGAAAATCTCCTAGCTTAGCACTCACTCTGTCAATGATTAGCATCACAGTGGAGTCTGCCTTGGCTAAAACATCAAGGACTGCAAATATTTCTGATTTACTTCTTCTATGAAATGAATATTGGACCTGATGGACTGGCACCACCCTGCTCAGCTCCTCCTGACTATAAATAGTCCAATGATGACCAAAAGTTGCGACAGTTTGACTTTCAAATGATCCACGGTTAATTATACTTACTCTGTATATACTAGATTATATATTTGTAATTGTGTTAAAACAGTCTGAAAATACAAATAATATAAATCATTTTTAATTTGTGGATTATATCATAAATAAATAAGCTCATTTTCACTGCAATTTTTGGTTGAGCTGATGATGTTACTCCTGATAATGCAATGTACCCCCAGTTCAAGTAGAAAATAATAACATCAAAAGTCCTGACTGTTATAGCCAAAGTTTTGTGCATATACTGTATAGCTGAAAAGAGGGTCTGAACAATTTTGAATATGCAACATTTTGTTTTAAAAAATGCAAGAACAATACAGTCTGCAATATGATGATTTACAATTTTACAATTATTTACGTTTTATTTTCTTTATTTGTGAATGATTTAATAAATATATAACCTTATGATTACAGTATTGCCGATTTTGGTTGGTCTGAAAAACATGCACAACTATGAGAATACTATGAATAATAATAATAACTTGGTGGATGTGTCGGCATCCACCATGGCCTTAACCTTTGTCCTCCACTGGACAAAGCCAACTTTTAAAGTATTACCTCTTTAACAATGACATGTTCATACCTCTGAGGAAGTTTGGGTTGTCCTGCGACTTACAGTCAGGTGTGACTTGGGCTGACTTCAGTTGAGTTAACAATTCATATCAGATCATTTCAAACAGGTAAGGCTTTTATGCCAACTTTATTTTATATCCCGAAATGCAAGAAAGGGGGCTGCGAACACTTTTTTTGTTGAAGGCGACTGTGTTTCGGTTTTGTTCGTGCTTTCCGTGTCACTACTATATTAAGGTACTGTTGTTGCGCACCTACCATGGTTATTTGTTTATCTGAGTGTTTTAGCCTGTTTCTTTGAAGTGGAAAAGTCGCAAATGAGATCTGTTTATTTGTCAGGTTTGCCATTAGCTCTGCTCTTAAAAAAATAGTCGACCATGGACAAAATCTGACGAATCAGATTCAACAATGAAAATCCTTAGTCGAAGACAGCCCTGGTGCACAGTGATGAATTATTTTGTGATATCTTCTAAAATGCTAAAAACATTTTTGTTAACATGATATTATTTTCCGATCTTTACATTTGCCTTTGAATGTTAAATGAGATACCCGACAATTTAAGTGTAAAAGTGGGGAAAATGTTGGGGTTTGCTCTTCAAAAAATTAACTTTTAACCAGAAAGTGTGTGTTGTATGTAGTGAATTGAAACCAGTGGCGATATTTTTCTTCACATGCATATATTTTTTATTTTGTACAAAGATGCATTCAAACAGTCAACTGCTCGAAACATTTTTTGGAGGTGCACATCATGTGACAGGTGTTGCTTGCGGAGTGAAGTGCCACCTCCGGCCAGGTTGAGGTACTGCGCTCAGGGCTGGGGGTGGCAGGGTGCCTGCCTGGATTTCTGCAAGGCGCGGGGGCGTATTCAGTGGTCAAAATGCGTGCCTGTTGGTCACTGTCCGGGAGAGGAGGGCACTGATGGTGATGATACAATTATTTTTCCCAGTATTTTTGGGATCCACTGGAAAAAGTCCCAAAGTTCAACGGTTTGGTGACCTCTGATATAAATAATGTACGTTTGTAAAGTAGTACCAAGTGAGTACAATCATGTTTATCACCTTACATGCCTCTATGACCTTTGTATCCTTATTTTCATCTATTTATTTTGTTGCGGCGATTCACCACACCCACTGGTGTGTGATTGGAGGACCAGATCCTCCTGACCCTTTTATAGAGAGCCACTGAGTGTGTTGGTGAAGGAAGGCGCGTGCCCTGCCGCAACATGTTTGAAGAGCTCCTGCAGGCTCCTGCGTTGTCCTCCTTGTTGGGGCTCCTCGCAGGCTTGCTGGTCATCCACCTTTTGTACTCCAGTTTGACTTTCCAAGGTAAACACACGCATCCTCCTGGGCCCAGATGTCTTCCCTTGCTTGGTAACCTGCTTCAGGTGGACCTCTGCAGGCTTGATCAGTCCCTTTTTAAGGTGAGTCCTTCTTGTCCTTCTTACAAGACGGTCCCAACCTAACCCTTATTTGTTTAGCTGTCTAAAAGGTACGGACCGGTGTTCACCCTCCACTTGGGACTCAAGAAGATTGTGGTCCTGGCTGGAAGCAAGACAGTCAGACAAGCTCTCATCAACCACCCTGAGGAGTTTGGGGACAGAGAGATCAACCCTTTATTCTATGACTTTTCTAAAGGGCATGGTAAATCTTTGTTGTGTCTATAGAGTTCTTGAAAACATGGTGGCTCACCAACAAATAGGCTCTCAACTGGCATGATTCATAACTTAAACCTAGTGAAAAAGTATGGACATTAGAATGGCTAGGTCTGCATGGTGCTTGGTGCAATTGTTTACCACACAAACTCCAATAAAATAAATGTGTATTTGCACAAGTCTGTCACACTTGAGGTTGAAGGTTGAAGCAGAGAAAAAGAGAAAAAATTTGTATTGAAAAATGGCATCCAAAGATGGATAACAAGACAATCATACCGTATATTCAGTACATATACATGTAGTTTTCTTGTGAAAGAGGACCTATTATGCTTTTCCTGTTCTTCTTTTCTGACCTATAGATGTTGTTACAATCTTGTATTCTCATGTTAAACGATGCCAACGCATCAGATAATGAGGTTTGCGCATTTGGAAGTGAGACTTGAAAGCAGTTTTGGGCATCTCTGCACGCTGTGTTTTACAGAGTTGTTTTGAACACCAACTTTCATTAAAGTCAATGCAACCCGGACTTCCTTATATGGACATGCCCAGGCAAATGCTGTAGGCCTGCCCCTGCATCAGGCAGAAGTGGTTGGAGTTGCTGATTCCCGGCCAGCAAGAGAAAAATATGCCCATCTGTCAACGGCACTTCACACGGGACTGTTTTGTGAACATGACAGTCCAGCTGGACTATCCACCAAACTTTTGCTAAAGTCTGAGGCCTTTCCAGCGTTACTTGGTTGTGTTGTAGAGTCAGAAGAGAAAACTGTAAGTAACATTTTATCAGTGTCGTAACTGTTTATTTTGGGTAAGTAATCGGACAAAAAGGGTTTAGCAGCTGTCCGGAAGTCCTCAGGAGCACCTGAGAGTGTGACCAATCACACACGCAGTGGGCTCAGCGGGAGGTGTACCTGAAGGAGGGCCGTGGGTGGAGTCAGTTACACAGACCGTTTGCGCGGGAGGTAGTAAAAACTGCAGCAACAGGTGCAGAGTCTGGAAGATATACATAGAAAGCTTTTTGTGCAGGTTAAGGTGTGTAGCTTCTCTATCGGAGTCCAGAACTCAATACAAAGGCTTGAAAATTTGTATAATAGGTCCCCTTTAAATTATATATTTAGTATGTGCTGTGCACCAATAAAAAACAGCCGTGGCCTTTCTTGCAGGCATAGTATTCACCAATGGTGATTCTTGGAAAGAAATGAGGCGTTTTGCCTTAACAACTCTGAGAGATTTTGGGATGGGCAAGAGGCTCAGTGAGGAGAAAATCATTGAGGAGTGTCACTACCTGGCTGAGGAGTTTGAAAAACATGAAGGTAACCTTTTTCATGAAATCCACATTGCTTTTTGCTGCGCTTTCCAATGTGTTCTGCCTTTCCTTTCAGGTAAAGCCTTTGACACCACAACACCTCTTAGCAATGCAACTTCAAATATCATTTCGGCCATCATGTTTGGAAAAAGGTTTGACTACAAAGATCCAGTCCTCCATGATATGTTGACCAATGACCATGAGGCGACCCGTCTGTTTGGATCACCTTCCATCCTGGTACTCCACCAATGTATTGTGTACTTCCATCCCTTCAGACTGTAAAACAAAAAGCAGCACTTTTGGTGTCAGAACCCACTGTAATATTTGTAAAAAAAACAATTTCCTTGATGCAGTTTTCAAAATTTAGACAAGACAACAACTTGAGGAAAACGCAGAAAATAAACCTGCAAAGATAACCTCAGCTTTGTTAAGAGCAAACTATATATTTTTCAATACAATTAGTTTGACCTGGTGTTGGGTTGGACGTGAGGTCCTGCCCCAGGTGGAGGAGTTCAAGTATCTCGGGGTCTTGTTCATGAGTGAGGGAAGGTTGGAGCATGAGGTCGATAGGCGGATCGGTGCGGCGTCTGCAGTAATGCGGTAGCTGTACCGGACCGTCGTGGTGAAAAGAGAGGTGAGCCAGAAGGCAAAGCTCTCAATTTACCGGTCAATCTATGTTCCAACCCTCACCTATGGTCATGAGCTTTGGGTTGTGACCGAAAGAACGAGATTGTGGATACAAGTGTCGGAAATGAGTTTCCTCCGTAGGGTAGCTGGACTCACCCTAAGAGATAGAATGAGGTGCTCGGTCATCCAGGAGGGGCTCAGAGCCACTGCTCCCTCACATCAAGAGGAGCCAGTTGAGGTGGCTCGGGCATCTAGTCCGGATGCCTCCCAGACGCCTCCCTAGTGAGGTGTTCCAGGCATGCCGAGCCGGAAGAAGGCCCCGGGGAAGACCTAGGACACACCTGGGAACGCCTTGGTGTCCTCCCGGTGGAACTAGAAGAGGTGGCTGAAGACCGGGAAGTCCAGACTTCCCTACTGAAACTGCTGCCCCCGTGACCCGGATAAGCGGAAGAAAATGGATAGATGGATAATTTGATCATTCTGATTTTATACAATAAATTAATATTTGAAGGGTAAAATAGAAAATGCTCCAAAGGCAATAATGTCCATTTTGCTCCATGACAGATCTACAATGTGTTTCCATGGCTGGGCCGTTGGCTTAAAAACTGGAGGGATTTAATGAAAATCGTGGAGAATAACAAGCAGCATTTATTGCAATTAATTAACAGTCTAAAGGAGACTTTCAACCCTGACATATGCCGGTGCTTTGTCGATGCTTTCTGGGCACGTAAGCTAAATCTGGAGGTAAGACATCCTTGTGTTTACAATTCCCACCTCTCCTAAATGCAAGAATGCGTGTAGAAAATATCTGTTGTCTTTTTTGGAGTCTGACGCCCAAGGATTGCACTACCATGATGAAAACCTGGTCTACAGCGTGATGAATTTGTTTGGTGCTGGAAGTGACACAACATCAAACACCCTTCGCTGGAGTCTATTTCTAATGGCCAAATACCCTCAAATACAAGGTGCAAATGATCATAATCATGCTTGAAAGGAAAGAGGTTGGCATTACTATTAGTGTTCCATCTCCTGCAGATCGGGTTCAGAAAGAGCTGAGCAGGGTGGTGGGAGTCCGTCAGGTCCAAATGGAGGACAGGAAGAACCTGCCTTACACCGACGCAGTCATCCACGAGACGCAGAGGCTGGCCAACATCGTCCCCATGTCTGTCACTCACAGCACCAGCAGAGATGTCACCTTCCAGGGCTACTTCATTGAAAAGGTCAGTTGCTGCTTTGTCATTAAAGGATTCCATCCATCCATCCATCCATCCGTCCATCCATCTTCTTCGACTTAGCTGAGGTTGGGTGGAAGGGGCAGCAGCTTAAGACAAGAAGCCCAGACTTCCCTTTCTCAAGCTGCTTCGTCCAGCTCGTCCCGGCAGATCCTGAGGCATGCCCAGGCCAGTTGAGAGATATAGACTCTCCAACTTGTCCTGGGTTTTCTCCAAGGCCTCCTACTGGTTGGATGTGACCAGAACACCTCCCTAGGGAGGTGTCTAGGAGGCATCCTGACCAGATGCTCTAGCAGCGGTTCTACTCCCAGTTTCTCCCGGATGACAGTGCTTCTCACCTTATCTTTAAGGGAGAGCCCAGCCATCCTACGAAGGAAACAAATTTTTCACTTGTACCCGCAATTTTGTCTTTTCGGTCACTACCCAAAGCTCATGACCATCGGTGAGGGTAGGAACGTAGATTGGTAAATTGAGAGCTCTGCTTTTCGGCCCGGATCCTTCTTCTCCACGAAGGAACGATGCATCACTGCAGACGCATCACTGCAGACACCGCACCAATCCACCTGTCAATTTCGCGATCCATCCTTCCCTCACTTGTGAACAAGACTCACGAGTACCTAAACTTCTCCACGTGGGACAGGATCTCATCCCCAACCCGGAGATGGCACTCCACCCTTTTCGGGTAAGAACCATGGCCAAGGTGATAGGTGCTCCTTCTCATCACAGCAGCTTCACACTGACGTGCGAACCAATCCAGTGAGAGTTTAAGATTATGGCCAGATGAAGCCAGCACGATCAAACCGCAGTGACCCAACCGGATCCCCCTCAAAGCCCTCCCTCCGCCTAGAAATTCTGTTCATAAAGCTTATGAACAGGATCGGTGCCCAAGGATCAGCCCTAGCAGAGTATAACCTTCATTGGAAATGAGTCCGACTTATTGCCAGCAATGAGGACCAAGCTCTGACACCGGTCATACAGGGAGCGAACTGCCCAAATTAGGCTGTCCGGTACCCCATACTCCTGAAGTACACTCAACAGGATTTCTTGAAGAACATGATCGAGTGCCTACTCCAAGTCCACAAAACACATGTAGACTGATTGGGCAAACTCCCATGGACCCTCTCGGACCCTGCGAGAGCAAAGATTTAATTCACAATTTCACGACCAGGATGAAAACCACACTGCTGAGTAGCGTAGCCACATCCAGCTAAACCACACTTCCAGAAGAGCTGAATGATTCTACACCCGCTTTGACACCCAAACTCCTAATGAGCAGAGAGGGTGGCAGACTTGGGGAGCACACAGGACTTACCTCTCATGGTGACATCAGCTGATGTGCGCAGGGTTCTGAACAAAACAAACCCACGAAAAGCTGCAGGCCCAGACAACATCTCAGTGCACCTCGGGTTTGCTCATCAGAGCTAGCTGATGTGCTTGCTGACATATTTAACCTGTCGCTTGCACAAGCATCTGTACCGACCTGCTTTAAGTCCACCACCATAGTGCCCCCGTACCCAAGAAGAGCAACGTGACCTGCTTGAATGACTATCGCCCTATAGCACTCACTCCTATTGTTATGAAGTGCTTTGAAAGAATAGTCATGACCCACATCAAAAAGAGCATCCCGGCCACTGTGGACCCTCAACAGCACAGGTGTCAAACACAAGGCCCGCCACATAATTTTATGCGGCCCGCGAAACCCTTGGAATAATTCATGTCAATAATGCACGTCACCTCTGCCCTTCTAAATGTATTTGATCTGTCATTTTGACAGAAAAATTCGATAAAAAAGTTCTTCTAAACGTCAGTATCATCTAATCATGCAGCAAGATATTCCAAGCATTTTTCAAAAACAAATACTGGAATGTCTGCTTGTCACCATGACATTCTCACTTCACTTCTCATTTCGAAGCAAGTTATCCATCAATTTGTTTGTAAAAATATAATAATCTAATGCATGGGCAACTTTGTAATAATACTGTATTATGAGGTTATATTCATATTTAGATTCATAAAAACTGACAGTTACAAGTGGCCCTCTGAGGGCAGCCGTAACTGCGATGTCGCCCTCAATGAAAATGAGTTTGACACCCCTGCTCTACAGTTTGCATACCGCCAGAACCGGTCCTCTGATGATGCAGTCAACACTGCCATCCACACAGCCCTTTCTCACCTACAGGGCCAGGACACATATGTCAGAATGCTATTTAGTTTAGTTTAGTTTAGTTTATTAAGGACAATGTGCAGTTTCATTAAAAAGATGTCTGCACCAGATTTAGCTCAGAGCTAATTTCCATTTGCAGTCCTCACATCATACAATACAATACAAAAATACAATAAGGTGCAATACAAATACAAGAGAGTACATCTAAATACCAGGTACAAAAATGCTCTATTTATAGACTATAGCTGAACTGCCATCCACACAGCCCTTTCTCACCTACAGGGCCAGGACACATATGTCAGAATGCTATTTATAGACTATAGCTCTGCTTTTAACACAGTCAGCCCCCACAAACTCACAAATAAGCTCCTCACACTTGGCCTGTCACCCTCCCTCTGTAACTGGGTGTTTAACTTTCTAACAGGCAGGCCCCAGTCAGTCAGAGTCCACAATCGCACATCCAGCTCAAGAATTGTGAGCACTGGGGACCCCACAGGGGTGTGTGCTGAGTCCGCTCCTCTACACGCTCTTCACCTACGATTGCGTGGCCTCCCAGAACAACACCAGCATCATTAAATTTGCGGATGACACTACAGTCATCGGCCTGATCACTGGTGGTGTTGAAACATCATACAGAAGAGAGGTGGCGGACCTCATAGCTTGGTGTCGTGATAACAATCTCCTTCTCAATACAGATAAGACTAAAGAGATGATCATCGACCCAAGAACAAGGGAAAAGGAGCCGCATAGACCCCTGTTTATTGATGAGACTGAGGTGGAGAGGGTGAAAACCTTCAAGTTCCTTGGCACACACATCAGCGAGGACCTCACCTGGTCTCACAACACCCAACAAATTATGAAGAAGTCCCAAAGGAGACTGTACTTCCTGAGACGACTGAGGAAATTTGGCATGTCCACCACAATCCTGAGTTGCTTCTACAGATGTATTATGGAAAGTGTCCTTACAGCCTCCATCACTGTTTGGTACGGTAACTACAACACGTGATAGGAAGGCACTCCAGCGGGTGATCAAGACCTCACAGAACATTGTTGGGGCAGCCCTCCCCTCACTGCAAGACATTTATAAAACTAGAGTCCTACGCAGAACACACAACCTCATCAAGGACAGCACACATCCACAACACTCATTATTCACACTCCTACCGTCAGGCAGACGCTACAGGAGTTTGAAGTCCAGGACCACAAGGCTGGATAAAGGATCCCAATAAAGTAAATAATACTTTGTGTTTTTTGTGACTTTGTGCACCAAGGGGACGACTGTGCTCCCTCTGCTGACATCTGTCCTCTATGATGAGAGTGAGTGGGAGACACCAAACACCTTCAACCCTTCCCACTTCTTGGATGAGGAGGGTAAATTCATCAGGAGGGATGCCTTTTTGCCCTTCTCTGCAGGTACAACCTCTCTTTTTATTTTTAACCACTTTTTAGATTCATGTACGTTCTCTTTGCAGGCCGTAGGGCTTGTCTAGGTGAAGGTCTGGCTCGGATGGAGCTCTTCCTCTTCTTCACGCACCTCCTCCAGCGCTTTCGATTCACCCCCGCACCTGGGATTTCAGAGGACGAGCTGGATTTGACGCCGATGGTGGGTTTCATGCTCAGCCCGCCGCCTCACCAGCTGTGCGCTGTGAGTCGCATCTGAGGAGGAGATGTTGGTGGAAAAGCAAAAGGAAAATCTCCTAGCTTAGCACTCACTCTGTCAATGATTAGCATCACAGTGGAGTCTGCCTTGGCTAAAACATCAAGGACTGCAAATATTTCTGATTTACTTCTTCTATGAAATGAATATTGGACCTGATGGACTGGCACCACCCTGCTCAGCTCCTCCTAACTATAAATAGTCCAATGATGACCAAATGGTTGCGACAGTTTGACTTGCAAATGATCCACATACCTGTAGTTACGTATACTTACTCTACATTTACTAGATAATGTACACTATTTGTGATTGTGTTAAAACCATCTGAAACTACAGTACGTGCAGTTTAATTTGTGTGTACAGTTTAATTTGTGGATTGTATCATAAATAAATAAGCTGATTTTCACTGCCAATTTTGGTTGAGCTGATGATGTTACTCCTGATAATGCAATGTACCCCCAGTTCAAGGAGAAAATAATAACATCAAAAGTTCAAATTACAGCTTGTAATTAAGTCTTTATTCCAATAATATTTTGACTTAATTCCCATAATATTATAACTTTTTCACCAACCTACTTGTCAAAAAATTACAACTTTATTTGTTGTTTTGTTGTTGTTTTTTTACAATTAAAAACGATATTAATAATTTTTCCTTTGTATTCCCACTTTATGCTACTAAAATGATGTTAATTTTCCTCATAATATTATGACATTACTCTTGTAAACTTACGACCTTTTCCCATTAGATTAAAACTTTTTCCTCATAATATTTTGCCTTTATTCTTGTAAAATTACTGCGGATTTTCCATTTTTGCTGTTCCATTCCATTCCATTCCATTCCATTTTCCTCCGCTTATCCGGGTCCGGGTCGCGGGGGCAGCAGTCTCAGTAGGGAAGCCCAGACTTCCCGGTCCCCGACCACCTCCTCCAGCTCCACCGGGAGGACACCAAGGCGTTCCCAGGCCAGCTGTGAGACATAATCCCTCCAGCGTGTCCTAGGTCTTCCCCGGGGCCTTCTCCCGGCTGGGCATGCCCGAAACACCTCACCAGGGAGGCGTCCGGGAGGCATCCGGACTAGATGCTCGAGCCACCAGCCAGCTGGCTCCTCTCAATGTGAAGGAGCAGCGGCTCTACTCTGAGCTCCTCCCGGATAACCGAGCTCCTCACCCTATCTCTTAGGGTGAGTCCCGCTACCCTACGAAGAAAACTCATTTCAGCCACTTGTATCCGCGATCTCGTCCTTTCGGTCATGACCCAAAGCTCATGACCATAGGTGAGGGTGGGAACATAGATCGAATGGTAAATTGAGAGCTTTGCCCCCGAACTGGACTCCCTCGACACCTTGGCTGCGCCTAGAAATTCTGTCCATGAAAATTATAAACAGAATCGGTGTCAAAGGGCAGCCTTGGCGGAGGCCCACGTTCACCGGAAACAGGCTTGACTTACTACTGGCAATGCGAACCAGGCTCCTGCTCCGGTTGTACAAGGACTGAATGGCACATAGTAGCGCGCCACCAATCCCATACTCCTGGAGCACCCCCCACAGGACACCGCGAGGGACACGGTCGAATACCTTTTCCAGGTCCACAAAGCACATGTTGACCAGTTGGGCAAACTCCCAAGTACCCTCCAGGACCCTTGCAAGGGTGTAGAGCTGGTCCAGTGTTCCGCGACCAGGACGAAAACCACATTGCACCTTCTGTAGCCGAGGTTCGATTAACGGTCGTACCCTTCTCTCCAGCACCGTGGAATAGACTTTCCCAGGGAGGCTGAGGAGTGTGATCCCCCTATAGTTGGAACACACCCTCCAGTCACCCTTCTTGAAAAGGGGGACCACCACCCCAGTCTGCCAATCCAGAGGTACTGTTCCCGACTTCCACGCAATGTTGAAGAGACGTGTCAGCCAAGACAGTCCCGCAACATCCACAGCCTTGAGGAATTCAGGGCGAAACTCGTCCACCCCCAGAGCTTTGCCACTGGGGAGCATTTTGACTACCCCAGATACCTCAGCCACGATGATGAAACTGTCCGCGTTCGTGTCCTCAGTCTCTGCTTCCTCTATGGAAGGTATGTCAGTCGGATTGAGAAGGGCCTCAAAGTATTCCTTCCACCGCCCAACTATATCCTCAGTCGAGGTCAGCAGGCCCCCGTCCCCACTGTAAACAGTGTGGACCGGGCACTGCTTCCCCTTTCTGAGGCGCCGGACGGTTTGCCAGAACCTCTTCGAGGCCGACCGAAAGTCGTGTTCCTTGGCCTCACCGAACTCCTCCCAAACCCGAGTTTTTGCCTCGACCACCGCCGAAGCCGCGTGCCGCTTGGCCTGCCGGTACCCGTCAGCTGCTTCAGGAGTCCCACAAGCCATCCATGCTCGATAGGACTCCTTCTTCAGCTTGACGGCAGCCCTGACCTCTGGTGTCCACCATCGGGTTCGGAGCTTGCCGCCACGACTGGCACCGACCACCTTGCGGCCGCAGCTCCGATCGGCTGCCTCAGCAATGGAGGCACGGAATAGATCCCATTCGGACTCGATATCCTCGTCCTCCCCCGGGATGCAGGAGAAGCTCTGCCGGAGGTGAGAGCTGAAGACTCGACGAACAGGAGACTCTGCCAAACGTTCCCAGCACACCCTCACTACACGTTTGGGTCTCCCGGGTCTGTCCGGCATCCTCCCCCGCCATCTAATCCAATTCATCACCAGGTGGTGATCAGTTGACAGCTCAGCCCCTCTCTTTACCCGTGTGTCCAAAACATGCGGACGCAGGTCTGATGATACGACTACAAAGTCGACCATAGACCTGTGACCTAGGGTGTCCTGGTGCCATGTGCACTTATGGACATCCTTATGCTGGAACATGGTGTTTGTGATGGACAAACTGTGGTTCGCACAGAAGTCCAACAACATCACACCGCACGGGTTCAGATCGGGGAGGCCGTTCCTCCCAATCACGCCCCTCCAGGTCACACTGTCATTGCCCACATGGGCGTTGAAGTCTCCCAGTAAAACGACAGAGTCACCAGTTGGGGTGCTCTCCAGCACCCCTCTGATGGACTCCAGGAAGGCTGGGTACTCTGAATTGCCGTTTGGCGCGTACACACAAACGACAGTTAGGACCCTTTCCCCAACCCGAAGGTGTAGGGAAATTACCCTCTCGTTCAACACAGAGGCACCGAGCCGGGGGGCTATTAATAAGCCCACAGCAGCTCGCCGCCTCTCCCCTACAGCAACTCCAGAGTAGAACAAGGTCCAGCCCCTCTCGAGGAGTTTGGATCCAGAACCCAAACTGTGGGTCGAGGTGAGTTCGACTACATCTAGTCGGAATGTCTCAACCTCTCTCACAAGTTCGGGCTCCTTCCCCGCCCGAGAAGTGACGTTCCATGTCCCAAGAACCAGATTTGGCCGCCGAAGACCAGGTCGCCTAGGTGCCCGCCCTCGACAGCCACCCAAAACGCAATGCACCGGACCCTTATGCTTGCCCCCGCAGGTGGTGGGTCTACGGGGGGGCTTTTTTGCTGTTTTCTTGTTAAATTATATTTGTTAAATGTGCCATGTGCCAATAAAGAAACAGCTGGGGGACGCAAATGGCCCCCAGGCTGCACTTTGGACACCCCTACAGCAGTACTGTAATACCAAAAGCATTATTTATGCATGGTGTGAAGTGATAAATTATTTTGTGATATCTTCTAAACTCTAAACACATGTTACATTATTGTTAAAATGATATTATTTTACGGTCTTTCCATTTACCTTTGAATGTCAAATAAGGTAGCCAACAAATTAAATGTTAAAGTGGGGAAAATGTGGGGTTTTGCCCCCCAAAAATGAACTTTTAATTCCAAAAGGGCATTTTATACATCATGAATCGAAGCAACAGTCTTTTGTCAAGTGTCACAACGTGAGTGCAACCATGTTTACCAGTTTAGCCTCTATGACCTTTGTATCCTTATTTTCATCTATTTATTTTGTTGCGGTGATTCACCACACCCACCGGTGTGTGATTGGAGGACCAGATCCTCCTGACCCTTTTATAGAGAGCCACTGAGTGTGTTTGTGAAGGAAAGCGCGTGCCCTGCCGCAACATGTTTGAAGAGCTCCTGCAGGCTCCTGCGTTGTCCTCCTTGTTGGGGCTCCTCGCAGGCTTGCTGGTCATCCACCTTTTGTACTCCAGTTTGACTTTCCAGGGTAAACACACGCATCCTCCTGGGCCCAGATGTCTTCCCTTGCTTGGTAACCTGCTTCAGGTGGACCTCTGCAGGCTTGATCAGTCCCTTTTTAAGGTGAGTCCTTCTGGTCCTTCTTACAAGACGGTCCCAACCTAACCCTTATTTGTTTAGCTGTCTAAAAGGTACGGGCCGGTGTTCACCCTCCACTTGGGACTCAAGAAGATTGTGGTCCTGGCTGGAAGCAAGACAGTCAGACAAGCTCTCATCAACCACCCTGAGGAGTTTGGGGACAGAGAGATCAACCCTTTATTCCATGATTTCACCAAAGGGCATGGTAAATCTTTCTTTCGTCGATAGAGTTCTGAAAACATGGCGGCTGGCCAACAAATAGGCTCCCTTGAACAGGTTCTCCTAACTGACATGATTCATAACTGATTTTCATGTAAAGACATTAGACACATTGCTGTGTCTGCATGTTGCCGTCCATGCAATACGAATTAGGATTATCCCCTTTTGCAGCAAATGTTTACTTTTTTACTTGACCTTAACCTCCAGGATATTTATCAGTGGAAGGTTGCGAGAAGTGTGAACATTTTTAGTTAGATATGTGAGTGGAGCTCATTTATTATCTTGAAGGCAAAGTTATGCAAGTTATCATCCTTTTTATAGTTTTACAGCTTTTATGCCCTTGCCCCTTTTTCTATTCAACTCTTTTTCTTTTAAGAGAACGTCACCTCAGTCTTGTGTGATTTAAAAGAGAAAGCGGTATTGTTTAAGAGATTTCTTCTCATGTTATTCCAGTTACACTACAAAACCCAACAGGTCCTGATCACTAACAGATGAGTAAATAATCCCAGGTCTTTACCAAGAGCAACAAACCAAAGTTGAGAGGAAGCAGCTTTAAAGGAGGGGATTCAGCGTTGGGTACAATATAAATGGGTTAGACTATTGTGCTGGATCTGGATGTAATAGGGCCGTCTCTACACAGCAGGCTGTGTAAACCTAGGTGACTTCCCCTTTAATTTAATTTGATTTAACCCTTTAAGGTGGTCAGGCCGGGAGGTGCGTGCACTTGAAACAGCAGAAGTGTGGTCTTGCACTCCTGGGGTAACCAGGGTTCAGACACTAGTCAGGCTTCCGTGACTGTTGCCATGGCAACGTACGGCAGAAGGATGTGTTGCCCTTCTACGCAGAAAAAGGGCACAGAAACCTGGCAGGAACCTGGGTTTTTGAAGGCTCCCATCCATCCATTTTCTATGCCGCTTGTCCTCACTTGGGTGGCGGGGGTATGCTGGAGCCTATACCAGATGACTTTGGGCAAGAGGCGGGGTACACCCTGGACTGGTGGCCAGCCAATGGCAGGGCACATATAGACAAACAAGCATTCACACTCACATTCATACCTATGGACAATTTAGAGTTGCCAATTAACCTAACATGCACGTTTTGGCATGTGGGAGGAAACTGGAGAACATGCAAATGCCACACAGAGATTCCCAAACGAACATTCAGACCCAGATCACTGTGTGGCCACCATGCTAACCACGAGGTTAGCACAAAATTTTAGCCCATATTTTGCCTCTGTTCTTGTACACTGTCTTGTCAGCAAACTTGGATCCCGAGACGTTCCCGGGCCAGTTAAGAGACTCTCCAACGTGTCCTGGGTCTTCCCCGAGGCCTTCTATTGGCCCAGATTCCCCAGCCACCTCATCTGGATCCTCTCAATGCGGAGGAGCAGCGGTTCTACTCCAAGTTTCTCTTGGATGACAGAGCTTCTCACCTCATCTCTAAGGGAGAGCCCAGCCAACCTACGGAGAAAACTAATTTCGGCCCAATGTGCTCGCAATCTTGTCCTTTTGGTCACGACCCAAAGCTCATGACCATAGGTGAGGTTAGGAACGTAGATCCACCAGTAAATTGAGAGCTTTGCCTTCCAGCTTAGCTCCCTCTTCACCACCACGAGTCCACATCACTGCAGACACCACACCAGTTCACCTGTTGATCTCGCTTTCCATCCTTCCCTCACTCGTGAACAAGACTTACTTACTTAACTTAAACCCTTCCACTTGGGGCAGGATCTCATCCCCGACCCGGAGATGCCACTCCACCCTTTTTCGGTTGAGAACCATAGTTTCAGACTTGAAGGTGCCGATTCTCATCCCAGCCGCTACACACTCGGCCGCGAAACCATCCAGTGAGAGTTGAAGGTCACGGCCCGATGAAGCCAGCAGGACCACAACCACTTCATGTGCAAAAAGCAGAGACCCAATCCTGCAACCACCAAACCAAAACCCCTCAACTCCTTGGCTGCACCTACAAATTCTGTCCATAAAAGTAACGAACAGAATCGGTGACAAAGGGCAGGCCTGGCAGAGTCCAACCCTCACTGGAATCGGGTCCAACTTATTGCCGTCATACAGGGAAGAAACAGCCTGAATTACGTGGTCCGGTACTCCCCCCAGATTCCTTGAGGAACATGGTCGAATGCCTTCTCCAAGTCCACCAAACACATGTGGACTGGTCGGGCAAACTATAGTCAAATCTTCCCTTGATCAACGCGGTTGGTGTTTCTCCCATTCAAACACACTTTCCACCGGCTCACAGGCATAATATTCTCCAATGGCGACACCTGGAAGGAAATGAGGCGTTTTGCTTTGACAACTCTGAGAGATTTTGGCATGGGCAAGAGGCTCAGTGAGCAGAAAATCATCGAGGAGTGTCACTACCTGACCGAGGAGTTTGAAAAACACGAAGGTAACCTTTGCCATGAAATCCATGATGCTTTTTGCTGTGCTTTCTAATGAATTCTGTCTTCCTTTCAGGTAAAGCCTTTGACACCACAACGCCCATCAGCTATGCAGCTTCAAATATCATTTCGGCCATCATGTTTGGAACAAGGTTTGACTACAAAGATCCAGTCCTCCATGATATGTTGACCAATGACCAAGAGACCATCCGTCTGTCTGGTTCAACTTCCATCCTGGTACTCCATCAAGCCGTTGTGTACTTACAGTGCCTAAAAAGATGAGCCAATATACAGACATATACACTCACTACACACGTTATTAGGTACACCTACACAATGTAACAAAATCCAGTACAAAAGCTGTATGTTCTCGAGTTGCCTCTGTAATGTAAACAGTGAATAACAGGAGAGTAAAGGTGACTCTAGGCGTGTTATTTCATGTCTACAGGGCTCTAATCATATTATAAACAGCTTTTCTATGCACTAACTACGAAAATATTTTACTTATATTTATTTCAAGCCTATGTGGAACCGTTCAAATGATTAGAAAATGCACCAAAGGAATCCTGTCCATTTTGCTCTGTGACAGATCTACAATGTGTTTCCATGGCTGGGCCCTTGGCTTCAAAACTGGAGGGATTTGATGAGGAATGTGGAGAATAACAAGCAGCATTTATTGCAATTAATTAACAGTCTAAAGGAGACGCTCAAGCCCGACACATGTCGGTGCTTTGTGGATGCTTTCTGGACACGTAAGCTAAATCTGGAGGTAGGACATCCTCATTTTTACTATGCCCACCTCTCCTAAATGCAAGAATGCGTGCATGCGTGTTGTCTATTTAGGAGTCTGATGCCCAGGGGATGCACTACAATGAAGGAAACCTGGTCTACAGCGTGATGAATCTGTTTGCTGCTGGAACTGACACAACATCGAACACCCTTCGCTGGAGTCTACTTCTAATGGCCAAGTACCCTCAAATACAAGGTGCAAATGATCATAATCATGCATGAAAGGAAAGAGGTAGGCATTACTGTCAGTGTTTCATCTCCTGCAGATCGGGTTCAGGAAGAACTGAGCAGGGTGGTGGGAGTCCGTCAGGTCCAAATGGAGGACAGAAAGAACCTGCCTTACACGGACGCAGTCATCCACGAGACGCAGAGGCTCGCCAACATCGTCCCCATGTCTATCACTCACAGCACCAGCAGAGATGTCACCTTCCAGGGCTACTTCATCGAAAAGGTCAGCCGCTGCTTCATCAATAAAAGATCCCAATCAAGTACAGTCATCCCTCGTTTATAGCAGTTAATTGGCTCTAGACCCGCCCATGATAAATGATTTTCCACAATGTAGGATTCAATATTAATAAATAGAGTCGTTTTGTAGTTGGAGCATAGAAAACCTGTTTATGACTTTCACTTTTACTTTTAAACATTATTAGATTATTATAGTCCAGCTAGCCTGGACTTTATTTCTTCTAAACTTAAAAAGACAAGAAGCTACCACTTCCACACAGGATGGGAGGAGAACTTTTTTCCACTCTGTCCTGTGGGACATGCCATGGCTGATGTAACTCACACTCCACAGCAAGGAGGAGGTGAGAGAGTGTGGAGGAGTGTAGCGTGCAGAAGGTTACGCATCGCAGGAAAATTTGAACACATGCGCACACACACGCGGCGTGTACACACACAGTTTAGTTCCAAATGTGAAAATTGTAAATAGTTCATGGTGTTATATTTGTAAATCAATTGTTATCTTGATGTAAAATAACCCCTTTTTGTGGTGTTTATGTTGGTATAGTTGTTTAGATATTTGAAAAAATATTTGTGTTATGCTTGAAATGCATCTTTTCACAAAAAGATGCTTTTCTCCCAGTTTTAGTCGGGAACTGATATTTTCCTGAAACTTACCTATGTTCTACTGCTGATTCCTAAAGAACAGAAAAAGTAGAAACTTTTTTTTCTGATGAAAAATGAGAGTCTAATCTTTCTTTTGGTAGGTTCTGTGTTTATGTAGCCATCGAACACAATATTCTGTGTGCCTTGAAAGATCACGCAAAATGGTCTAAAATGGCCGCTACAGAAATGGCTGGGATTGAATGAGTTCAAGTAATGTCATGTACCGTAAGCTAATGCCTCATTGGTTTGTGTCATTACTGCCCTCTAGTGACCACAATACTACATAGCACTTGTATTTGTTTTGACTAATAATAGACCATAGTCTACCACAAAACAGACATCATTTATTCATTTCTGAAAAAGCTCGACATAGGGAGGGATGACCGTACTTTGTGTTTTTTGTGACTTTGTGCACCAAGGGGACGACTGTGCTCCCTCTGCTGACATCTGTCCTCTATGATGAGAGTGAGTGGGAGACACCAAACACCTTCAACCCTTCCCACTTCTTGGATGAGGAGGGTAAATTCATCAGGAGGGATGCCTTCTTGCCCTTCTCTGCAGGTACCACCTCTCTTTCCTCTTTTTAGACACTTTTTAGATTCATGTACGTTCTCTTTGCAGGCCGTAGGGCTTGTCTAGGTGAAGGTCTGGCTCGGATGGAGCTCTTCCTCTTCTTCACGCACCTCCTCCAGCACTTCCGATTCACCCCCGCACCTGGGATTTCAGAGGACGAGCTGGATTTGACGCCGGTGGTGGGCTTCACGCTCAGCCCGCCGCCTCACCAGCTGTGCGCTGTGAGTCGCATCTGAGGAGGAGATGTTGGTGGAAAAGCAAAAGGAAAATCTCCTAGCTTAGCACTCACTCTGTCAATGATTAGCATCACAGTGGAGTCTGCCTTGGCTAAAACATCAAGGACTACAAATGTTTCTGATTTACTTCTTCTGGGAAATGAACAACTGTGTTAAAATAGTCAAATGATGGCTAAGAATTGCAACATTTTAATGACTTTCAAACAATCCACAGTTATTTTTGCTTACAGTATATCGCAGGGATCCAAACTTTTACAAAGAAAGAAAGGATGCGAGGGTCTCTTTGATGTTTTGTAAAGCAACAATGCTCAGAAGTTATATATGCGTCAAGCTTTGTGATACCAGCGGAAAAGGATATTATTATCTTTATTAATATCTATTAAAATCTTCTTGTCATATGATGACTTTATGACAATAAGATTATGACTTTATTCACATTATACTATAACTTTTCCCGCAACCTAATTTTCCAAAAATTACAACTTTATTTTGTTCTTTAGGACGTTTTAAAAAAAATAACATTTTTTTTCAATTTCTCTCACTATGCAACTAAAAATTGCATTTTTTTTCTTGTGAGAATACAACTTTTTTCTCTTAATATTTGGACTTTATTCTTGTAAAATTTCAGCTGTTTTTTTCATTTCTTCAGTTTTTTCCTCAACTATTTAAACTTTTTGTAAATTTTCTTGTGTTAAAATTGTCTAAAACTATGTACACTTAAGTTTTTAATTTGTGGATTATATCATAAATAAATAAGCTGATTTTTACTGCAAATTTTGGCTGGTCCAGTGACATTACTTTGTCCTTATAATACAATGTACCCTCAGTTACAGTAGAAAAATGTGCATATTGGAATGATAACATCAAACGTTCTAACAGTTATGAATAATTTGGGATATTGGCCTTTTTGCAAAAAAAATGTCAAAAAATAATTTCAATAGCAAATATATTTTATTGATATCACTTAACGTCAGCCCTTTTGCCACTTTATTGTGTCACTTCCACTTAAACAGACCCAAAGTTCACTCAAAATGCAGCCAGCGTATGAATAATTTGCTGACCTTTAAACGACTTCATACTGTTTGTTGTGTTTGTTGTTCCGGCGTCTGCCGCTAGTCGGCGATGTCGCACATTGGCTGACTTGTTCTATAGTTCCACGCGCTTTTGACACTAACTGAAACACGTTAGCGCAGCGCCATTCAAACCATCCAGCGTCTTTGATTCTAGCAGTCCTCGGTTGAGGAGAGTTCGGAGCTGTCAACTTTTTTTTTTTTAATAACTTATCGGGGAACACAAAGGGCTTACCAAAGGATTACAGTGGACACTCGGAGATAGTCAGCGTGTGAGTACTCAAATATGTATGTCTCATTATTTACAGCTATTAGCTTATCTGTGCCGTTTTGACTGTTGATCCAATGGGCTGCTGCTTGTCTTTTTCTTTAAAGCGAGCCAGTTGAAAGTGGTGGTGAAATACGTCAGTTAGGAATGTGTGACACTTGGATAACTAGTAGCACATTTACCCCAAATCGCTGTTACCAAAACTGTCACTGTCATTTCGTACATGGTAAATGTTTGAACTGGAGTTCTTCCTGTGACACGAAAAAGGACGAGTTTAAACAACAAAAAGTGGACGACAACTTAGTCGCTGGCACCAGACATAGCGCCACAACAACAAGACCACTTCCGGTAGGTCGGGATATGACGTCATCGCTGTAGAACTCTTGCACTATTGTTTAAACCATAAAAGCACAATGGATAACGTTTACAGCACAAATGTGGTAGAAAAGAGTACTAGAAATGTGTACTTGGATTGGCTGATGAGCGTTCATTTACAAGCCTTCGTGTCATGACAGTCGTATGGATGGATGCCGTCAGTGGTTTGTTCCATGTAGTGGCTTGAAGGTTTTGAGTTATATGGAGTTGACGCGTATGTGCAGGAAAAGTTTTAAAAATGTCATTAACAGAACTGAGCTGTGAACTTTCTAGTTCGGCGCTTGACAGAGCAGCGCGCCTTTTGTGTCTGACGTCACATAAGTGAAATGTCTTTAGCGTGTCCGCCAGAGGGCGCCGCGTGCAAGCTCTTTAATGTATTTTGGGACGAACGCTTGTGATGTAAATGTTGTAGTTTACCCACTTTGCCTTTTAATGGTGATACATTGGGATGAACGCTTGTGATGGCAAGGTTTAGTTTCCCCACTATGCTTTTGATGGTTACATTTTTCTCCATTCATTTTTCATGGATGGGCTGGCCAAAGCTGTTAGAAAAAAACTGGTTAAACTGGTTTGCCCTTCTCACATCCCCCTCAATGTGGGCACCTGTCTTGGTGCGTGATGGTCTTCATTCCCTGCCTCACCTCCTTCATGTCATTATTCTGCATCCTGTCTTCTGTTTTCCTTCTGAACTGCTCCTTTGCGGCCCCCAGCTGGACGCTTAGTTCCTTCTGTACCCGCTTAAGTGCTAGTGTGTCACACACACTTTTGATGTACAATGAGGTTTCCGCAAGACCAGGTTGTGGTCTGATATTTAGTTTTTGGGTATTTTTTTGCAAATTGTGGTTGCAGCAGAGTAATATTTATTTTGTGTTATTTTGTTAATTGATGATTGGGGGGGGGGGGGGGTTTCTGAACAAAACAAGGCATAAGTGACGTTAAATGCTCAGTTGTCCATTCATTTGTCATTTGTAAAATATATTGTCTATAAAATGTGTTTTTGGGTGTCTGGAACGGATTAATTGAATTTACATCTTTTCTATGATAAAATTTGCTTTGGTTAGAGTCTGTTTGGTTTGAGCTGGACCTTCTGAAATGGCTTAATGATGTTAACCAAGGTACTTGGCTGGAGCCCTGCAGGGTTTGTGGCAGGGTTTGTGGTATGGTTGGGCGATGCTGCACTGCACTAGTTTGGTATTGATCTGATACTAAGTCTATACATTGCCAGTATTACTGATACCAATAGGTTTTACTTGACATTTTCTAGATCATTGAATGGGTTACAAAGATTTTAGGTAAACAAAGTACTTTTTTAAAACTTTTTTGTGAACAATTTAACAATGAATACAAGCATATAAGACAAACTACTATTTTCTCTCACTCAAATCCTGTTTTTTTTACCCCCAACGCTCCCCCCACCGGTAGTGTGTACAATAAATAAATGTTACTCCAAACAAAAACAGAAGCATGTTCACAGACGGTGTCTGCGTAAGAAGTCCAACCTCTTCACCGAGGTAAACAAATGTGACGTCACGCAACAATGGCTGCACCCATTCTGAACGCAAAAGAGGCTGATCTAAATGATACGCATCCGTATTAATTGGTGGTAGAAGATATCACCTTTCGTCTCGAGCTGTTTTGGAAGTAAATGTGTGTGTGTGTGTGTGTGTTTGTGTGTGTGTGTGTGTGTGTGTGTAGCTGAGTGTTGTGCTCCAGCAGCTGTCACTTGGCTCCTCCAATGGAGTCGCAGTGAGCAGCAGAGCGCCGAGTGGGAGGATCAGCAGCCATCCTTGTGGCTTTGTTCCGCCCGGGAAGCCATTTTGGAAAATCAGTTTGTTGTGCACTACTAGCGTAGCACTTGCACACGCACACACCTACACACACACTGGATACTTTGACACTTTCCCTTCTTCCGACTGGAATAATCGCATTGAAGAGCAGCAAGTTACCCAAACAGAACAAGAGATTTGTTGTTTTTTTATTGGAATACCGGAAGAAGTTTGCTCATCGTCACAAGTGGATCTTGTCCTTCCTCTTGGTTAAATGATGGTAGCATACACGGACTCACATCACACGGGCAAGTTGGCATGCTTAACTGCTACTATGCTTTAATTTGACACGAATGTCGTCCTTGCCGCGCTCCTTTACCCATCCATGCTTTTCCAGGGTCTAAAAATCCTGGCCGTAGTCCCCAAACGAGTTTTGCAGCATTTCCTGTATGAAATAACAACGCACGACTCTGATAAAACATTGCATCTGTGCATTGCAGCACCGGTTCTGCAGCAGTAAGTTAATGTGCGTCGTCTAAATGCATGGCATCTAAATTTAGCAACCGAGCAGTGGGGGAATTTGGCCGGACACTGCAGCTGTTGACTCGGTCAACTGTGCTCGTCGAAGCGGGGCCACCGATGTGGCTGTTGGTGTTGGGCCACCAAGTCGCAGGTGGTTTGGCGTAAAGGAGCTAGCAAAGCTGACGTACAGAGCACGTGCTGCACGTTTTTACCCAACAGAAGTGCGTGTGTGAATGTACATGCCTTCTTCAACCTGTCTCTTATTGTATACATTAAACTAAACAAGATTTCACACACAGCTTTCTTGGTGATCAACATTGGGGGGTGACTGCAGTTTAATTGTGGTTGGAAATGAATGCTACCGTAATCACCACACCAGCAGAAGACCCTTAACAAAAATGTAATCCTGGCGCAATTAAGAAACTGCCCTGGCTTTTGGATCTTTGCTCCAGATTATCCCTCCTTTGGGCTCAAGGATCCAGATTTGAAGCAATTATGGGCTGAGACTTGAGCAGTGGAAAAAAGCCACCTGTTTGTTTGCACACTCGTCTGCACCCAATTGAAAATCCCCAAAGAGCGTGAGTAAGGAAAAAGGTCCTTTCTGTGAGGAATGTGTGGTTATGTCGGTGGAGAGGGAATTCAACACCCCGATGATGTCAAATCAAGATATCCATGGGATCTTAAAAAGTCTAAAATGCAATCATTTGAATTTGAAAGGTCTTACATGTATCTTACATGTATATGTATTGTTGAAGATGAAACATAACTAATAGCTGGCTTCAAAACAAACAACTGAATTGAAAGCACAAGTTTTATTCATTATGATCTTAAAAAGTTACATTTGATTTGTTGTAAACCTGCAAAGACCCTGAAAATAGGCTACTATGACTCAAAGTGCTATTAAACCCTTTGTTTACATGTCAATGGCCTACTTAAAGCCCGGTGATGTGAGCTATTGTTCAACACAGATAAGTTTTAGTTTTGGTCTCTTGGTGACAATACATCAGTGTATTTGTACATAAAAACATTAGCGTATAGTTTTATAGCATTATAGTTCCCATGTAAACACTGAAATACCCAACTTTGGACTTGCACATATGCAAATATATCATGTAAGGCTGCCACTCAAGATCATCTTTTTCACTGAAGTGTACATTTACTTTGACCAGTAACTCAAATATACAGCAATTAGTGTGAACACAAGAAATAAGCAATACCGGGAGGACAGGCTCGTCCAAAAAAACACCAAAACAAACGGAAGGCACACATAAGTGTTAGTTTAGTGGTGAATCACACCGTCTGTGACTCCTTATATCCTTTTTAAATGTACATTTTCTACTGACCTGGCAGTTGTATTGCAGCGTAATTAGGCCTGTCACGATAACAAATTTTGCTGGATGATAATTGTCCTACAATTATTGCTGATACGTGTTATTGTGAACATTATTTTAAGACCATTTTTTCATGAATGTAATGCAAATATATGGTATAATAACAGGAGTACACCGTATCAAAAGCAATAAACTAATTTCTCAAGAGTATTTAACATTGGAATGTCAAGAGCTTTAAAATAATATAAATTAAACATGCGCAGAAACATAAAACAATAGTAAAACAATAGTTCCCAAAGTGTACTAGAAAAAATAGATTAGCAAACTGAAATGTAACTGGTATCATCGGCACTACGCTGTATTTCTGATATTGAATCAGTCACTTTTATTGTCTGACTAGTGACCGAAAAAAACGGAGAAACAATCCGTAAATACTCTGAAGTTGACATTGTGTGTCAAAGCAGACATCAGCTCATTTGCATATACACTTGACAGACTTCTAGCAACATTGTGTATGGAATACGCTGTTTACGTTTTAATGAGATGTTTTGTGGTAGTTTGGGCACAGTGCATGTTATGGATGCAGCACAATGCGTTTGATGCGCAGCAAGGTGTTATTCTTGGGGAATCGTGGCAGCGGAAACGCACGTTCCACTGTTTTGTATTATTTATTTCATTGTCTTTTGTCATACACTTTTTCACGTCACAAAACGACAATGCACAAACAGGCTGAAATTGACAACAGGCACCAAGAAAGTATTCATTCGTGTAGCATGCGACACACACAGCTAGCAAGTCGCTAGCGCGTAGTGCCCCGCTTCTCCTCAGTGGGACAAAGAGACTGAATGACTGACAGGCGGGTTCACCTACTCCATTCATTCCACTACAGAACCCGCCCAGGTTTTGACACAGATGCAGAGTGAACTCTGTAGTCATCCAGCTGGTCGGGTGGGGAGCGAGAGGAGGAAAACAAGCACATGCTCATGTCAATAGATTGAAGCCGGCAAAATGATCCCCTTATTTTGTATTAATTGATTTATTGATATTGTGACAGGCCTACATGTTATCACACTCCTACTAATACCTTTTATGCTACAACTATGCCTGCTACATTTGTTTGCTTCTAGTGTGCTACAGCCTTCATATTTTTTTTCTATCTGCTGCAGTCGGACACCCTTGCTCTAGTTTAGAAAGCTCTATAGTCCGTTGTTGGAGCAAATTACATTTTCCCTGCTTCCGTTACTTGGATATGCACACAGTAGTAGTTACTTTGAAGGCAGGCCTCACTCTGAGAAGAGCGACTCAACGACAGTGCTTTCCCGCCCATTTGCCTTAAAAAAAAAAAAAACAGTCCCACCCCCTTGTTTCATAACACTGTCTTCCCTGTGTGTGAAGCTCACACAGTAGTAGCTCTAGCGGGGAGACGGCTTGAAGAGTAAGAGGATCTACCCGCCTGACTGCTGTGACCAGAAGGGGAGCGACAAGTTATTCATTACGGTCAACAAGGCAGCCAACATGGAGGAAGAGGTTAGGACACATTGTTGCGTTGCTGGTCTTAGAGCATGTCGGGCGCACACGAGCTGTTGTCTTGTTTCCCTGGACATTGTGCCTCAGCGTAGCAGCAGAAACTAGTCAGCAATCAGGGAATTCATTTCCGCAAGTTTAACGGGGTATTTTGTATGTAATTAACACAATGAAATGGTTTCAATCAAAGAGACAGGTTGAAGAAGGCGGTGCATGTGTGCATGTGTGTGTGGCGCATGTCTGGATATGAGTTTGTCCTTATCTCCCTGCACCATGTCAGCGTGGGCTGACCTGTCCCTTGCATCCTGACTCTTGCAGTCTAAACAAAGAAGAATGACCATGGATTTTTCCCAACTGCACACATACACGCCGCCACAGTGTGCTCCAGAGAACACCGGCTATACCTACTCCCTCAGGTGAGAACTCGGTGCTCTGCCACCCGCAGCATCGAACAGTGAGCTCTCTTTGGCACATGTCAGCCCAGGTTTAACGGGAGGGGAAATCTGCCCGGCTTGGCTGCTGCTTATTGGGTTACGGCGCTACTCGAAGAGGAAATATTTTTCTATTTATGTATTGCTTTTAGGATTCAGCTTGCTTTGACAGATTAGAAACTTCCACACGTTGTTCCCTTCACTGAAAGCTTCTGTTTGTGGTTTTGATGACTCTTGATGGTTCTCTTGGCATGGAGACATTTGGAATCACTGGTTCAGCCTTGCATAATTCTTCCATTCCTTGCGCTACGTACTAAAGGGGACGTGTGGGCAAGAGTGTGATATTGACTTAGGCTTCAGTCTGTTTGAGTAAGCGTGCCGTGGGTTTCAACTTTGGATTATTTTGATTTCTCTTATAAAATGTAACAGTTAGCATTACGGATGTCACAAGACACTCAGTTCACGAGACGAGATTGAGTCTACAGGAATGAGACGAGTTTTTAACATTACCTTTAAGAAAAGTAAAATAAAAAATATGGCAATATATTGCAAAATTTGTAGTACGTTACTCTTGTGCACTCTTGTGTGTATGTTAGCGGTCCCGTCTCCACCCACTGAGACCGTATGACTGACAAAAGAGCTCACTCCATTTATGCCATTGTTCTATAGAGCAAACGAGCCAAGGTGTTGAAACCAATGCACAGAGTGAACTCTCTTCCTGGCTGTTTGGAGGCGGGAGAGGAGGAAAACAGACACACATGCATGTGGCGATATAATGAGGCGGGCAAAATTAACACGTTCATTTTCATTTATGGTGCGATTAATTAATTTATTAATTGTTGTCCCAGGCCTAGTGGCCACGAGACAGGGTTCAACGCTCTACTCAGAGCTCTTCTGGTTTAATTTGTTGCTAACTTCCCACTCTTATTGTTTCTTTCTTTTGAGTTACAACATTGTTGCAACAATGTCGTCCTCTTTAGCCAAGCACTGTGTGGGTGTGGTCCACATCACCCAGAAGGTCTGTGCATGTAAAAGAATGCTGTTGATGCTGGTAGTGGGGGGCGGGGGTCAAAAACTATCCCCCCTTTGCTCATATACCGACTGGAATGGCAGTCGATGCGTGACTTTAGGGAGTAGAAACGCCTCATTATTCAAGTGAAAGTATGAAAGCACCTTGTTAAAAAAAAAAAGAAAAGTTGAGTCTTGAGCGAAGACCTGTTATTAAATTTGCAGCTTGTCACGAAAAAAAGCACAATGAAAGGCATATTTTCACACCAGCGTCAGCACTTAATCCAAGCTAGCTCATAACACCATGAAAGAAAGATGACGTTCAGGCTCAACAGACACAAAGTGGAAGCATGTAATTGTTGATCAACATTCTTGCGCATCAGCGCTCCTGTCTTGCATAGATTCTCCACAACTGCCTGTGTGGAGGCGAGAGACTAGTAAAATACACGCGCATGCACATTGATGCTAGCAAAATACTACGTTTATTGTGTGATTAACTCCTTGCCAGGCCTCGTGCCCACGAGACTTTTCTGAACGAGAAATCTTGTCACGTTTGAATCTCGCAAGATCTTGTGACACCCCATAGCACGGCGAGATTTTAATGTACTCTGTTGAATGCAAGGATTGAGTGTCAGCAGCATACCTGACTCTAACAGTAAAGTAAACATTCTGAGGTGCTGCTGTTTTGTGTTTCTTGCCAGTGATTCACCTACATTGGGTATGTTGGTGTCACAGCACTGTGGAATCCGCCAGGCAGACTGGAAAAAGCTAATCGTGTTCCCTTTGACTACAGTCAGCTGAGACTCTATTAATGAACCTCACAGTCACAAACATGGCCCTGATCCTGGGATTAGACTAAGTTTGTGCTTCCTTGCTGGCCACGCTACCAAGGCATGCTACCAAGATGTGTGAGGAATAGGCCTGTCACCATAACAAACTTTAGCACAGCATAGGAGCTACTTGTGGTGACCCCTGTGATAGCGTAACTATCTAAAGCTGTACACACTGCTTGTTTCTGTTGCACAACTTCGACACACAGCTGAAGATAAGCCATAAGTTTTATAATGACAACAAGAGAGCAAGATTGTTAAGTGACACTTTAAAAAAGTAAGTTGTGATGATCGTAGCTCGACAAACACGAGATAGCTAGATGCCGCCGGCCAGGCATGTAAACAAGAATGCCAGAAAGTGGAATGAGTTTGAAACGTGAGCGCTCACACACACCGACATAGATAGGCTTAGCATGTGACCAGCTGTCCTTAATTGACTACACATGTTACAGGCTATTGTTAATTCTCCCGATAATAAGAAAAAGTGAAAGTCAACAGAAGACGTGTTGCGTATCTGGTCACATGCGCAAGTGCCAGCAAGGCAGACTGGCGATTCCGGTGCGTGCTTATCAAAATTAATCGCAGAGAAGCATTTTTATGATATTTTAAATAGTTTTTAAACTAATTGTGGTCAATATGTGCATAAATAATAAGCTATATATGTACATGTATCTATATAGCATATACAGTCAAACCTGTCTTAGCGGCCACCTGTATAGAACGGCCACCTGCCTATAGCGGCTGCTGAAAAATCCCCCGCAGCAAATGTACATGTTATAGACCCTGTGTATAGCAGTCACCTGTCTAATGCGGCCAGCGGCCACCCATTTTGTCTCCCTTGGTCAATATCTGACCGCATATAGCGGCCAAATTACCGACTCAAGTAGAAGCTTCATGCACGAAAAAGTTTAGTTTTTCAATCAATGAAGTCGTCGTGTGTAGACTTTAATTACTGAGTCCTAGCTCAGTCACAATCATTCACAAGATCCACACAAACTGTCAGTTGTTCCACATAAAAAAGCCATTTTCTTTTGAGCTTGCTATTTCCTGGTCAAACATGTAACTTTAAGAGCATTTGCACCAAAACATTACCGCAAAGTAGGCTGGGAACAGGACGTGCTCCCAGTGACGCTACAATAAAAAAAAAAAAAAATACATACGCTAGCATGCATGCGGCAGCGGGAGCAAAACTGAGTTGGGATGTACTTAATTGAAGTATTTTAGAATGTACTCACGTTATTTTTCATCCTCATCCACAAATCCATCAAAGTCCTCATCTTCTGTATTCGACACAAACAAAGCCGTCTTCTTTTCCGTTCGCTACTAGTCTGTTAACTTGTCAGTGTTATTCAGCTCCGAAGCAAAGAAGGAAACTTCTCCTGTTGCTTCTGCCAACTTTATTTATTGAACGCGGCCACCAGACAGCAGCTCAGAACACACACACATCTCTCAGCATCGTCTCTCCTTCCTGCTTGCCCACAAGGCAAAGGTTAAACAAGCCGCACTACATAGCTGTCCAGCCAATGCCTGTAAGAAATGACACCGTTTATTTCCTGGTGTGAGACAATGTGCACTGGTCAATACTGTAATGCCGCTTGTTGTGGGGAAGGAGAGACTCACGTCGCCGATGCACTTGAATTGCTTTGCAGGACTTTACATCCACGCCAACATAAACACACTTCCCAACTCTCTCCAAACTCACAGCTAGCAGCACTGAGCCTAGCTCTCCTGCTCGGGACGCCCACCGTCACTTCCCGTCACTTCCTGATGAACTAAAGCTGTAATGACCCTCTGCCGTATAAAAAGTAAAATATTAAAAACAAGTGTAAGACATTACTAGCACAGCTTTGTTCTGTGGGTCGTGGATAATAACAAGCCTAGTAGTGCTGTACAACTTTTATCCGCAGTCCCACAGTGCCCTCTAATGGTCAACATTAATTTTCCCCCCCTTTTTTTTCTCTTTTTTCCTCTACTGGTCAACATTCAAACTGGACACCAACCTGTCTATAGAGGCCACCTGTCTATAGCGGCCACTTTTGAAGTCTCCCTCTAGTGGCCGCTATAGACAAGTTTGACTGTATATCCATTCATACATTATTTTACTTAAAATTGTTTTCAAGTAAAAAAAACAAAAACTCTTTTTTAAGGTGTCTTATTTTGGAGTGGTGCATCGTCACGATCAATTAGAGGTAGTGTAAACCCTGATATATAATTATGTTATGGGTTTTGGTTGTGTGGATGGTGTTGTGATCCTTTCTGTATGTTTTATAAAAGCTGACAGTCATCTGATATAGCTTGTGAGGAGTGACTGTGTTACAGTCAATGTCTTGGTGATGCACCCAGGCAACCTCGGCATGAAGCAGACATGCTTTAAAAAATATCTGTGCTTGTGTGCAATCAGCCACGTGTTTAGACTGGGGCCATTGTGTTTGTGTGTGCAACTGTGCATGTGTGTGTTGGCCGCTGTGAACGTGCAGCAACGGACAGAGTCAGGTGACCTAGACTGCTGGTCCATCTGTTATCAGAACTCAAAAGAACTGACAGGTTTGTGGTCCAGAAAACCATTAGACCATTGATTTACAGACCTGAGTTAATAATGGACTGTACAAGGTCTTTATTGGGGATTTTTGTTTTTCCTCAGATAGTCTAATAGACACTAATAATGCTTAGCTAGAAATAAGTTGTTCATTTAAGACCTCTTTGATGTTTATTGTGGAATCTCTCAGAAATTGACATAATGTGAATGCAATGCTGTCATTGCATTCCAATCAATCTTGGTGAAATCATTGTTTTTGGCTGTGCAATTTTTGGTGTTTCTTAAAGCACTGCATTTTTTTGTTTTTTTTTTGGTAACAATGAAGGAGTATGATCTCGACACGCATGGAAGACAACGAAATAGTCTGCAAGTGTGGCGTACGAAATGGACATTTTGCCCAAACCTGGCATCAGCAAAATGTACAAGACTCACGTTGGCCGTATGGACGACACACCAAAACGTACCGATGCTTGTCTTGCAACCTGAGAAAACTGTAAGCGTCTGTAGAGTTTGTTTGACATGACAAAGAACCTCAGTGGCCAGTCTACGGCTGAAAAATCAGCACGTCACACGAGCGTTTTACAATGCCAAGTTCTGAGTGAATTAAGGACGAGAGGCACATTTATTCTCGCTCCCAGCTCGTCTTAACCATCAACTGACATTGTATTCTCAACACGCATCACACACTTCAGGTCTTTGGTGAGGAGTTTATGTGGGCAGAGGCTGGCATCCCATTAGAAAAGTCAGCCAAAAAAGTCAGCCAAGCAACACCCGTTTCTGAAATACTGAGCAAAATTGACCAATAATGTATTACAATCAATTTTGCATTTACTTAGCAGACATTTTATTTACTATCACAAATGTACACACTTTAATGCCGGTAAAATAAGTGTAAGATGTAAAAAAAACCAACTGATTAAAACGGCAAAGAAATTAATTTTGGGGAAAAATGGAATGGATTGCATCGGGTCCTATGATAGCAGCAGCATTGCAAGTGGTGCCACCCACTGATAGACAGGCCAATAACTCCCCTCTGCCCATGCCCACTGAAAGCAGAGCAGGGGTCATCGTATTTGATGTTGCTTGAAGTGGGTCAGCGGTGTTGGTTATCAAGGTTATCAAGCTGTCTCTAGAAAGCATCAGTAGCTTCACCCGAGAGGAGATAGATTGTGAAGGCAACCTGAAATGTAAATATAAATGTAAAAAAAGTAGATATAAAAAGGGTATCAGTTGTCTCTAGTCATATCAGTTATCGGTATCGTTTTGGGCAAAAAAAGATACTCTGTATTTCTAGTAAATATATTGGAGAAAATGGGGGAAAAAAACACAATACTACTGTGAGATGTAAAAATCAGAGTCCCATGTTTATGCCAAGTCATGCTTAGGAAGCCAAGACCCCGGAATGCAACCCAAACATTACAGTAGTGTGTTTTGTCTGTGATTGTCTTGCCACCTTCACAGTGTTTGTTTCAGTGTGTTCATCCCATGTCGTGCCACGCCATGAAGGAAAGTCAGTGGGAGGGATGGAATGATGCTAATCTGTGCCAAATTATACCCACCCACAGGGAGTTGGATGGAAATTCAGCAGCCCTCAATGTGACTCTGTCTCTCGTGAAACTCGAGTAAACATGAGCCTTGGAACCTTAGTAAGAAAGTAAGAAGGCAGCGCATGCTGTTTTTAATTCTGTAGTACCAGGAGTGATTGTGTTTATGTATGTCATTGCATTTTTAGTTCAGTTATATTTGATTTTTACTACCCTGGTTTCTCTGTTTGACGTTTTTGGTTGTATTTGGTCTGTGGAGCAACACCTTGTGTTTTAATTTACAATCCAAGAGGTAATGAATGGTTGCATTCTCAAATATCAGTGTGAATCCAATGGTGCCTTGGTTAGCGTCATTAACTCATTCCAGAAGGTCCGACTCAAACTGACACGTACTCTAACCAAGGCAAGTTTTCCCATAGAAAATCCATTCCAGAAAACCAAAAATTTTAATAAAAAGCACATTTTAGGGACAATAATATAGTTTTACACACAGAAAATGATGCAAAAATAATTACAAATGACGAATGAATGGATTATTTAACTCTCTTGGCAAACAACAGCCAGAGCAAGGAGGGTTGGTGTGGAGTTTTGCACAGAGGAAGGAGGAGTGGAGATTATGCTTAGAGGGCAATCCCTTTTTTCCTCCTTGATCCATAATCCATAGACAGTAAAGAAGGAAAAAGATAGTCCTCCCAGTGCGTCGCTGTGTCATGAAGGAATTGAGTTCGTTTTGCTGTAAAAAAAAAAAAAACATCTGACTTGTAGAGGCCATAGAACGTGCATTAACATTTCATATTCACATTGTCAACATTTACCAGAAAATAGGTTATTCAGTAATTCACATTTTGGTTCAATATGGCAATAAAGACCATTACACATCATTAATTCATAATTCTGTTCATAGATTCAATAGCATTTCAGTCAATCAGGCTATGTAACGTTCTTTATATACAGTCCATGTTCTACCACTAGTCAGTGTGGTGTCTTATAAATACAAAATAAATGGACACAAGTATCAAGAAAATAATGCAGCTGAAATAACAGTAATGCAACAATAACAATAAATGACCTTTTCCACTCAAACTATCAGTTTAAAATACGGTGGTGGCTATCGTACCGCTGACGTGTTTATCCTGAACTCGCTAAGGTGGTAAATGCAGTTCTTGTGTGCCGCTTGAGTCATGGTCAGCCGCCAGCCACAGCGCCGCTTGCACCCGGGCGACAGCCCATCGAGGGGTGTGACAGCTCCTGGTTGATGTTTGATGTTGTGACATGGGTGGCATAAGAATTATGAGATTTCGTCTTGGGCGTATGATCCAAGATGGCTGCGTAAACAAGTCATGTTGCTAACCAGGCGGGCGAACGCAAACCAAGGCAAAATTTTAGCATAAATTTTGGATGTTAACCGGAAAACACGCTAACCGGGACGTTAACCGAGGTACCACCGTAGTAGTAAGATAAATGGATTCTGATGAATGATACTTCAGGCTACACTTGCTGCAGTGGTGCATGCAGTGCAAATACGTAATTGTGTGCATCATGCATGCGCTGAAATTGGGGCTGCGTTTTTGCATACGCTGTGTAAAGCAGGCAGCATGTGAGTGGGACGGCGTCCATTTAATGGTGGCAAACCAAACATGGTGTCAGAGGTGTAAAATCACCAGAAGCTATTTCACTCTGCCTTCCTCATGGAGGGATTCGTTCTTTGCTCTTGACTGGAAAAAAAAGTGGATGAGCTGGTTGGGCAGCTGTCATTTAAGAAACCAAGATGGTTCATTTGCATAAGAAGAATGAAGTATTGTCAAAACGCAAGTGAAATAATGGCCTAATGGATGGTGTTTATCTCTGGTGGGGCCATGCATTGGAGTCATTTGGCATTTTGCTGATTCATAGGAGCTATTGATCCACTTCCTGCGTGTTCCTCCTCTCTCCACCTGCCGCCTGACTCTGAAGTAAAAACAAATCATTCCATCTGACACTCTGGGAGTCGTGTGACGTAAGAAAGCTGGCAGAGCCCACTTGAGTGTGGGAAGGGTATCAAAGCTTGGTTGTTACGCAAGGAGAGATTCCTGGAAGCTGATTGTCAGCATGCAAGCAAGCAAGCTTCTTTGTTGTCTATCCTCCATGTCCGTCCCTTCTTCCACGTCCTTCATCTCTTCATCTCATAACCATCTCCTGCCTATTTATATCACTTGTGGGAGTCAGCAGCAAACATGACCGCAAAGATGCTCATATTGGAAACCAATTAGTGACTCATCAGCTGTTCAGCTTTGTTTTGAATGGCGGCCACAAGAAGATTTGCTGTTTTTCTGCCGTGTTAGCGGATGCATCAATAATTGTGAGGGTTTTATTTGGCTCTTTGTGCATCATCTTTATAAGTATCCTCAAATACCCTTTAGAAATAAAGTAGATTATTTCTTCTTCTTATTGTGTCTGTCTGTAGATTCCATCCATCCATTTTCTATACCGCTTCTCCTCTTTAGGGTCGCGGGGGCATGCTGGAGCCTATCCCAGCTGTAGATGTAGTCTGTAGATTCCATTTTAAAAATCGTTTAAGGCAAGTTTACTTAGGGGTGTCACAACACTTCCGATATGATACTGGTATTGCAGCCTGTAGTATCAGCCTATACTGATATCCATATGACATCAGCATGAATTATACATACTGTTATGTCTGGGTGGAAGTGCTGGAGTGGAGTCTGGTATGGACTGCCAATATAGAAAATGTTGCATGCATGCCGATATTATCTGATGCTCTTTTTCATTTTTACAATTTTTTTTACTGATATTGGACTGATATCAACTATCAAGTCAAGTATGTTTTAGATTACAAAACAATGAGAATGTTGTATTGCTCACTTATACTGCCTTATTGTGCAGAAGTGTTGGGTAATAAACAACATAATGCAAAGTTACATTTGGAGAAGATAGCAATTTTAAGTTTATTTTTTAAACCCCGATAGATAATAGAACTCCAGACGTTACTAATTATGTTCAAAGCCAAAATCAGAGTTTGACCAGAAAACCTGCAACAGCTGTTAGTGTTTACTTCAGAAGATGAAAATCATAGAAGAACATAGGATTTTAAGCAACAAGTTACTAGAACTTTGGATTTTGGTTGTTAGTATAAAAACATGGAATTCCCAACCACAAGATGTACAAGGTTGTACAGATATGTATAGATAAAAAAATAAATGTTTAAATGCAGAAAAAAAGCTCAATATGTACTTGAAACTTATTGAGCTTGTAAAAGTTTATTTGTATGGATTATTATTATTATTATTATGTATTTATTTATTGTTTTGTTTTTGTTCCAATCAAAGTGTGGACAGTGTAGACTATTGACAGGCAACTGTTTGTGATGTCGGACCATCTTGTCTTTTCTTTGTTTGTCCAAGTAGGGGGTTCCTGCTGCTGCTTTCCGATGATTGTGGTGATCTGAAAATGTAAAGTGCAATTATGTACAAATATTGTTATCTGTATCGGTCTTGAGAAGTAGGAAGTTTAAAAAACTATATTGTACATTGTATATTATTTATAACTTTCGGGCTGTAGGCTGTCTTTAAATGAGGTGTCCTGATATATTTTCACTTTGACTATGACATTGATATGGCAGTCTTTAGTAGCAGCCTATACCAATATCAATCTGATATCAGCACGAATCATAAGGAGCGGAGTCTGGTATGGACTGCCAAGATCAGAGATTGAAGATGCATGCCGACATTATCTGATACTTAAAGGATGCAACCTTGCCACTTTGATATTTAGTAATGGATGGCTTTGTGATACAGGCGTCCTCTTTTATGGGGGTTAATTGGTTCCAGACCCGATCATAAGTGATTTTCCGCCAAGTAGGATTCGATATTAATAAATGGGATATTTTTGTAGTTAGGGCATAGAAAAGCTGTTTACAACCCCATCAGGAGTTTTTAACATGATTAGAGCCCTCAAGAGATGCAATGACACTCCTATAGTCACCTTTTACATTTGTATTACCCAGTATAGTGTATTATTATTATTTATATTTAATCAGAGAAAATAAGACATATTAGACATAAATACGTTATCATGTATTGTAATGGTGGCTTTAAATGGCTTTACACTCATTGTACCCAATGTAGTAGACAAAATAAGCACAGTAAATGTGTTCCCTAGGGAACCTGTCTCACCGAACAATTACTGACACCTAGTGGCCAATGTAGACTACAGTACTACGTTCACAATTGGAATACTTTTTGCCTAGTTCATTTAGCCATTTTTATGCTTGAAAATGCTTAATTTAAGCCAAGAACAAGTATACCTTTGCTCAAATATGCAAATGTTGTACTAATAGGCTGTATTCAACCACAAAACAGCAATCATCATCCCTTTTCCAGCATGTTTAACTTGTGCTAGTCGTCGTCGGTCATCTGGTTAGCTGGATCAACACATGCATTAGTACAGTACTGTCAAGCCTGCTGTCTTACTTCATGTGAGTTGTCAGTTGCTTGCGTAGTGCATCCGTGCTCTACAATGGTCTCAGTCTGTGCTTGCTTTGGTGCTGTGTGCTTCAGCGCTGTGCCAGGTGGGTGTGGCCCCGTGAGTCATTGCAGCGTGATGCGTGCCAACCTCATATTGACAACGTTCATGCTGCCTTTCCACTTCCATGCCACGCCGCCTTTTGGAATTCTGCAAGTTTGAGTAGTTTTGCTTGCAGTTGGTTTGCATACTGTTCGGATGTTTATGCGGCTGTGCCTCCTCTTGTTTTGCTTTTTGCTTGAGTGAGGCACTTCCTGTTCTCTCTCCTGCCAGCTGCAGTGAACGATAGCCTGACAGCTCTGCGCTCGCATTCACTGGGCTGTCTGTCCTGGGTTAGTTCCTTTCATTGCTTTTCTCTAACCTTGGCTATTTGACTTTTCTCCTGCTTCCCCAGCTCCAGCTACTCAACAGCAGCGTTAGAGTTTGAGAAGGAGCACCAGATTGCTCCTGTGTACGAGTCGCCCAGGATGTCACGGCGGAGCCTGCGTCTGCAAACCAGTGCCAGTCACCATGGCAATGACAGCCTGGTTGACTACACACAGAACCAGAACCAGAGCCACAGCAGCTACGCTACCAAGAGAGAGTCACGGTGAGTATTAGACATATGCGTCTTCATACACTTGAGTATGTGCAGGCATCACCCATATTAAGTTGTTTCTGTTCTTTCTGCCAGGACACTGCGGAGTCGAAAACTGCAGGCCTCTTCCAACTCTTTGTCGTTGTCCCTGAGCCAAGCTGCAACTCCAAGGAAAACCCTCAACTTCTCAGCTCTTAGTACGCCCATTAACAGCAGCAGAAGAATTGAGGAAAGCAAAGCTGCCACGTCTGATGCCTCGTCGTACGCGACCGTGATGGATCAGACTCACCTGAGGCAGCGCACCATCACTACAACCACGACCACCACAACCGAAGATGGCATCTGGGGTCAGTCGCCTGCAGCGCATTGCGTATATGAAATGTGGTGTACAGTCGCAGCTTCACTTTATCACGGTTTTTCAAAATAAGTCGCTTTTTCGTGGTTGACTCTGGCCTGTTAGTATATTAGTAGGATTGTCACGAGACACTCATTTCATAACACGATACAAGAGACTGGATAAACAAATATGAAAAAATATATTGCAATTATATGACAATATATGTGCTATTTGTGCTATGTGCTATTTTAATTTCTCCTACGTTACCTTGCATTGCTCCTCACGGGGTTACACACTTCTGCACTCTGTGTGCACTACATGCCCCGCCTCCACCCAGCGAGACAAAGGTACTGTATGACTGAGAGGGCTCACTCCGTTCATGCCGTTGTTCTATGGAACAAACTCACCCAGGTGCTGTAGCCACTGCACAGGGTGAATCCTCTTGCTTCAAGTTTGGAGGCGGGGAACGAGAGAAACAGACACACATGCACATGGCAATTCCAGCTCATTTCCATTTCCCGTGTGATTGATTAATTTCTTATCACCGCAGGCCTAGTGCCTGTGAGACAGACACGTTTTAACCTCACAATATCCTCTGACACTCCTAATTATTTGTTAAAAATATATGCACGTTTAAGCAAAATGTATGTTTTTTTTGGTCAAAATTGAGCATTTTGAAGCGTAAAAATGACTAAATGGAGTAAAATGCAAATATAAGACATCCAGCAAATACCTTGTGGTATGTAGTGCTCCACACTGTTCACAGGTGTCAGCATTGTTACATTGATGAGACAATAGCCAACAGAGGAAGTCAAAAAAGAAACAACAAGGAACTCTCCCAATGCTAATGTGTGTGAGTCTATATTATTATGTCTACGATATTGGGTAATAGGAGCATAAAGGTGACTATAGGGGTGTTAGTTGATGTCTAGATGGCTCTAATAGTGTTAAAAAGCATATTTAGAAGATTGTAAACAGGTTTTCTGTGCTCTAATGACCAAAATATTCCATTTATAAAGACGTCTGGAACCAATGAACCATAATAGACGGTATTTGTTCTTCTAGCAGTAGCTGTACAACAAAAACATTGATGCACTTATTGTCCATTGCATTGTGCGACTCATACAATGTCTACATCGATGTACGATTTTAAACCGTGTGCATGCTCTTCTCCTCAGGCAAGACCTCTCACTCTGAGCACAGCTTGTCAAGCGTCAACGGCGACATCAGCGCGTCAAACTCTCACGCGACGCTCGCCAACGGTTACATCTGCCACGACTGCTCCTTTCACTCTCAACAAATGGACGCCCACACCGCACGTTCTCCCTCGCCTCCGTCATCAACATCGCACGCCGCAGACGTCTCGGCTGCGGCTGCGTTCTCCTGCTCGACGTCGTCACCGTTCACAACTATATACTCCAGGGACAGGAGTCACAAGAGCAAGACGGGTGAGAAATGTGCTTGTCACTGCTGGAAAGTTAATGTATGAAGTCGGAACACTGAGGATGGCCTTTCTACCCAGGTGTTCTCACGTCCGTGTCTAATACGTGTGTGCGCTTGAGCAAAAGAGTCCTGGCTCCTTTTGTGTCCTTCTTTACTTCTCTGTACAGCAGCGTGCTCTGGCTGTCTGCACGGACAAACATCTCACAAGGAAGAGGTACACCACAAGACCCCTTTTTATGTTTGCTGAAGGACGCCGACAGTAACTAAAATCTATTTGACATGAATTATGATGTCTTCTTTGTCTCCCTAATAACATTTATTATGACCATCGTCTCTGACATGCTGCTGACGTGTTTTATTTGTCTTTCGCCAGGTGTCTTTGCTTCATGTACCAACTCTCTGAGGCGGACAGTGTCCTCCAGTTTGTCTCAAGTGCGGCTGTTAAAGCAAAACACTCTCGGCAGAATGATTGGCAGCAGGTCGAAAGACTCTCAAGTACAAGGTAACACCCCCTTCTTGACACAAATGGTGGCTAAAGGTCGTACTTCCTGGCCTTCTCTTTTACTCCTGACAAGGGTAGTGTCTAGGCCTGTCATGATAACAAATTTTTGCTGGATTGGATTGGCTGAATTGTCCTACAAATTATTGCCGATTTAACAAAATCATTGTCAACATTATTTTGACATGATAATATATGGCATAATAATGCGCGGGGGTATGCTGGAGCCTATCCTAGCTGACAACAGGTGAGAGTCGGGGTGCACCCTGGACTGGTCACCAGCCAATCACAGGCAAAAATGGCTTAAATAAAAATCACAACCAAAACCAAGAAAGAAACACTCCAATAAATAGCACACACAACAATAAAAACAATAGATAAAATGTCTATCAAGTCTCTGGACAAAATTGCACTTGAAAAAATAAATGAACATTGGGTATTATTCCTTAACAGGAGTGTGAATTGGTGAGGCTGTAGGGATGATGCCTGCCGTTTGTGGCATCACATGGGACCAAATAATGCCAGGACTACCTGAAGGATGCGGGAAGTGGTGGTTTCAGTGCATAGCCATGTGGGAACAATGTGCGTCACGCGTATGATTGTCTTGCACTGCATGTAAGCACTGCTTGACAAGGTGTAAATTGTTGTGACTTCATGACCATTTTCAGTCTTGAATTACGCGCAATTATGCGTCATTCATGCATGAACAGAACGTAAACAGTGCGCAAACTAGTCTTCATGCTTTTCAGGCGTGCCATAAATACATAAATGACACTCATTGCCACGGCAAATAGTGAGACAATGCGGAGGCAAAATGTGTGCGAGTGCAAAATTTGCAGATTTGCACCACTCTGTGTGTGAACACTCGCCAATGGCCCCGGGCACCTCTGCCCACCGGGACAAACAGACTGAATGACCCACAGGAGGGTTCATTTACCTGTCATTCCGCTATAGAACCAACATGCCCAAGTGTTGAGGCAGATGCACAGAGTGAACTCTCTTGTTATCCAGCCTGTTTGGTAGAGAGAAAGAAGGAAACCAAACATGCATGCACATGTCAATATATTGGGACAAAATTATCCATTTTGTTTTTGTTGACGTGCAGTTTATTGATTATTGTGACAGGCCTACTAGTTGCGTTTCCACATGCACTTTGATTGATGTTATTGGAATCATTTTAACACAAACAACACAAATCTATTTCAGCTCACTCCAGCTTCTGTGGGAGCATGAATGTAAAAGATCTGGTGAAGGAAGATGCATCACATGTCAATCTCAATGGTTCCCTGTGTAAGCCTTCACACACACACACACACACACACACACACACAGATACATGCCAAATGCCTGTTGCCTGCTGATTGACGAGTTAAACAACATGCGTGACCTGTGTGGGGATTATTCGGCAGAGGTTGTGTGAAGTGCTTTTACTGGTCAGCAGCCCGTCATTAGTGATGGATGATTCTTCTTCTATGAGTGAACCCTCAAACTGATGCTTGGCTGCACATAAACATCACAGGGATGATTTATTTCTACGCAATGCTACTTGTAATGCAGTTTGTTTGAAGACACATTCCATTTGTGCTGCCTCCATTTCTTTTGCACATTTTTACACATGTTGAGTCATGCTTTTTGGTTTTCTTTTTGTTTGCCATCAATCTTTGGTGCACGCAGGTGACGACTGTAAAGGCAAGCAGTATTCTGAGACACACACCGTCCTCCTCACACAGTCCTCCAGGTCGCAACGCCTGGTGGGGGCGCTGTGGAGCCTCCTGGCTTACACAGGTTGACCAGAGATGATTATTTACAAAAAAAGCTAATATATGCACTGACTGTACGTAAATGTGTCTGTCTCCAGGTTACTGCCTCCTCCAGCCAGGTTATTTGGTGGTGAGAGGGGCTAAAGCTTTGGGCTCAGGTGTCGGGACGGTGACACAGCGGATCCTCACACTGCTATGGATGACCGTAGCAGCACCAGGTCGGTCGTGTGTCCTCATCATCTTGTTTCTGAGGCAACACATTCTAATGTGTCTGTGTAGGCTCTCAGTCGTACAGGAGAAAGGCTTCTTGAGACGTCATCTGTACTTCTGTGAAGAAGGTGTCGGACGTTTCGCTCCTCATCCGAAGAGCTTCGTCAGCGAACTAACAAGTGCTGGTAGCCTAGGCCTTAAATACAGTAAGAGTGGGCAGAATTGGTGTGCCAACACCCTCCTCCTATTGGTTCCTTACACTAAGCCTGGGAGGAGTGGGGTCTAATCCTCTGCTGCCATTAGCACCTCCGATCAAAGGGAAGTGTAGCTCCCTGAGTTGGGTATGAACGACTCTGATACTGGCTCGTTAGCATCTATTGTTCTGGCTCGGCCCTGGCTCCACCTCATTTGCAAGACTAAGAGCTGTGGGTTTTGGTCTCAGTGACCTGCTGAACACAGGGTCCAAATTAAACCTCAAACCACCATTCCGATTCAATGATCGGTTCTGTTGTGGTAAAGCGAGGTAAAGATTTTGGCCAAAGAAAACAGATGGTTTGAAAGAGGAGTAAAGGAAGCTATTTTTGTCAAACAGAACCCATCATTGAGGAACCAATAGGAGAAAGGTATTGGCACACCAATTCCGCCCACTCTTACTGTATTTAAGGCCTAGGCTACCAGCACTTGTTAGTTCACTGCCGAAGCTCTTCGGATGAGGAGCGAAACGTCCGACACCTTCTTCACAGAAGTACAGATGACGTCTCAAGAAGCCTTTCCCTCAACATTCTAATGTGCTCTTCCTATTTGACTTCAATCCCCTCAGTGAAGGCGGGCCAGAGTCTGCTGTGGTTCCTTGCCACTGGGTGGTACCAGCTCGTGTCCCTCATGTGTCTACTCAACGTCTTCTTTCTGACACGGCAAGAGCTGCAACATTCTTCATCACTCATTTCTTCTTTCCCTCTTGTCAGTGTGTTTGATTTAACAATGTGTTACTTTCAGATGCCTTCCCAAACTCTGGAAGCTTCTTCTGCCCCTTCTGCTCCTCTTGGGTAAGTCAGCAAAGCTTTTTATACAGTTGGTAGTGAGGCAGTAGATGTTCTAACCAGCACACATCCCAAGAGCATGCAGCTAATCAGGAGACACATTCAGGTCAGCCTTTCTGGGCTTCTTGTCAACACTTCTAGTCCTGCTCCCTTATGCTAACGCTGCAGAAAAACATAATTATACGTTGTTAACTCGTTTTATTCTCCTACAGCTTTGTGGCTGTGGGGTCCGTCCACCGGTGTCCTGCTTGCCTACCTTCCAGCCGTGAACCTCACCGAGTGGCGTCCTTCCTCTCCCCTCACCTTCCTGTCCAACTTGGTGCCAGCTTCTGCTCCAGTTCCTGAGTCTCCACTTGTTCAGACACTTGGTGTTCTCAGTGAGCTTCATGAGGTAGTCACCTGAAATGGTTTTCAGTTCACTGGTGTGCCTTGTCAGGGTTACTGAGTGGAATGTCTTGCCTTATTAATGGGGTTGGGACCATGGGGTTAACTTTTGGCCTGTACTGTAATATGGTAGACAAAAAAGACATAAATTAGACATAATGGAGAGTCATACACGCGTACATAATCAAGTGCTGCCAGATCTGTTTATTATAAGCGACTTGTACTATACTTACACACACACATGCGTACTCACATGCACAGTTCTTACAACCACGAACTTGTGAATACTGCAACTTTGATGATGATGATGCTACATTAGATGAGCATACCAGGCCTTCGTCATGAGTGCAGTATGTCTTCTGAATGTCTTACATTTGGGTTTTATTTCATTTAGTTATTTTTATCCTGGAAAATGCTTAATTTAGGACAAAAACACATACCATTGGCTTAAATATGGCGAAGCAGCCGTTAAATCAAAGCAAAGCACTCAAAAATTCCCCCTTTGGTCCACACTGCATTGAGCGACCACGTGCCCTGTCGAGCCCTGTAAGCGAGAGAGAACTGTTTTATTAAAAACAAACCAGCTTGCCTTGTCACCTCAAGTTATTCAGGATGGTCCCCCTCCCCCCTCAGCCAATTGTTGCCCCGAGTGTGGACTTGGAACGCCTCGAGCGATTGGAGCGCCAGCTAGCCCTGTTGTGGGAACGAGTCCAACAGAGTGACCAGAAGCAGGAGCAGCATCGCACCAACATAGCGGGTCTGTACCACACCCTGAGGGAGAAGCTCCACACACAGACCGACAGGGAGAGGCTGGGCCTGTGGGTGTCGTCCCTGCTGGAGCAGAGGTTGGACGTGCTGCGAGGAGAGCTCAAACAGGGCAACGTCCGCAGAATGCAGGTACACGTAGTATGCCAGTCGCGATTGTAGAGTATCATGTTGCAAGAGATTTGTTTGGCTTGATGGGGGTTTCTTCATTTCCGTGCAGAGCGAGGAGCAGCTGAAAGTGCTTCAAGAGAGTCAAACAACACGCTTAGCTGATTTGGAATTGCTGCTCAGCACTTTGGCTGCCAAGACTGAGGTACACGCACACACACACACACACAGGTACACCATTGTATGACTGCCAAGCTTAAAGGGTCCCTGACATGATTTATCAACTTGCTTAAATATGTTTTATAATGTTGGTAATTATGTTCTTCATTGTTCGGTTTTTGAAAGTGAGCAAAAATGATGTTTATAGTTGATAGCCAGCCATGACACACTAATATTTTTCATATTCTTATTAATGTGAGGTAAATAATGATGAAATAATGTGTGGTGCCTGTGTTGGTGATGCATGTTACTGGTGACACCAAGTGGCCAGTCCAGTGCAGTTCATCAATGTCTTGTATTGCCTTTAAACTGTGTTTGTATTTCAGTTTATTTAGAACATTTCCATGCGTACAAATGATTAATTAAGGCCAAGGATACGTAACATTTGCCGAAATATGCATTTTTGGGACTAATGATAGTCTATAGTCAGCCACGAAAGAGCGATCATTTTTAAGGTATTTTTGATAGCAAGGAAGCGATGTTGGAACTGCGATGGCATGAGGGACAACTGTATCCGTCTCTGCATCAGTTGGAAAGGGGAGCCATTGTGTATTGTCTTTGCTGTGTTACATTATTCATTGTGGTGTAGGAGGTGCAGCAGAAGCAGCAGCAGTATGAAGTTGAGAAAGAGAACATGGAAAAGGAGTTTGTCGCTCCAGTGCAAGACACCCTGAGGTACCAACACCACAGCTTAACTCGTGGAAGCTGTATTCCAGAGAACCCAACGTGTGTGGTCTTTGCCTCAGTGTGGGTGTGCAGCGGGAGGACCATGATGCTTTGCTGGCAGAGGTGCAAAGACTTGAGTTGGACTTGGGACGAATCAGGCAGGACCTGCAGGGTGTCATGGGATGTAAGGGCAAGTGTGAGCAGCTGGGCTCGCTGCAGGAGACGGTAGGCTTTCAGCTCATTTCCTTCAGTGTACAGCTCCTTACATCACACCTGTTTCATAATCGTTTTATTGTGATATGTCCTCTTCCCAGATAACAGCGCAGGTGTCCTCCCAAGTCCGTAAGGAGTTGCAGGCTCTGTTCTACGGCGGCGACTCGTCAGGAGAGAGTCAAGGGGAGGTTCCAGAGTCTCTGGTCCTGTGGCTTTCGCAGCGCTATGTGAGCACGCCTGACCTGCAGGCATGGCTTACTGCGCTGGAGCAAAGCATCCTGAGGAACGTTTCCATGCAGCTGGAGCTTCAAGGAGCTCAGACCCTCAGCGAGGTGGAGTCCAAGGCCAAGTCTTTTGCTCGCACAGTGACCGGCTCTGTGCAGAGTGCTGCCTCTGCTGAAGGACTCACGGAAGAGGTGATGCGTATACACTAGAGATGCACGATATCTTTTTTTTTTTTTCACACCGATACTGATAACGTTCTGCTTCTCAGAGCTGATATGGTACCGATAACTTTTTTAGATCTACCTTGTAAAATGTAGAGTTAAGTGTAGTTTGTGCACAAAAAGGACTGGAACAAATTAGTATTTAAACAAATGTAACCTAATGAAGTATCATGACATTACTGCTACCACAGCACTACTATCAGGAGAACCAGAGTATGGGGGGGAGGAGCCACCTGCTGTGGCCCAGCAAGGTGCACTTTATTGGGGCACACGCTCCGAGCAGCTGGTGTGACGCCATAGCGGTGGCTGATAAGGTATTTTGTGTGCTCGATGGGTTTTTTTTTTTTTTTTTTACCCTCATTGCGGAGCATTTGGTCCAACTTGCACACAATGTCTTTGAAACAGTAAATGTTGGTTTACATGTGAGCTCAGGAGAAGTACAACAGGCCGTTCATGTCACAGGCTTCTGTTACGTTATCGGATTTCTTGGTATGCTGTCATAATTCCTGTATATCATCCTGATTATTATCATGCACCCCTAATATACACTCATTAGTAGTTTTGGCCTTTTATTTAATAATAACCGAAGTGGTGTTCTTCATCCCAGCAAGTAAAACTGATTGTCCAGAATGCCCTGAAGCTCTACTCTCAGGACAGGACTGGTCTGGTGGACTATGCCCTGGAGTCTGGAGGTAAGAAACGCTTCTGACCCTCATGAACAGTCCATCGTTAATCCCATGATTGATGCAAGGGATTAGTTTGCATGCTTTTCATAAGTCTTAACATGTACTATAAGTCCTGTATGTCATGAGAATGTAGGCGTGAGCTCGGATGAAAGCCAACCTTGATGAGGGTTGTGCAGCACATTAAAAGTGACGGACGCAGTGTTAATCTATAATCTCTGATCTGATATCACTGATATCACTGCCATTACAGTCTTCAATTCATTTCTTACTTTGGCTTTTTCTGCTCTAGTTTTAACGATGCAGTAACTGATGTGCATATGTTACATATTTTGTGTAATGAGTGTAATATTCCTCTTCAGGCGGCAGCATCCTCAGCACTCGCTGCTCTGAGACCTACGAGACCAAGACGGCCCTCATGAGTCTCTTTGGCCTCCCGCTCTGGTACTTCTCCCAGTCTCCTCGAGTTGTCATCCAGGTAAAGCCGAGTGTGGCTGTGATCATATTAGGGTCGCGGTAAGAAAATAGGACATGTTCTGAAATGCTTCTCCCTGCCCCCTCTGCCAGCCTGACGTGTACCCGGGTAACTGCTGGGCCTTCAAAGGCTCGCAGGGTTATCTCGTGATCAGGCTTTCACTAAGGATCACACCCACGTCCTTCTGCTTGGAGCACATCCCCAAAGCCCTGTCCCCGACTGGAAACATCACCAGTGCCCCCCAGAACTTCACAGTCTTTGTAAGAAAGAGGACTTTTTAGCAAAACGGGTACAGTCGTCCCTCGCTATATCACGGTTTGGCTATTGCCCCCTCACTACATCGCGATCTTTCATAAAATATATTAATACATAAATGATGGCTGTTTGGTGGTTGGCTGGGGCTTATTAGTTAAAAATATTGAAAGACAAGTTGTATGTAGTATTGTGGTAACTAGGCATCAGCCATGTTATGAGACATGACGTTAGATTACATGACCTTTCCCACTGCATGGAGACTGGCTACTGAGCCACAGAGCCCAGCCGACATGCCATGTCAGATCTAGTGGGGGGGAAAAAAGGTTCTCCTCTCATTCTGCGTGGAAGTGGTAAGTTTTTGCTGCGCCCCAACTGTGAAAATATTAGTTTTATTCACTTATTGCGGTCGGGTCTGGAAACAATTAACCGCCATCAATGAGGGACGACTGTATTTTTGTTTTATACATGGCAAATATCAGCAATCACGTTTGGATGTTGGCTCACGCACAGGGTCTGGATGATGAGTATCAAGAGGAAGGGGATTTGCTTGGTCGCTACACTTACCAGGAAGACGGCGAATCAATGCAAACCTTCCCCGTTCAGGTAAATTATTAGTGATATAATATTCAGAATGCTGAATCACATTTTCACTGGGTGTGTGCCGGCATGAACTGAGGTTTTCACCCCATTTGCCTTTCAGGAACCGACTGATAAGGCCTTCCAGATCATAGAGGTGCGAGTGTTGTCTAACTGGGGGCATCCAGACTACACCTGCTTGTATCGCTTTAGAGTCCACGGAGAGCCACGGCCTCAGTGAACCAACTACCACTACACACACACGCTATATATATAAAAATCTCAAGAAAGCACCCAACCTGTCTGTACATAGCTCTACCAACGCCTGAACGAACGACTCTCTGAAGTTCTTGAGGATGTTTATATGAGAGAATACACTAAAGAAGTTGTGGATCAGGTGGGTTAGTATCACCGAAAGAATGACAAGGACATGGGAACAGAAGAACACAAGAACATTTGCAAAGTCCTAATCTGGGGTGGGGGTGGGGGTTTGGGTTTCTTCTTGCACTGAATGAACACACAAGACTCATCAAGTCAATTGAAAAGGAATTTGGACATCTTGCATCTGATTCTGATTTGGGGTGTGTTCTTTATCACCCATAATAAATGTTTCTTTCATGTTTTTGTTTGGGTGGCTCCGCATCACACATCATCGCAGATAAACTTTTTTTAGTTTGTTTTTTGCCAGAGGCTCTGAATGTTTTTCTACTTTTGGATGCGAGTCACCCTTTAAGCGCACTGCAGCACTACAAACCACTGACCCCAAGAGCTCTGTACATTAGCCAGCATTGATAAAGCATCTGTCTGTCTGTCTGCGTGCGTGCATTGCGTGCGTGCGTGTGTGTGTGTGTGTTTATGGACGGACTCTGAAGGATTGCAGCCAGCATGTGGTTCTTCCTGACCCAATACTTTTTAAAAATGTACATTTTCATGAGATTTCTCTGAAAGTCATGTGCCTAGATCTCCATTTGGCAATCACATTAGAAAGGTTCAGCTCCAATTGTTTTTTTTTCTACCATCAAGGTTAAGATGGTCAGGCTCCTTTTTTCTCAGCTTCCCTTTATCAGATACCCAGACAGAATGTAATCTTTCCATTTTATTGTCCATATAGTTGGTATTTCATTGTATTTGCTTTTATCAGCGTTGATTTATATTAAAAAAACACATCCTTATTCAGCTAACCATTATTTCCACTGTTTTGTAAGGATGCACTGCAGATGTTGACGTCAGTTTGTTTAAAAAAAACCTTAGATTTTGACTGCAAATATAAGAGGAAGCCTAAAATATGTACAATTGTGTTTTTTCAGTCCTATTTATTAAGTCAATTGGTGACTGTTGATTCTGAGTTCATGCAATGTATATTTTTGTCTAAAAGCTCTTCAGTGCATTTTGGAAGCATCATGGGATTTTTTCTTTTTTAAGAAATTGCTATTTTTGTTCTGTCATAAGACAAATGCTTTGGAAGATATTCCAATAAAGAATTTAATTTTGAACATTCATGGTTGACTAGGAAATACATGTTTATTATGTTAGATCAAATGCTGACCCCTCGTGACTATTACGAAGAATACAATTATTAAAAGGTCAAATGCAGACCTCTAGTGGCTATTACGAAGAATACAATTTAAAAGTACTGCGTTGAAAACCAATAAAGAGCCGCTGCATTTGTTTGCTAATTATAAATTACACAGTCTATTCCACATAAATAGACTGCTCAAAAAATAAACACTAAAATAACATCCTAGATTGGAATGAATGAAATATTAAATAATTTGTTATTTACATAGTTGTGATTGTTGTCAGCACATTCATCAATGGAAGTCAAATGAACTCATGGGAGGTCTGCATTTGGAGCCACTCTCCAAATTAAGTGGGAAATCAAGCGGATCCAAGTTCGACGTAATGTCTTTAAAATAAGCCAAAATGAGACACAGTAGTGTGTGGCCTTCACTTCTGAAGAGGTGGTGGATGGTCTCCTGAGGGATCCTCTCAAAAGCTAGACTAAAGCATCCACCAACTCCTGGACAGTCTGTGGTGCAATGTGGCGTTGGTGGATGGAGCGAGACATGGTGTCCCAGATGTGCTCAATTGGATTCAGGTCAACTCAGTCTTATGCTACCACTAGAGTGAAGGCACGGCCAGCATTCAAAAGTCTCCAAAACAGCAGCCGGAAAGCATAGGAACTGAAGTGGCCTGTGGTCACCACCTGCATAACCACTCCCTTAAACACTGTGTCTTGCTGTCCACCTGTTTTCTATTCTATTTGTATTTCTATTTTTTTTTTTTTTAAAAACGTTAAGCTGTAATTTTGTAAAATTGTACATTACGGTAAATGGCGGAACAAATGTGGAGTAATGTTTGACCCGAGAAGGATTAATCGGTCGTCCTCCTTGGCAACGAACGTAGCAACCACTGAACTCTATACTAAACTCTATACTACTGGAAGGGGCGTCCCTGCAACCGCATGAAGCCATTGGTCGGCCATCTTGCTTCACCCAAAAAAGCACACACGCATACACATACATGTATCTTCATTCACTAAAAATTAACACGAATTAACAAAAATTCCATTGAAACAGAGTAAATTTACTAGACCCAAATCTCAAAATTTCCCTCCAGTTGAAGTTTTTTCCTACCTCTATGGTGTGAAATTACAATGCATAACAAGTCAATTTCAGTGTTCACAAGGTATTTGTTATAAGGATCTACGTAGTATCAAAGTTAAATGCTAGCATACCTTTAGAAGATGATCAGGAAAGTCAAATATTATTGGAACTGCATTTTGTCGTAATCTAACAGTCTGGCCGGTCCTGTCCAAGTTCTCCTCGGTGAAATGACTTGAACAGAGTTGCGATCTGGCTGCAGGAATCCACCTGTCTCTCCGCATATTTACTACCCATTGCTTTAGAAGTTGAGCATTGCAGTGTGGAAATCTAAAGGAGAATAAGGGCTCATTTACAACTACTTAGATGAAAAGATGCTTACAGATTTAAAGTATATTTTTTAAAACTATTTTTATTATTTATAAGCATTTACCTACCTGTGAAATGTAAGTCCCTTCTCGCGATGTTCACGAGTATCACGATTTGTGCAATTAATAGCAGCACAAGACGGCATCTCCAACTCCTTTTAGTTGTTAGGCTTTCTTGTTTTGGGTGAAACAACATGGCGACTTCTATACTTCCGGTGGCTTCTGGCCTCCAATGCGCAGCAAGCGATCGGGGCCATTCCAGTTATAGAGTTCAGTGGTAGCAACTGCTTAACAACATTCACTTTGACCAAGGCGACGTCAGGAACTAACGATGGCCACTTTTAATGTCTCATAATGTCTGAACTTTTTACAATTGACATTTATGTTCAGTAATATTGGTAAATCAATTTGATTACCCTCCATTTGATAAACGTTAAAATGTTTAGAATTGAGTAAACCTGTACGAAATGACGGCGACTAACGGAACTAATGTGTAACAATGTTTGACCCGGAAAAGATTAGTCGATAGACTTCCCTAGCAACGAGTACCTCTTAGCAACTTCGTAAAAACAACATTCACCACAGCGACTCCAGGAACTAATGATAGCCACGTTTAATGTCAAAATAGGTCTTAAGTTTGTATAATTGACGGCATTGATGTTCTGTTCTTACCTTATTTTGATTTGTTAAATCGGAAAATGTTTAGCCATATGTATAGCACCCAACATTATCCACGAATCACAACCGGTGCGAAAAAGTCCCTTTGGGATGAAGTGTGTGCCGGTGAGACGGTGGTTTAATTTGTTACTTTACTGGCTTTCATTAACTACATAACATTTATAAATTAATGTCTTTCTTGTAGAATATGAAGCGGGTCTCCCCAGTGCTCCCGGTGCGGTTTGGACGAGTTCAGAATCCTCCAAGAACACCAGGACACGCCAGCCTACCAAGGTTGTGTCACATGAACCTGCTGCTAATGATGTAACACATCGGTGTCATGATTATTCCTTCAGATGGATGAGGAGGAAGACGAGCTGCTGACAGACCTGGACCCCACCCTGCACCACCCCGCACATCCCGGCTTCTCCGTGTTTGGAGCACAACCTTCTTCCAAGCACAGACGGCAGACAACAACTACTTTTTGCCCACAACAATTTCCACGTGAGATAACATTTAACCTGCTCTTTGTATCATCCAAATGCCATAACATGATGTAGATATATATTTGTGTGTGTAGATCCTGTCACAAAGTACATGGAAGACAAAGTGTTTCCTGTGCTGGTACCAGCACTTGAGGCTTTGCTGAAAGAAGCTGAGAAACAAGGCTGTTTGCAGGTACCACAATAAAGGCAGATAATTACTAGAATTTGGGGGTGCACGATTATTATCTGGCCGATACGAGGGAATTATGTCTTACCGATAAATCTGATAGCATTACAAATACACTGATAAACAATAATATAAAAAAGGCTCCAATGATTACCTGTGTTGTGCAGGGTGAGCTCACTTGTAAACACATGTTCTGTTTCAAAGGGGGGTGGGGGAACATGCAGCACACAAAAAACCTTATCAGCCACATGAAACGCCAGGGCCACGGCGTTTGAGAAGTGCAAAAGGTTTGCCAGAGATCACACTGGCTGCTCGGAGCGTGTGCCTGAATACAGTGCACTTTGCTTCCTCCGCTCGATACTCTGGTTCTCCTGATAGTAGTGATGTGTAGTAGTATTGTCATCATATTTCATTAGGACACATCAACATGTACAGTTGGTCAAATCCGTATTTGTTCCAGGCCTTACCTCCAGGTGTGCACAAACTACAGTAAAATCTAAACAAAAAAGATAGAAAAAAGTTGTTGGTTATTGGTATCATGTCGGCCTTGAGAAGCAGGAAGTTACATCAATAGCAGGATTTTTCCTCATTTGTAGTGTTGTTTATTGTGATGATAATAATAATAGCTTACTAACACCATGCCTCGCCACTATGTGAATGTCTTACCTTTTTGTATTTAAGAAGAAAGTCCTCACGTTTAACCCCAGCGACTTCCTGGTGGAGTGGCTCTACAAGTGAGTGTTCCATCGAGCTTCCACATCACGAATGCTTTCAAATGTGGTATCACAGCGTGTGAGGGAAAATGCTTCATTTACTTCCATCATCTCTCTTTCTCTTGTTCCATGTCAGCCACAACCCCCGCAGGCTAGGGTACCACCCCGTCAAATTCCACCAAATCCCATTTGTCAAATCATGGCTCATCTTGCAGTGAGTGACCCCCCCATCACTTTGGCATTTCCACTGTTAAATATCATCACGCTTCAGTCACAGAAACCCATGAATATTCTCTTGCATTAAACTGTTTTTTTTGTTTATGTTTTTTTGCTCAGTCCGAGGCCTCCTATGCCTTTGTTTCTTCAGCTGAGTGACGATGAGGCTGCCGTCATCATCCAGTCCTTCTGGAGGGGGTATAAGGTACAGTCAGGAAAAAAACAAAACAAAATCATTGGGGAGGAAATGAACAGCACAGTTGTATCTAAAAAAAGGACACATTCAAATAACTATTAAATACGAATAACAACTAAAATGTAGTATTCAATTAAGAAATTAATTCCAATTCAAAAATCACATGGGTACCCCCCCCCCCCCCCCCAAAAAAAAGTTATAGTACTTTTTTTTAAGTAATTGCATTTTCTAATAGTTATACAAGTAGTTGTGTTTCTTTATTTGAACTATATCCAGTAGAGGGCGCTCTTTGTTGTAACCGCGCGCGTTTATGTCATCCTTGCTGTCTCCGCCCCCTTCCCGCGTGGGATAAATAATAAATGGTGGCACACAGAGCAGCAGAAACAAACGCAGATGTTTTCTCACGCTACTTTTTGTGTGAAAAGACCAGTAGTTGTCATGTTTTGTTCCTTTACCCGCAGATGCTGCGATGCGTGAGGCCTGCAAGAAGCGCGTATGTAACGTTAGGTGGCGGTAGAGAGCCGTTTGCCTGTCCAACCCATCCACCCAGGTTAGAGAGAGTGCGCTTTATTGCAATGATAGGATGAATATCACTAATCAAACGAGTTAAGATTGTGACGCAAATGGCTCTCGACTGTTTCCTCCGTGGTAGCCGTGAACGCAGCACTGACACCCTGCAAGGTTGACTGAGGGACGGCGTCTTTAAGGACACAATCATAACTTATTTAAGATACACAAGATATTTTGGGCAAGCAACGACTGTGTGTGTGTGTGTGCGTGCGTGCGTTCGTGTGTGTGTGTGTGTCACATTATGCCTTCGGAAAAAGCATGTGATCATAGAATTTTTAATAACTTCTATTAAAAACCAGTAACACACACGCGCGCAACCACAGATACACAAAACAAAGCAAGGGGATATGATGCTTATACAAAGAATGTTATATTGAAAATAATAGATAGACTTCCTGTAATTCATGCATTACTTGTTAATGTAAACACATTTATACAAAATGAACAATTCATATGTTAATTGATGATGATAGAAACACTTTTCAATAGTTAATATGAATTGTGAATAAATGGTCATAAAAAATGCAATTCATATATTAATTATAGAACCCCCTTTCAGTCAATAATATATGAATTGTTCATAAAAATACAATAAAATGAATATATTCATGACTGAAAGGGGTTTTAAGATGAATATTAATTGTTTTTTTAAATAAAAATGTTGCTGTAATAATAATAATTTAAATAATTTTTAAAAGTAAAAATCCTATATTTTATGTAGCCCTTTAAGTAATTAATAAATTCATTATTTTCTTTCAAATAGAAAATACAATTTATATATTTATGCATTTTTTCAAATTAAAAACCAATTACAACACTGTCCATATTCATGTGCAACCAATTACAACCAATTATTTGTATTAAATGTGGAACCCCTTTTCAGCCATTAATATATGAATTGTTCATTTTTTAAAATCATTAATGACAGAAAGGGTTTTTAAGATTCACAAGAATTGTTTTTTTTTATTTTTATTAAAAAGTCTGTTATTGTTTAATAATTAAAAAAGTCATATATTAATCCTATATACTTCTGTCAGTGATGAATAAATGCATTTTTTTCATAAACCAATTCAAAGTCATATGAATGACAGGTCCTTTGCGTGTGATGCGCTGCAGTGACGATATTACACACATTGCCATCATAACTGAGCTTTGGTTGCTTTGAGACGGCTCTCATTACACGATGCACGAGTACCTAATGTTGTGGCCAGTGAGTGTTTTTAAAAAAAGAAAGAAATCTGCTAAAACGTAAGACAACATCTCTCGTTTGAGTCCCTTGTCTATTTTTAACTGCAAATATTTGGAGGGGGAGTCATAGCATCACAGGATTAACGTTTATATTCATCCCAAATTTTCTTGCTCTTGTCAGCCCCCCCAACTCTTCCACTCTGTTGTGTTATATAACCTGTGTGACGCAGCTTGGACTGCAGTGTGTGTATTTTGTGTGCGCGTGTGTGTCGATTGCAAGTTCCCGGCTTTCTGCTGATGAAAAACGTTGCACGTATAAAGACGGTAGAAGAAGCAGCGGAAAGAAGCTGACACTATAATGCGATTGTCTCTTGTTCCGCTCCTGTCGCACTATACCCGGGGCTGCAGGGTCTAAACACGTTACATAATCATCTTTACGCTCTGCGCCTTCGCCCCTCTCTCTAATCCATTCATGCATGCCTCTGACTGCAATCTACACACACACACGCGCACACACACACTCTTGTTGTCAAGCTGTGGTGTGGTCAGTCAGCTGAGTGTGTAAATAAAGAAGGAGTCTTCTAACTAGTCAATGTCACACTGTCGCAAACGGTTTTGTTTTTTTACCCATTCTATCGCCGCCAGCCACCCAATCGGTGTAAAGAAAACGCAAAAAAAAGAAAAGAGTCGTCAGCACCCACCAGGGGAAAAAAAAATATGTAAAGCCTTTAATAATGCAAAAGATACGCAGAAAGCAGACAGGATTTGAGCTCCAGGCTCGGCAAAGCGCTTCATATGGGTCAGAGGATCACATGACCGCCTGCAAGATGTGGTATGCATTGGATGATGAGCTGTACCATTACATGACCCAGCGGGTACAACACTCGTCTTGAAGCACATGGCACTTTGTCATGCAAGTGGGAAAGAAGTTAACCACTGAGTAGCATCCATCCATCTTTTTATGCCGCTTATCCTCACTAGGGTCGCGATGGTATGCTGGAGCCTATCCCAGCTGACTTTAGGCGCGAGGCGGGCTACACACACGTGCACACGCCAGCCAGTCGCAGAGCAACAACCGCTCACATTCGTACCTATGGACAATTTAGAGCCGCCAATTAACCTAACATGAAACCCCACGCACGCACGGGGAGAACATGCAAACTCCACACACAGATACCCAAGCGGAGATTCGAACCCAGATCTTCTGACTGTGCAGCCAACATGCTAACCACTCGGCCACCGTGCGGCCACTGAGTATACGGTCAGAGCATTCAGTCAGGGAAAAAATGATTCGACCACCCGTGTTCCTTCAGGTTCTTGTTCATTTCAATGCCTGATACAACTAAAGGTACCTTTGCTGGGACAAAAAGAACAATGGCAACAAAAATAGCTCGCAAGAGTTCCATTTTTTGGCAGTACAACGCTATAGAACCTTTTTCATGTAAGAACTTAAGTGATGGAAGTTGCTCGATGTCAGCTCTTAAATGCAACTCTGATGAGCTATATTTGTTATCATCCTTCTATTTGTCCAAACAGATGTACCTTTTAGTTGTAGCAGGCATTCCAATGGATCAATCAAGTGAAGAAACAAGGGCGCTCATCATGTTTTCCATGACTGTATACTTGCATACTGTACTGGAGATTTCAAGTTAAAAGGCCAAGCTTCTCCTGCACCATTTATTGTCCAAAAAGTAGGGCAGCTTGAGTGCTGATTCCACTTGACTAAAAGAGCTGCGAGTGAGACACACACACACACACACACACACACACACACACTGGCTGGCTGGCACCCAGTTGGCTGTGGAGTCAACAGCAGAAGTAGGTCTGTGTTTCCGGCTGAATGAGCCACTTGCCGCCATACATGAATGCTTTGAATAGAAGGCCCACGTGCAGCCACGCTCATGCAGAAAATATGTCAAACGCACGCAGGACCTCCTGTAGCCCGTGGCGTGCACACACACGCTGTTAAATATGAACCTTTTTCCTGCAGAAAGGTCGCCCGCTCACTCAGATGACGAATACACGAGTCAGCGAAAAGTGGAGTGATGGCAGGGTGAATGTGCGTGAAGGCTAGACGGGGAGTTTGGTTGATTCCCAGGCAGCTTTGCAGCAAACAAAAGGCTGCATGACGACAGCTAAGAGTGGCTTTTTAGTGGGACAGCCAATTCATCTCATGTCAGTAAACAAGCAGCGATGCCTTCATCATGCTTCTAATTACGCAGCTTATTGCTTATGTGTGTGTGTGTGTATTCCAAACCTATTGGGGTAACTTTGCGTGCTCTACCCCCTCCTTAATTGCACATTCTGCAGCAACACACCATAAAAAAATTGCTGACATCACATTCATGCTCAAATACGAAATAATCTGCGTGTTTCTATGCAGTTGAAGCTGAACTGAACTGAACTGAAATTACATTTTGCAGGAAGTCTTCACCAAATGTGCATGAGAACAAACTCTCTCATCACAGTCACTCATTTGAATTTCACTGAATTTCAAGGGCATTGTGGCAATTTGCATTGTATTATTTTTATATTTAATTTAATGAATTGTAATGTTTTATTTGATTTATATTTCTTTTTTAAAGTCTTTTTTAAAATTATTTAATTCATTTTTTGTGCTTTGAATTAATTTTCATTTTAATGTTATTTTCATTTCATATTTTATTAACTTGTTTTATTTTCATTTAATTAATTTATTTTTGATTTTTCACAAAAAAATGTAATTACAATTTTCATTTTTGTATTATATTTCATATATTTTTATTTTATTTGAAATTTAAGTTTTTCAATTTAAATTTTTCAATTTAAATTTCTTGTTTTTGTTTTTATTTCTTATTTTATTTTCTTCTGGTTTGTTTCCCAAATATGACCTGGGGGGCCCTTTGCGTGCCTGCAGCTCATTTATTTTTTTGTTGTCATGTAAAATGTCTTATTTAGCCATTTTACAACATAAGCATATCAAAATGTCCCTCATCTGTTGACTTCCCATATGCCGCCCGAGCTGGAAAAAGTTTGGGCACTCCCGGTTTAGCAGTTGAACAGCAGTTCTGCTACACTTGCAGCACAAACGGAACATGAAGTGATGAAATAAGTCAAAATGAAGGTCGGGCTAGCGTTGGTGGTACAGTGAAAGTGTACGGGCCATCCTTGTCCAGGATGTGTGCTTGTGTGTTCTTGATGATAGATGGTATTTCTGCATCGTGCAGGTCAGGGCACAGCCGTTTGTGCAGGAGCTGCGCCAGTGGCAAAAGAACCTGAGGGAAACCCGTGACATTCCCAACACCGTCAAGGCATTCTGGGCCCGCGTTGAGAAGCGAGGTGAGAACACGTAGACCCAATTGTGTTTGTCATTTCAACACACACACACACACACTGAGAGTGAATGATTATATAGTCACTGTACCAGTACACACTCTACACTCTGGGATGCAATATTTATCTCCACAGGGCTTGATTTGTGGAAGAATGAGGGCAGAGATGGTGTGTGTGTGTGTGTGTGTGTGCGTGCGTGCGTGCGTGCGTGCGTGCGTGTGTGTTCGTGCGTGTGCGCGTGTGTGCGCAGCAGCTGAGAATGCAGTAAATGACCAGTGTGACAGAAATGGAATCTGAACTTGGGGAGAGAAATGAACTTTGTCCTTGGACACGTGCAAGCACACGCACACACCATAGAAACTTAGATATCCTGTAAAGAGAGTCGTCAGTGTACAGCTTGTATAGCAACATGGAGGTGTGTGTGGGTGACAGGTATCGCAGTACGTGTTGGAATTCATGTTTCCCTCATTGAACCGCACTCATGCAGACCCAGACCATGGCCATGCTTAACTGTAGACAATACGCAACCACCCGTGTTGCTTATTCACACAATAATGGCTGCGTTGGCTCATTTTCAGTGACTGTAAATCTGCACTGCTATACAAGCTGCACACTGACTTCTCTAAAGTACATCCGAGTATTATGATGATGACAAACAGACAAAGCGGGCACAGGTCGTCCGTTCCCGACTGTAAACGCAGCATGCTCACATTCCTCAGCACGCCACGGCTGCTGAGCTGACATTCTAACAGCCCCCCCACCACCAAAAAAAACACAACACAGCCACTGCTGATGGATCAGCATGTGAGCAAATCAGGGCGGCATTTAATTCCGTTGTCGTTTGAAGCTGATCTGGGAACAGCTGAACCCTCACACGCCCGCAGCGAGCCGCCGTGCTACGCATTAGTTGGCCCAAAAAAACAATAAATGACCCGGAGAGGACACACAACACCGATACTTTAGGGGCGCGAGGTCAAGGATCAGAGGACAGGTGCAGCTGTCAGTGGCAGCTCATGAATCACATGACCCGCCTCCACTTGGACACGTTGGAGATTTAGTGCAAGGATGATATGGGGGGGGGGGGGATACACAAATAAGGATTTATTAATGTTGTGTTAAATGTTGTGAATGTGGACATTTGAGTATGGTTTCATAGAAAAAGTGCTGGAGGGAATTCAAAAGTAAAATATATTGTGAATATTTTACTATTAAATACAAAGAAATAAGGTAGAAACTATTTCAAATTTCATTTATGCTAAAATGCCCCAAATGTGAAGGAAATGTGGCATTTTTGCGTGGCAAACTACATTATATATATTTTTTAAAGCAAAATGTCACATATTATTTCCGTTATTTTCAATTTGCATGAATTATAAATATTCAAAAAAAAATTCGATTGAATACTTTTTTTTGTACAATTGAAGTAGCTCTTCTATTTCAAACTTCAATTAATGTTAAGATAATATGCCCCAACTGTGGAGGAAATGCGTCATTTTTGTGGCAAAGTATCATATTCTATTGAGCGCAACTTAACATATTTTTTGTGTTAGTTACTTTGCATGTAAATGCATGGTGACTATTGAATATTTTGAGAAGAAATACAAAAACGAATTAATTAAAGGACATTTCTGGTGATATGCTGAAGAAATGCATGCAAAGTATAGTCTTAGTTATTGTTTTGTGAAAAGCCACATATTGTTTGTTAGTTTTTGTCAGCTTACAAATATTATACTTTAATATTAAATACAAATTAAACATTTCATACAATTGATAACAGGTCCCGATTGTTGCGGAACTACAGCATTTTTGTGGCAAAGTATCATGTTTTTTTGTTTTGTTTTAAGTGCAACATGTCGGCCATCTTTGTGGAATGTATTGCAGTAGGACTCGACATTTTTGGGAGTGTTTCACTAAGGTGCTGGAGCAGACACAAGGGACATTTATGCTCCTGGGAAATTAAATACAAAGCTTCTTTCTTGTCCACTTATGTGATATGATTGGAATATGGACAATTAGTTGCTAAGTCCGTGCACCTGCAAAGACGTTTAGCTTGATGGCGGCCATGTTTGTCTACCCATCTTGCTCAAATTTGACACGCACGTGCTTGACAGTCCCCTAAAGGTGTGTACTGAATTTTGTAGGGCTTTGGCTAAACACCCTAAAGTTACAGAGGGTATTTCACAGAGCTCATTTAGCAAGAAATTTCAAGTCAATAGAGTATAGAGGGGAGGGAGCCGCCTGGCGTGGCCCAGCAAGGTGCACCGTATTCGGGCGCATGCTGCGAGCAGCCGGTGTGACGCCACAGACATCTCTGGAAAACCTTTTGCTCAATGTCTCCCCCCCCCCTTGGATTTGGTACAACGACCTTCCACTTAAAGTGAATGTTTGTTTCCAAGTGAGCTCAGGGAAAGTTGCGACAGGCCGTTAACAGGCAGGTGAAAAAAGGAGTGCTTGATTTGCTCACCCCCTCAATTGCACGTAATCTCACTTTATGTGGAGTGTTTTTGTTTTTTTTAACCATCGGTTATGGGAGGTATTTTTCAAGTTATCAGAATCCAACACATTGATGACTGCATGTTTCCTAGTGTTATTTAGTGTGAATCTGCCATTGGGGTAGTAGAGGTACTAACAGTTTGTGGTTGCGTTTGTCTACAGTGGGCTCATCCATGACGGATGTCACCGAAAGCACGGAAAATTCAGAAAATTCCGACTTGTGCATCCAGGTGGTTTCTCCCACCCCGCAGAGCACAGCCGTGCACACACCCACCGACCCGATGACCCCGGACGGCATGGAGCGCCTGAGGCCCAGTCTGTACAGCGTGGACGCGATGATCAACATGGCATCCACGCCGTCACACACACAACCATAAACTTGACCCAGAATGCTTTTCGAGTCTTTTGACAGACTGCCACGCCAACATCACACCGTCCAAAGTAACCATCACGCGCGCCATTAAAAAGCTCGTAACCAATCAAACACAGCCAAGCTCGTCTCATCAGCTCATTGCCTTTTATTATGGATCAGCACTGTTAGGAATGGAATATTTTACACAGAAACATGTTTGTTCTTATCTACCACACTGGGGAAAACATTCCATGCCTAACAACACACATCTTGCCGCCTACAGCAGGGCGATCCAACTCGTGGCCCACGGTGCCAAGCAGACAGGAAGTCATCAACACGGACGCCTGGCTGACTCGTGGTGCCGACAAAACCAACACAACAAGTCAGCACAAGTGCAACATACAATGCAACTGCACCGTACAGACTATATAAATAACCCTTCCACACCGACACACACGCAACACAGCTCTACCCGCAAGGCATGCTGGGCAACCTCGCAGGACCTACTCCTCCCCACATGCTAATATTTGAGAAATTTGGGTGGCCGCTTGTCATAGAGGGTGATGGGAGGGGTCCCGCAGCCAAACCAGTTGGGAACCACTGACATAGAGGATCTTTGGTATATGACCGAAGCGCTGTTTTTAAGGGCCTACTGTGGAAAAAAATGCTTGGCACAGATCCACTATATGGCAGGAGTGCTCAAGTTTTTTTTCAGTAGGTCCTAAAAAATGTAGAGCATCTTTCATTGCTGTTTTTAAGGAACTACTGTAAAAAAGAAATTAATAAAAAAAAAAAAAAAGAAAAAAACGCTTGTCAAAGATCGTCTATATGGCAGGAGAGCTCAGGCCCCAAAAACAGCAAAACTCCTGTGTCATTTGGATGATCTTTGGTTGTTGTTTTTAAGGACCAACTGTAAAAAAAACACTTGCTTGAGTGTTCTTGCTAAATAGAGGATCTTTGACTAGCATTTTCTTTGCAACAGCAGAGCATGCTTGCCATTTAGAGGCTCTTTGACCAGCATTTTGTTTTTGTAACAGCAGAGTGCTCCTGTCATATAGAGGATCTTTGACTGGCATTTTTTTTTTTGTAATTGTGACAGCACAGCTCTCCTGCCAGAGAGGATCTTTGACGCTATTGTTTTTTGGCAATAGCTGTTTAAAAACAGCAGAGTACCCGTGTCAGATGAGAGCCTCTTTGACGAGCATGAGCATATTGCTTGCGACTTGATGTCTGACTTGATTTATTTGCCATTAGCTGAGGTCACATGTGAAGCTATGGTAGAACCGTGTATTGACATTTGATCCAAAAAAGGAATAACAGTCCTTAGCTTTGTGCCTTTGCTGGACGACCCTGCTGTTTATTGTCAAGGCATTTTGTCAGCTTTAGCTGGAAGCTGACAGGAACTTGTTATTTTCTCTCTGGTGAGCAACGTCCCTCTGTTAAAAAAAGTGTTTCCACTGAGGGCAGGAAGTGAAGCAGAGGAAAGGGGGACTCCATGGTTCCATTGTGCAGCGTCCGTCCTGTTTAGCAGGAAATGATGCTCGTGGGGAAGCAGGTGACACAAAGCAACACTTTCAAATATCACACATGCTTCATTCACCAACACATAGCTTCCACTTGCAATATGAATATGATTATAATTACCTACAGTAGTGTAGCTAATATTGTGTAGATAGAGTATAACACGTCTTGACCTATCACAGCCCTTTCTATTCGAATATGCTTTGGCACTTTTCCATCCGTCCTTGAAGCGCCAGCTTTATGCAGCGTGGCCGTCTTGTCATTATAAATTGCTGTCCTAAACCATCGCAGACATAAATGCGCTACGCATCGCAGTGCGGGACGAGGAGGGATGAAGGAGGATCTTCTGCAGTTCCCGGGAGACAGCTGCTGCTCTTGTGGGGCCAGATGATAAAGCATCCATTTCATTTTGAGGCTATCTGATAGTGTAGCCGCGTCTGCCATCTAGCAAGAGGGCCTGATTGAAAGAGGACGCCAGAAGCAGCGTCGGCTGAGAGCGGACGCCACACAACCGGGTGACCTTTGTTTCCCTTCTTTCTGCATCTTTATCCATATCCCCACCAACATGATCCATGCAGCACACTTCTACAGAATGTGTTGGGCATTTGATGTGTTATCAGCCCACTAACGTAGTAGTCAATGTCGTCATTGTCCTGATCATTTAAAAATACATAATTGTATGTATAGTTTAGTATTATTTCAGGTGGATATGTTAAAGCCAATATTTAATTGGTGTCTGTTGTGTCCACTAGTAGATCAAATAAAATAAAAATACTTAAAATATTAGTTCGTCAAATGATTTTTTTATTGAGAATAATATATTATTAATATTTAGAATAATTTTTTCTCATTACGCAGTTTCACACAATTTTTTTGTATTAATTTAAATAAAATTTGTAAAAAAAAAAAAATACTGAAAATATTAGAATTTGTGGTTTTTTTTATTTTAAAAAAATGAATATTTTCTCATTATTTTTTTTTTATTTTTGTATTAAAAAATAAAAATACTGAAAATATTAGATTTTGTCGATTTTTTTTTATTAAAAAAAGAATATTTTGTCATTATTTTTTTTATTTTTTGTATTAAAAAAATACTGAAAATATTAGATCTTGTGAAAATATTTTTTTATTTAAAAAAATATTTTCTCATGATTTTTTGAGACTTTTTTGGTATTTAAATAAAACAAAAATACTGAAAATATTAGATTTTGTCCAATTACTTTTTTTCATTAAGAAAAAAAAATTCTCTTCACCCAGTTTTATCCAATTTTATTTTTTAGATTATTTTGTATTAACTTTAAATTAAATAAAAATACTGAAAATATTAGATTTTGTGAAAATATTTTTTTATTTAAAGAAAGAATATTTTCTCATGATTTTTTTTGACTTTTTTGGTATTTAAATAAAACAAAAATACTGAAAATATTTCATTTTGTCTAATTACTTTTTTTCATTAAGAAAAAAAAATGATCTTCACCCAGTTTTATTCAATTTTTTTTTTTTATTATTTTGTATTAACTTTAAATTAAATAAAAATAATGAAAATATTAGATTTTGTCAAATTATTATTATTATATTATTTATTTATATTTGTAATAGTTTGACCGGCAATAAGTAAATATATTTAAATATTTTGTTACCATAGCTTAATATTATTGCAAATTTTTGTCTTTGATTAAGTATAAAAAATGTTGTTGAATATTTTTGTTTGCCCGAGCAATAACTTCATATTTTTCTTGTATTTAACTCACAATAACTTCATAGTTTTGTTCATTAATTTATTTTAACATATAATTAATAATGGCTGACATAAATGTAATATAGTCACGTTAGTCAGAATATAATGCATGACGCTAGTTGACAAGAAAATGAAAAGTTGATGTTTGAGAGCATAACATCACGTATTAGCCATGCAAATCATGACGTAAGTATGCTCACCTGGATTCATTCATATCGCACGCACAGCATAGAAAACAGGCAGATCAGTGAAATGTAACTAAACATGACACTTTTATTGAACGTGTTTCCTGAATTAGTTACAGAAAGAGTTATGACGTGTTTATTTTTCAATGATCATCCTTGACTAGTGTGTTGGGGTGGTGGAGGGGGGTTGGGGGTGTTAATGAGGTTGTACATACTGTAGGCATGCTGCGTCACTGCACAGTCACAGCTGTGAAAACCAACACCAGCCTGTCAGCCGTTCTCACGGAGCGGTCTGGAGGCGACACACCAGGAGAGGACAGGAAGGGGGGGTACGTGATGTTGACACCCCAACCTTAACATAGAAATGTGCAAATTTCACCACATAGATAACACAGAGATGATATACCAGGTGGAGCGGTGCTGTCGACGTCCCTGTTAGAAGTATGTCCCTTCTGAAATGATCTTTATCTTGCTAGAACCAGAAAAGAAAGCACAGACGATGATGACTGCTGTCACATGACCTCCACGTAAAGAGAGAGGGAAGGAATGGTGCTGAGCATGCACACATACTGTAGGTAGTCACCAGTGCAAAATCTACAAAGTCACATCTTATTTGTAATACTTCACACGGAGTGAAAACACCACAAGTGTTGAAAACTCTTTGACACTCCATTCTGTCTTCCCTGGACCCCACCCTCCCTCCCCACGCACAGTGATGGTGCAAATCCAAAACCATGAGATAGCTCCTTGTTCCTGTATCCAACTCTTTTCACCTCTAAATATTGTTCCTGGAGGCCATGATTGTTGCTCTAGCTGATCCTTACTACGTGTTGCTCTAGCTCAGGGGTCTCAAACTCGCGGCCCGCGGGCCATTTGCAGCCCACCAAATCGTATCTTGCGCCCGCGACTGGACATCAAAGAGTAGTGTAACTGTAGCCCGCAACATCTGGGAAAGCTCAGTGTTACTTGCATATCTACAGGGGCAAGTAAACACCAACACTGAACAGTGGTGTTATCACATGCATGTTTTGGGAATTGTATCGTATCGTGAGGTACCCTGAGATTCCCAGCCCTACTCCCAATACTTGATGCAGCCCAGACTCTACCTCCACTGGCCCCCAGTGAAATTGAGTTTGAGACCTCTGCGCTAGCTGATCCTTAACCCTTGTTACTGTAGCTGATCTTTAACCCTTGTTGCTGTAGCTGATCCTTAAACTTGTTGCTGTAGCTGATCCTTAAACTTGTTACTGTAGCTGATCCTTAACCCTTGTTACTGTAGCTGATCCTTAACCTTGTTACCGTAGCTGATCCTTAACCCTTGTTACCATAGCTGATCCTTAACCCTTGTTGCTGTAGCTGATCCTTAACCTTGTTACCGTAGCTGATCCTTAACCCTTGTTACCATAGCTGATCCTTAACCCTTGTTACTGTAGCTGATCCTTAACCCTTGTTACTGTAGCTGATCCTTAACCCTTGTTGCTGTAGCTGATCTTTAACCCTTGTTGCTGTAGCTGATCCTTAACCCTTGTTACTGTAGCTGATCTTTAACCCTTGTTGCTGCAGCTGATCCTTAACCTTGTTACCGTAGCTGATCCTTAACCCTTGTTACCATAGCTGATCCTTAACCCTTGTTGCTGTAGCTGATCCTTAACCCTTGTTACCATAGCTGATCCTTAACCCTTGTTATTGTAGCTGATCCTTAACCCTTGTTACCATAGCTGATCCTTAACCCTTGTTACCGTAGCTGATCCTTAACCCTTGTTACTGTAGCTGATCCTTAACCCTTGTTGCTGTAGCTGATCCTTAACCCTTGTTACTGTAGCTGGTCCTTAACCCTTGTTGCTGTAGCTGATCCTTAACCCTTGTTACCATAGCTGATCCTTAACCCTTGTTACTGTAGCTGATCCTTAACCCTTGTTACTGTAGCTGATCTTTAACCCTTGTTGCTGTAGCTGATCCTTAACCCTTGTTATTGTAGCTGGTCCTTAACCCTTGTTACCATAGCTGATCCTTAACCCTTGTTACTGTAGCTGATCCTTAACCCTTGTTACCATAGCTGATCCTTAACCCTTGTTACCATAGCTGATCCTTAACCCTTGTTACCATAGCTGATCCTTAACCCTTGTTACTGTAGCTGATCCTTAACCTTGTTACCGTAGCTGATCCTTAACCCTTGTTACCATAGCTGATCCTTAACCCTTGTTACTGTAGCTGATCCTTAACCTTGTTACTGTAGCTGATCCCTAACCCTTGTTCCTGTAGCTAATCTTTAACTGTTGTTCCTCGAGCTGATCCTTAACCCTTGTCGCTGTAGCTTGTCCTCAATCCTTGAATCTCTAACTGATCTAACCCTTGTTGTCGTAGCTGATCCTTAACCCTCATTTCCATAGCTGATCCTCCACCCTTGTTCTTGTAGCTGGTCCTTAACCCTTCTTGCTGTAGTGTATGTACACGTGTTCCTCTAGACTGTTAACTTTTGTTTTTGTAGCTGACACTAACCCTTGTTCCTGTAAGGCATGTTATTAACCCTTGTCCCTGAAGCCTATGTTCCTGTAGCCCATCTTGAGCATTGTTCCTCTAGAATACCGTTGCTCCTGTGGCCAACGCTAAGCCTTGTCCCTGTAGCTCCTATTCCTCGTGTTAACCCTGGTTCTTGGTTCCTGTTGCCTGTGTTAAAATCCTGCTGCTACTTGCCCTTCTTCCTGTGAATCCACTTTGCTGTGACTGAGCGTAACCCTTGTTTGGCCCATGATAAACCCTGTTCCTGTAGCCTACCTTACTAACGATTGTTCCTGTATTCCATGTTCCCCATGTTCCTCCCTTGTCCCTGTCCCTTGCCAAATACTCTTCCTGTAGGTCATGTTAACCCTGTTCCTGTAGTCCTGGTTGGGGCCCTTGTTCCCCGGTTCCTGTAGTCCATGTTATTAACCCCCGTTCCAGCAGCCAGTGTTTAACGCTGGTCCAACGTAGCAAGGCTGTCTTTGGGCATGGCGCTGAGCTGTTGTGCTGCGCTCTTATTTTAGAAGAGATATAAACACAGTGTAGAATGCGGCAGCCTTTTCTTAGTCACGTGTTGCCGTGAAGGCTCCACTGTGGCTGCCTGGTGGCCTTTTGAGTTCATTGATTCTGCCCGTCCTGCTGTGCCTGTTCTGTGAACTCTCCCAGACTACAACACAATATAAGTCTTTTTTCCGTATTTCTTTTCACTGCCAAAAATTATTCACAGCCATGAATAATCTTTCAAATGCAGGAAAAAAAAACAAAAAATAGTAATCAAAAAAATGTTTAAAAAATAATGCAAGAGCACGCAAATGCAAATTAAGCAGTTAAAAAAAGTCACGTCATATGACGCGTCCAAACAGTTAATTAGTTAATTTCAAAAAATCGTAAACAAGCAAGCAGGGCTTATTGTTATTGTTATTATTATTATTATTATTATTATTATTGTTGTTTTTTACATCACTACTACAGAATGTACACAGCTTCTCCCGTGAAAGCTGATGACAGGATGAAGGGCGTGAAATGGAGGAGGAAGAAGCGTCCGCTAACTAAATAAAGATGAGCGCAACATGGCCGCCCCTCATCCTAGAAAGATCCCTCTTCCTCCTCCTCCTCTTCCTCCTGCTCCTCTTCCAACCTCGCACTGCCAATGTGATCTGGGCCAGGCTCTGGGAGATCTCCACACGCTTCTAAATATGGTCTGTCTTGCATCTTTTCTCCCTAGTATTCCTCGGCACCGGACGTCGTCTTCGTCGCTTCCTGTGATAACGTTTTCCCGCCGTCGATGGTTCACGAAGCCGCCAGTCGTCATTGTCGTCGTCGTCGTCCTCCCGGAAGAAGGACCTCCCCATCCTCGTGTGCAGGTGCTGTCACTTTGTGTGTCCGTGCAAAGTGTGATGGTGGGAGAGCGGATGAAGCCATTGGGGAGGGAGGGGTTGTTGTAGGGAATACGCACTTGACACTCCTTTTTTCTCTTTAGTTTTTTTCAACACACACACACACACACACACACACACACACATCCCACGTGGACGCTGGAAGGATGGATGACAGAGCTAAAGAAAATAATACTTTTCACAGTTTGAGAGCAAATCCGACCCAAAGACGACTTGTTTTTTCTAGCTTTGTCATCCATGACCTCCTTTCTCTCCCACGTGCTCGCACATAAACAATATCTGATTGGCACACGAGTCAGTGTTGAAGTCTGTACAGAGTGAAAGTGGCATCCATGTTTGCATCCTCCTCCTCCTCCTCCACCCTCCTCTTCGTCTCCTCAATTTGCACCTCCCCGCTTCACCACAGCTGCCTCCCGGTGTAGGTGGGAGGGGCAGAGGGCACCTGTAGCATCAAAGGGAAGCTAATTAACATTGCGTGATTGGAATGGCATTCATGTAACAAGTATTATTGAAAAAAACACCCAAATTGGATGGCAACAAAGTGAAGTTATTCATATCCATAAAGCTCCACAGCCAAATGGGACAAAAACACATAAACAATATCATTCATAAAGAAATTGGTCATGGACATTTCTATTCATTTAGGGCACATACAGCATTTTTTAAGAACAAAGCAACTTTTGCATCATAAACACCAAAAAGCAGGAGTGTCCAAAGTGCAGCCCGGGGGCCATTTGCAGCTGTTTTTTTATCCACCCTTGGCACATTTAAAAATACAACTAAACTTGAAAAATGGGGAAAAAAAGGAGTAATTGTTATGAAAATAAATGAGAAATATTAGAATAAAATCATATAAATAATATGAAAAATTGTAACATGACAACAGAATACGATGATGAGGGAAAAAAATATTTTCACAAGAAATGCTGAAATAATAATATTAGTCTATATTAGTATAATAAGCAATATTAGTCACAAAACAACCCATTTTTTTTAAATTAAGTTTTGAAAAACTTTTTATCGACCTTCTACAAATTTTTAAAATACAATTAAACGAGAAAAATGGGGGGAAAAAAAGAGTAATTTTTACAAAAAATAAAGTAGAAATATGAGAATAAAGTCATAATACTAACATAAAAAATTGTAACATTATGACAAAACAAATAAAAATATACGATGATGAGAAAAAATGTAATTTCACAAGAATTTCTGCAATAATTATTGCAATATTAGCAACAAAACTACAACGGTGTGTTAGGGCCACAAAACCGCTTTTCCCAACCTAATTTTCCAATTTGAAAAAATCTCAAATCTCAGATTTGTTTTCAACGTGGCCCTAATACTACGTTTTACAAAACGACATTTTGGGCAAAATTGGACAATTAGGTAGGGAAAGTTTTTTTTTAAAATACAATTCAACAACAGAAATGGGGAAAAAAAAAGAGGAGTCATTTTTTTGTAATAAAGTACAAATATACAAAGTACAAATAGTATCAATCATTGTAACATTATGACAAAAAGAAAAAACGTGTCATATTCACAAGAATTTCTGCAATAGTTATTGCAATATTAGTTTATGATAGTGAATATTAGGGGAAAATGTGTGATATTACAAGAATAAAGTGAAAATATTATGGGAATAACGCCACAGTGTTACGTGAGAGGAAAAAAGACAGTTGAAATATTTAATAATAAATTAAAAAAAGTTGAAATATTTAAAAAATTGAAACCGCAAAAATGGAAAAACAAGCCGTTGAGAAAAAGTAATAGAATATTTTGTCTTGAAATACATGCAGTGTATTCTCTATAACTCGTTAGCATTTCTACCTGGGTTGGTTACACAAGGTAAAATATGAAGGGGGTCTCCATGCCCTCGCTGGGAAAGGTTTGGACACTCCTGCCATCAACCATTTTCATATTTGCTTCATTTAGTTTGGCAGTCACTTCATTGCCGCATGCATCTTTCCACCCATGCACGCAGCAGGTGCATGAACGTATACGGGATGACCCAGCATGGAACGCCCTGCGTGGGAGGCACATCATTTCTTCAAAATCAGTGGCGGAGAAAATATCAAATAGATAATTCAGTTCAAATATAATTTGAATCTAAGGTGGTACTAATAATTGTAGTCATGTTTGTCATAATACTCATTTTGCCACGTGTGTTGCTGGTGCGTTTGAGCCACGCTTGGGTGGTTGTGTAGCAGCTCCATGGAAAACATTCATCCTGGCTAACGAGCGGCCATTATTTACGGTCATGTCCCCCCCCCCAAGCTCACCAAGACATGAGTGGCAAAGCCTGACATGCATGTGCTTCCAAAACCAACGTCCACGCTGGAACATGCACTGTGCACACTCACGCCTCTCTCTGGTTTGCTTGGAATGACGTACTGTACGATCTGGCACAAACGTGCATGCGGTCCGGTCGGGACGGGGGGTGTGGGGCGGCGTGTATACCTGCGACGGGGAGGATGTACTCACCGCTCCCCCGTTCAGGATCATGGTCATCTCGGTGGGCTGGTAGACGTTGCTGCGGAAGGGAGCGCTGGGCCTGGCGCCCGCGTTGCTGTTGTGCTGCCCGGCGCTGCTGCCGCTCCTTAAACCTGAAGGACAAGAAATGATGGAAAGGTGACTCATCATTGTGACTCAGCACAAATCTTGCTGTGCAGACGTCCTATTTCTGTATTACGATGATTTGTTCATTCAGAACAGACCCTGCTTACACGGACGTTGCAAAGAGTAACATGCATGCCAGGCCGGCGCTTGTAAAGACACGTGCCGAAGGCACATCGGCTTCTATCAGAAGGAGACTCGTTTTATCCAAGATGAGACTGAGGGTAGGAAGAAAAAGTGAAGCTGCGAGTAAAATACTGCAGCGTCCGTAGCTAAGGATCATCGGTCACAACGAAACACGCTAACAAACGACAACAACGGAGGAGAAAGGCTCTCTTGTGTTTACTTCTTGACATGTAGAATACGCCGTTTATCCAAGAAGAGACTGAGGGCAGCTAGAAAACGGAGCGATGCAGCAAAGTGGAGACTGTAGAGGACAATACAGCACCGTCTGGGGTGAGCTCATGTTGGTAAGGAGACACATTTCATCCAAGCGGAGACTGAGGACAGCATGAAAACGGAGCGAAAAATGGAGCGATGCAGCAAAGTGGAGACTGTGGAGTATCATACGGCAACGGCAGTAAGCTATTTGTTTTCAACATTTCTGCCATTTCTATCCTCAAATGTTCCAAAGAACAACCACAAGCTACAGTAGAGTCGTGTTCGTGCACCTGCGGTGTTTTCGTCGTTGTATCCGTAGCCCTGGTTCTCCACAAACTGCCTGTGAGAGAGCGGGATGTCTTCATCAAAGCTGGTCTCTCTCATCCGTGTGGAGTTCTGCGATGTGTCAAAGTAGTCCGGGGCGGTGGGCTGCGGCGGAGGCTTGAGGCAGATGTGTGATTCGGGGATGGCGTGGAAGATAAGCAGGAGCCAACCCTGGGCCACTAAAGCGATGGCCAGCGCCGGATCATTCCATTCCGGGGACTTTCCCAGCCAGGCGTTGCCGTAGAGATAGAAGCCCACCCAAGCCACCCACAGCAGCAGCGACAGCAGGCAGGTGACCAGCAGCCAGACGGCACTGCAGCGCCACTGACGCGTCTTCCCGCATAGCGCCAGAGTGGCGGCAGTCAAGGCGGCTAACAGGAGGGCTAGCACATAGCTGCAAGCTAGCGAGAAGTCCATGGGGAGGTACTGACAGGCGGCCCGGCCCTCCCTCAGCACGGTGAGAAGGAGCCACTCTGTGGCGATGATGCCCTGCACGGCACTCAGACCCAACGCCAGGCCCGAAAGGGCGCATCCTCCCGGGCTACGCCGCTCCCGACCCATCCTGCGCAGGCGCACCCCCTGCACCAGCAAGCAGGAGAAGCACAGAGCGAACAGGAGGCCCCACAGGGCCCTCCGCAGCAGACACAGCGCCTCATCCTGCTCGATCAGGTAAGCGAAGCTCAGCCCGAACAAGCCCACCACGCCCAGGAGCAGCAACAGGATGGGGCCCACGCCGCTACGCTTCTCAGCCTCGCTGACGTGACGTAAGCGGCACAGCAGGACCAGTGCCAGCAAGATGGCCACCAGCGTACCACCGGCCGCCACCGACTCCACGGCGACGCCCCATATGGAGTCCAGGTCACAGAGGAGGGTGTAGGGTCGCCCCAGGCCCCAACCGCAGCCTGTTGGGAGAGCCTCGGAGTCCTCGGGGTCTTGGCCTGTGGTCCCACGGGTCAGCAGCAGCAGGAACAGGACCAGCGGGAACGCCATCTCCTAAGGAATGAACGACCACACAAAGAGGTCAGGGAGAGAAAGAAAGTAAGTCCTGAACGAGTCACAAAACAACAAAAGCACAGCAGCTCATGAAATCACTCGGCTCTTTCTGGAAACGTCCAAACGCTCAGAAGTAGGAAACAGACTGGGGGGAAAAAAGAGAGAAAATAAAAACACTTCTCAGGAGAATTGTGCTGGAAATGTAACGTAATGTAACTATTTCAGGTTGGGAGCTGACTATTTCCTGGTGCAACCCTCTCTTCTCTCGCTCTTCACGTTGTTTTCGCCTCGAAATGAAGTCAAAGCAAATGTTTTCACCTCGATGGAACGCTTTTCGTGTGTGTAACCAACGAAAGGTCCTTGAGTTGTTCTATTTTGGTGGAAAACGTTTGCACGCGTGACTATAGTGCATTTTTGTCACAAATCCGACGAAATGGCAAAGTGCAGAAGTGCAAGCTGCTCGATGTCAACAATATGACAAAAAAAACAAACCCACGCTTACGTTGAGAGATCTTTCCAATCATTTGCCTCGCTCACATAACTCAACGAGGCGACCAATCAGTGACGTGCAGTCGGGATGATGAAAAAGTAAAAACCAAATAACATAAAATAAATATGAAACGCTGCAGTACTCGCCTCATCCTGAAGGGTTGGGGACGCGCTGGAAGGTGCTTGTCACGGCCGTCCTTCCATAGAAAGGAAAAGCCAGTTTTTTTTATTTTTATGCTACATATTTTTAGCTTTGCTGAGTGAATTGCATGAAGGGTGCATGAACTTCATGTACAAAATAAAATGTAATACACAAAGAAAAAAATGGGTGGAAGGAGAGGAACCTGTATTAACGTCAAAAAACTCCAGCGCCTCACCAGCCAAGAACCTTACCTCTCGTGATGTTGGCCAATACATTAGGAAGAGTAGGATGCGGTACAATAAGTAGTACTACATGAATATCTGTACCATTTTGGATACAGCTACCTTGAGCCTGACATTGAGGGCCTCATGGAAGCTCCATCCAGCGTCTTTTTTAAAACGAGGCCTTGTTTGCCAGCTAAAAGAAAAAAAAGCTTATTATTCATTTGTTGTGGCACCTCCAGGGGGGGTGTTGTAATATTTATGCAGGCATTAGTGCATATTCATTTGTTTACAGCGCTTTCATGTGTCTCGCAAGAGATTTACGCCACTCCAAAGAAGTCTTCCCCCCGCCTCCTTCCCTCCTTCCCTGCTTCCTTGCTATAATGTCACCTTAGGATGCTGCCCTTTCCTGCCATCCAGCTGCGGGTTATGGCGGCTTGGATGAGTCACCACAACAAAAGCATAGCGATGGCTGATCTGCACGCCAGCTCCAAAGCAATCATTTCCTGGTGAGACCCCCTGCCCCCCACCTTGCCCACCCCCGGTAACCATGGTTACACCCCTGTCTTGAGGAGACGAGAGACGGAGAGAGCTCAGTCGTCCGTATTAAGGCGAGTAGACGGCTCCTCCTCTGTCTTTGCTCGCTTTTTTCCTCCTTTGTCAGATCCTAATGAGCGCGCGTGAAGAACAACACAGTGGAGGCCCTCGCTCTCCCCCCACTGCCTCCCACAATCTCACGCTTTCACTCATTCTCACACAGATGCTTGTTCTGGATGCGCACACACACACACACACACGCAGTCACATGCATGCAGTCACATGCTAAGTCACAAACGAGACATGAGACAAATGCACACAAAGACGTAACACAGTCTTTTTTACTCGCTTTTGCACTACTGCTCCTAAAATGTGGATGTATTTGAGCTCCAGACATGACGTAACACCCCTATAGTCACCTTTACACTCCTATTATCCAATATAGTACACATAATAAGAGAAAATAAGACATTTAAGACATAGAAAACCTCTTTACCACCATCTAAATCAACTTTTTAATATTATTAGAGTCCTCGAGAAATGAAATAACACCCCTATAGTCACCTTTACACTCCTATTATCCAATATAGTAGACATAATAAGAGAAAATAAAACATAGAAAACCTGTTTACCACCTTCCAAATACGCTTTTTAACATTATTGGAGCCCTCTAAACATGAAATAACACCCCTATAGTCGCCTTTACACTCCTATTACCCAATATAGTAGACATAATAAGAGACAATAAGACATAAAAGACTCTTGTGTGTCGCTATAAATGTGTTTCCTTGGGGGAATTGAGTGGGGGATGGACAGGAAGTGACATCGTGTGTTTTCCGTGTGTTGTGGCTGCAGCCATAGCCCGTGTTTTATTCGATATTTTGATTAGGAATTACAGTTTGCCTGAATGTGCGTATTTGTGGAGTATTAAAGGGCCGCATTCAACCACATTTATGAATTTGTATATTTTTGAAAAACCGTGATGGCGTAATATTCAAACCACGGAAGTGGGGAGGTGGGACTGTATTAGTATTTGTCCATGGAACTGTGGTATAAGTGTATAAGTTCTGGATGATTCCAATCAATATTAACATTTTGCAAAGTAAAAACTGCTGAATTTGCACATTCTTCTCCGGGCCCAGGTTGCACTGAAGGATAATATGTTTTTAACACTTATTTTATTTGTATTGACTTATTTGGATGTATTTTCATTCATCTTCTGTTTTAGTGTGGAAAAGAAGACTTTTTTTTAGCACCGTGTTTATGAGACTCCCCAAATAACAAACATTGCTTATGTTATTATATTGTACGTATTTAAATAATAAACATTTAGCATTTTCAACTCATTTTGTTGGGGGAAATGGTCTGGCAAATTGTGCTTTTTCTCCAGCCTTTTTGTGTGATGACACCGCTGATGCAAAGAGAAAACATGGTGACCATAAGCACAGAAGTGGTAGCCGTACGCACACCGACGTCCAGGCTGCTCAGTACAACAGGGCTGCACTGTGATGATAAAAGCACAGCTAAAAGTCTCTTTTGGGGTTATTATTATTACTATTATGATTATGATTTTTACACTTGCATGCCAGTCATGCTGGACTGTGACCTAAACACTGCCTGTACAGATGAAGGTTATGCTGGTGACAGTTTGACCCTGGAACAGACCATCTGGATTGGAGCTCATTCCCTGTGGGAAAACATTATTTTCACATGAAGAATTTGGAAGCCAAGCAGTTTAGTGCTTCTCTTGCGGACAGAAATAAATAGACATCGGCCCCCACCCCTCCTCATTTTAAAAGCTCTGTACTGTGGCTTTCATCAGCACATCTCCTCCAAAGCGGGGGTGCAGTCTCCTCACCCAATTACAGCCTCCTGCTTCCATTTTGGCTTCTTTTATTTCTGCTCTCCCTGCTGCACCTCCTTGCCTCCATTCTGTGGCTCTTATGTAACAAGAGGAGGGTGGTGGCGGGTTTGGGGGGCGGGGGGGTAATCCAGCTCCTTCCAGTTTTGCTGCTGCTGCATGCATGCACCTCACGTGCACACAAGGTGCATTGAAGATAAAGAACGAACGCGCAGCAGCAGACGCTGATCACCGTCACCCGCCACGTCCTCTTATCAGCAGCTGTGTAATAACTGTGGACGTTTATGTGCGTCTGGCAACGCATTGATCCAGCTGGTGAGGTGACCGGGTCATTTTGCAGGATGTGGACTTGTGGACGGCACCATTTGGGACTCCAGCTGGATGCGGCGTTCACTTTTGGCACCTTTTCTGCCACTTCTTTCCTGACGTAAAAGTCATTTGAATGATTGATTTTCTTCTATTCACAACACATTTTTGAAGCGATGTCGGCGGGTGGAGATTTACTTGGTGGACCTGCAGGTCTGCAGCCCCCACTGGAAACGTGTCAAGCTCAATCTCCGCCCAGTATACCTTCAAAAATACTTTATGGCTGGAAAAATCTGAACATGCTGTATATTCAATAAAAAACCCAAAACAAAACAAGCCCATTGAAGAAAAAGCCCAAGCTACCTGTTGGGACGCCTTGTGTCCCCATTTGAGGATCTACAGCCCAGCGGAAACTCCAAGTTTGAATGCCTCAAAGGTCGTTTGGAGTTGACTTGGAATTTGGCCAAAATGCAGCAAACCCTCAAAGACTCTGATTGACCTCCAATTTGTACGGATTTCCCCAACGCTCACAGTCACCAACTTTACTGACAACATGTCAACACTGAATGGAGTCTAACTTCCCACAGTCAGTGATGACAACAACATCCATAATAATATGCAAATACTAAGCATCGTAAATTAAAATGTCATGACAGTATAATATGTTTACACTATATTTCAGATGCTTGAATAATATCGTATTGTAATATCTCATTTATAATGTATTAAATAATAATAATACATACCAATAATGAAAATGATCCCCAAACTCTCACTATGATAAAACGTGTATGAACATTTTCACATTCCTCATCAAAAAGCACAGTAAAAGTCTCATCATCACACACTCTGTTTGATGGAGTCTATTCCCATACTCAATAATGATAAGAATAATCATAAAGAATATTTTAACATGAATTATTGTCAATAATTCAAACTTAATGATTATATATTTATTATATAAAATGATCATATTAATAGGGGTCGCACGGTGGTCTAGTGGTTAGCATGTTGGCCAACACAGTAACAGCCTGGAGATGGGAAGACCTGGGTTGGATTCTCCCTTGGGCATTTCTGTGTGGAGTTTGCATGTTCTCCCCGTGTGTGTGGGGGGGTTTTCTGGGTACTCCGGCTTCCTCCCACATTCCAAAAACATGCATGTTAGCTTCATTGGAGACTCTAAATGGTCCATAGGTATGAATGTGATTGGTTGTCTATATGTGCCCTGCCATTGGCTGGACACCAGTCCAGGGTGTAACCCGCCTCTCGCCCGAAGTCAGCTGGCATAGGCTCCAGCATGCCCCCGCCACCCTAAAAGAGGAGAAGCGGTATAGAAAACGGATGGATGGATAATATTAATATGTTTTACTGTTATATTTAATATATATAATAAATTACAAATATATTTTTATCAATAATAATATTTTTCATCAAAAGCATTGAATGTGTTTTCAGTACACGTTGTTTAGTTTAGCGTGCTCCCCCCACTTAACAAAACGGATCAGTTCCAGGGTCAGGCATATACCATGGCTGGGCCATTCAGGTGTTCAGGTTAAGTTCAAGACGGCATCTTGGTAGCTTTTTAGTTGCTTGAACGTTTGACGTTTAACGTGTGAACAGTTAAAGAAGCCAAAAATAAAACAGCAAACGCGGAGATGCATCACGAAACGTCATGTCGGCTTTGAATACGTCCATATTACATCGGTTGTTTGACTCATCTAACAGGAAGTTCCCTCGGCGTTCTATGCGACTACGAGTGAGAAGGCGTCAGCGGGTCCTTCTCTTTCTTTGGCGTTCAGGCAGAGGTTCTTTTTTGGTGTTTTTTTAGTCTGCCTAGGAGCCAAATGTGATGCAGTCTTTTGTTTTGGACTAAACACAGGAGAAATGGTTGAACAAACAAGCTTAATATCCAGGATGATGTGCAGGGCACCATGCATCCATCCGGATCCCCTGATATCACCACGGTGATATCACCAATCCTTCTCAGACTGTCATCAAAAAAACACTGAAATAGTCCAGATGAAATTTTAGGAGGTATGCTTGCCAGCGTCTTCCGGGCATCCCTCACCGTCCTAATTAGGCCTCATTAGCATGGGGGGGGGGGGGGGGGGGGGGGTCATAGCAGGACAGTATGCTAATTGACTTGGCAATGAGTGGTTCATCCCAACAAACGAAGGCTTGTCACACCCACAAACACAGTTTAAAAATAGAAGGTGTCATGTGATTGTCTTTCATGGGGTACAAATACTCCACCCGCCCACAAGTGATACCAATTGATCACAGGGGATCGGACACTTGAGATCGTAAACAAGAGCTGAGCTGGCAGGAAAGATGAGAAGTGTGTGTGCGTGTCTGTGTGCGTGTCTGTGGGAGTGTGTGTGTGCATGTGTGTGTGTGCGTGTGTGCGTGTGTGCATGTGTGTGTGTGCGTGTGTGTGTCTGTGTGCGTGTGTGTGTGTGTGCATGTGCGTGCGTGTGTGTGCGTGTGTGTGTGTGCGTGTGTGTGTGTGCGTGCGTGTGGAAGTAGGCGGGAAGTTCCCATGAATAAGAAAAGGGAAGCACATGGAGGCCACAAATACTCAAAAGAGCGTAGATGACCTCCACCAAGGCCAAACCACCCTTCTTTGCTCACCGCCGCCAGCTTAAACCTGACCTTTGTCATGAAGATGCACGCATTCCTCAATGAAACATGCAAGAAGCACAATGGAACCTCTGAATTCAGGCTTGGAGCTCAATGTTGTTGCCCCAAAAAACACACAAAGCATTTGAATAAATAAGCCACGTAAACAATTAGCATTTAAGGCTGAAAGCCGCCTCCTCTTAGGGAGCCAATCTCAAGAAAGAGCCAAGCTTCCCGTCACTGTTATGGCTCACTTCTTTTTACACCTGTGTGACACTAACCTTCCTCCCTCTCGCCACTGGAACCCAACGCCACGGTCATGCATCACCAACGGGTGAGTCCTTTTGCTTTCTTTTGGTTTCATTATACAGTAGTCCCTCGTTTATCGCTATTAATTGCCTCCAGACCCGACTGTGATAAGTGAATTTCTGCAAGAGGAGGATTCCTTATTTATAAATGGAATATTTTCAAAGTTTGAGTATAGAAACCCTGTTGACAACCTTCTAAATAATCTTTTAAACATTATTAGAGCCTTCTTGACATGAAATAACACCCCTATAGTCACCTTTACTCTCCTATTACCAAATATAGTAGACATAATAAGACATAATATAGACTCACACGTGTTAGCATTGAGAGAGATCCTTGTTGTTGTTTTCTTTACTTCCTGTACTGTACAGTACTTCCTGCGGTGGCTGTTGTCTCATGAATGTAACATTTCTTCCCAGTGCCAGTGTAGAATACTACACATCAATCACAACGTCTTTGAATGCGTCTTCTGTTGGGGTTTACTTCACTTTGCCATTTGTATGCTTGGAAATGCTTAACTTAGGCAGAACAATACATCAAATCTGCTTAAATATGCAAATAATAGGCCATATTCGACCACAAAACAGCATGACGTAATCATATAATAAGACATAATAACAAATGTAAGACAGAAATAATGGGTTTATATAAAGCACTTATATGGTTTCTTTCTTGCGGGGGCCTCAACGTCTTTAAATGCATCTTGCGAATGCCTTGTATTTCTATTTTACTCCATTTAGCCATTGAAATCTGCCAAAGATGTGCTTAAATACGCATATTTTTTCCTAATAAGAGGCCATAGTCAACCGTGAACCGGCGATGGTTTAATAATGAAGATATTTTTGAAAAACTGTCCAGTGATGACGGACATTGGTTAATTTATGTTTACACTTGTATGGCTATTAAGAAGGCCCGTGCTGCTTAAAGCATTGCCTGTACTGTTCAAGAGGGCTCATGGTGGCGACTGATTACTCCTCTTTGCATTGTTTGCATGATTGCACAAGGAAAGAAAACACCTGGCAAGCCACCTTTACATCCCTAGTACCCAATATCATAGCTAATGAATCATTTAGCCAGTTTTATGCTTCAAAAATGTGCTTAAGTATGCCTATTTGTTACTAATAAGAGGCCGTAGTCAACCATGAAACACTGATGGTTTGTTCATGAATCTGTTTTTGAAAAACCGTGATAGAGTGAAACCGCGAAATTGGAAGCGCCAAGTGGCAACGGACATTGGTTAGCTTCTTTTTACACTTGTATGGCTATTAAGAAGGCCCGTGCTACTTAAAGCATTGCCTGTACTGCTAATAAGGGCTTATGGTGCTGACAGATTACTCCTCTTTGCATTATTTCCCATGGGGGGAGAGAACGGCTCACAAGAAACACGTACGCCAGTGACATGAAGTAGTACACAAAAAGTACATGGACTGTACAGAGGATGGTGTGCAGTACTGTAAATATTCATAGACACATGTTTCCTCTGCTTAACTGCACCCGAGTGACCATTTGAGATTCATTTCCTGCTGACCACAGAGACTGGGGGGGGACCCTCTAGAAAAGGGTGTTGCTGCATGGGGGGTACACGGTACACTCTTGGTTTTAGCTGACCTAAGGAGCAGCTGAATGCAAACACACACATTTAGAGAATGCTCCCCCCCCCTTCCCTTGACAATGTTGGCCACATGGAGGGTCCCCAGGGCATTCCAGAAGAGTGTTTGTTTGAGGGACCAGCAGCAAAAGCATTGTTCCACGTGTGTGTGCGCGCGCGCTAGGAATAACGAATGACACCTCACGGCTTAACAATGATGGACTGCTTGACACTCCCCAAAATAACCCCCACCTCCCACCCCCCGTGTGTGTGTGTTTTGTGGCACGAAAATGGAGGACAACCGTTCGATTCCCGCATGCTCTCATCCACTGATGAGACGTGCGCGTGTGCATACATGCAGAAATCCTCTGGGCTCGGCTTTGTCTGTCTACATGCATATACGGGCGTCCATGTCACACAGCAACACCCCCTTCTCTGATGTTATGCATGACCCCAACACCCCCACACCACCACCGCCGCCCCCACCGTAATGGTCTATTTATGGATCCATGATGAACGCCACCAACCTTTGTAATCGATGCAGAAGATCCGACGGAGAAGGTGAGGAGGGTTGCACGCGCAGCTGTCAGCGTCGACGAGACTCGGTAGTAAAAATTTCACATTTTAAAAAAGAGCCGTCCCGTTCGCTTCGGCTCTCTGCATCCACATGAGCGCCACCGGCCCAGATGGTTCCGACTGCCTCGCTCTCGGAACCGGCGGTGGTCGCAGCAGCCCCAATGGCATGGAATGAGCACCCCCCCACACTCTCCACAGATGGATGTTCGTTCTCCTGATAGGTCCGAGCAGACGGCAGCTAAATCCTTTGTTCACTCATCTTTCCACCTTGCAGTCTTCCAAGTGAGACCCCCCCAACACCAGCCAAAAAAAAAACACCACCACAGATGTTTCGGCGGAAAAGAAAGTCCACTTTGACGCTCTCCGTCACCGCTGCTGCGCACTGAATGAGCGCCACGCAAAAACTGCGCTCCGCATAAAGTGCTTGGTGATTACCCCCCCCCCCAACCGGACCGCCCCCTGCTGTGCTGCGCATGCACGTACACACGTACGTGCACAGCCGAGACGAATGCACTCCACACTTTATGAATCCTTATTAATAAAAGGATGTCTGACAGCACAATAACTTTATTCAAGCCCCTCCTTTACGCATGCGCACCTATTGTCACATGACGACTTGTGATTATTTTCCTGCATAAAATGCGTGTGGTCTCGGACACTTTGTTTCAATGAAAGAAAATACACCCCCCCCCCCCCCCCCCCCCCGAAAAAGAGGAGAAAGTTTCGTGATTAGAAGTACATTTCCGGTTAGTTCTTTTCACAGTAAAGGTACTATTGTCCTAAACGTGCAGCAGTAGTAAAAACAATGAAATGATTGATTCTTAGTGGGTTTATGTAAATGCAGTGTCTCATTTGAATACTTTAAACGTATATTCAATGTATTCGTTTGGCTATGACTTGTATTCAGTTGACAGTGATCCCTCGCCACTTTCATGGCTTCAGTCTCTCACCATTTTTCAAACATTTTAATCAATAAATCATGTTGTTTTGTGGTTCAATACGGCCTATTAGAACAAATGCATATTTAAGCAAATTGTATGTACTTTTGGCCTAAATGAACCATAAAAATGGCTAAATCACTAGGTGTCAGTAATGTTACATTGATAAGACAATAGCCACTGCAGGAAGTACTGTACAGCACAGGAAGTAATAAAGGAGCAACAACAAGGAACTCTCCCAATGCTAACATTGGTCAGCCTATATTATCTCTTATATACTCTATATCTTATTTTATGTTATTATGTCTACCATATTGGGTAATAGGAGTGTTCATGTGACTGTAGGGGTGTTATTTCATGTCTAGAGGGCTCTAATCATGTAAAAAAAAACGTATTTAGAAGGCCGTCAACAGGTTTTCTCTGTCTTATATGTCTTATTACCTCTTATTGTGTCTACTATATTAGGTAATAAGAGTGTAAAGGTGACTATAGGGGTGTTATTTAATGTCAAGAGGGCTCTAGTAATGTCAAAAAACATATTTAGAAGGCTGTAAACCGATTTTCTATGTCTAATATGTTTTATTTTCTCTTGTTGTCTACTATATTGGGTACTAGGGGTGTGAAGGTGACATTAGGGGTGTTATTTCATGTCAAGAGGGCTCTAATAATGTTAAAAAAAAACATATTTAGAAGGCCGTAAACAATGAGTCACACAATGAATCATGCTCTTGTCATATAGAGGGTCTTTTGACTAGCTTTCATTTGCAGCAGATCTTTAAAAACAACAGTCTTCCACTGGGGAGAGTGTTTGATTAGACTTCTCTGGCAAAAGGAATGCATGGCAAGCTGACTTTCCACATCCTGGTGGCTGCCTGCAGGCGCCAAACTCATCATGAAACATCGCTGAAGGGCTTGAATGGCAAAGTGAGCATCGCACTCATTCCTCTACACGGGACCCTTTTTGTGCTTTTATCTAACATACTAGACCACCAGTGCACACGCTTTTCTTTCACACCAGCAAAAACACAAGCGAGCTGCGAGCTGCAAAGATGTGACGGCGTCTCAGCAGCTGATTTTGAACCACAAACTCTGGCTATTGCGCTCTTATTTTGAAAACAATCATGCAAACTTTTCTCTGGAAAAAACACAACAGAAACCATCAACCCAAATGACTTGGCCTACCACAAGGTCGTGCCCTTTGACACCTGCTCGTGGTCCAAGTTATGACGGACAGAAATACAACAATATTCCAACTAAATGACTCTATTATTTCAACGCAATCAAAGTATTGAACCACATTATTCTAAATAAAA